>NC_057352.1:49882653-50192028 GCF_016509475.1 Prionailurus bengalensis | reverse complement strand
CGTGATGAAGTGCCTTGTCCTTAGATCTTGATCTGCATCCTTGGTGATTTCTACATCACTTCTACAAGTGGAGTTATCATATCAGGGAGGGCACACATTTTCAAAGCCTTGAAATATCTTGTCCAATTACCTCCCAGGAAGGTCTCCCTCCTCTCTCCAGGGAAGTGGTTGTGCTCCTCTCTTCCTGTGTAAACCTTCTGAGAAGCTAAGATTCAGCAAAGCACCCTGCCTGCCTGTCTCTGAGCATGTAGCCCAGTGCTTTGGGTGAGATGTGTCTGGAACTAGGAAGAGAATGGCCATTCATGGAGAAGACTGGACTAGGTCATGCCTGAGTGCCAGAACCTTCTGTGGTACCAGCCCAGCCCAGCTCTGTCTCTGGAAGACACATTTGAACAAGGCAGGCATGATGGTTAATTTTATGTGTCAACCAGCCTGGGCTAAAGGATGCCAAGATAGCTGGTAGTACATGTCTGTAAGGGCTTTTCTGGAAGAGATTAGCATTTGAAGAGGTAGATGGAGTAAATGTCATTGTCACCAGTGTGGGTGGGTGTCATCCAATCCATGGAGGGCCCTGAAGAAGGCAAATTTGTTCTCTCCTTGAGCTCAGACATCCTTCTCCTATCCATCAATGCTCCTGGTTCTTGGAGCCTTTGCACTTGGACTGGGACATACACGGTCAACTCTTCCTCCTGGGTCTCCAGCCCACAGATAGCCAAACGAACATGGGACTTCACAGCCTCTCTGTCTCCTATTGCTTCTGCTGCTCTGGAGAACCCAGCTAATGCAGCAGGAGTATGCCTCAGGACTTGATTCATCACAAACCTAACTTTGTGGCACGTTCCTCTGTGAGTTGCTCTAAACATTTTCTGAATCTAGTTTGTCCCTCACCTCTCAGGGCCAGTGAGTTTTGCACAGTTAAGAGGCGGGCCTGGGGATGTCTGAGTGGTGCAGTTGGTAAAGTGTCCAACTCGTGATCTCAGCTCAGGTCATGGTCTCATGGTTTGTGAGTTCAAGCCCTGCATCAGGCTCTGTGCTGACAGTTCAGAGCCTGGAGCCTGCTTCAGATTCCTTGTCCCTCCGTTTTTCTCCGCCCCTCCCCTGCCCGTACTCTGTCTCTCTGTCTCAAAAGTAAATAAATAAACATTAAAAAAAACATGAGGTAGGGCTTTACTACACTTCTCCCACACTTTCCCAGCAGTTCCGAGGTTTGGTCAACAAGTCCAAGTTTGCCTTAAACTATTATTCCCAGCTGCACAGCCTCTGATCTCACTCCCTGTCTTTATGTTCCCAAGCTAAGGCTCCCCCTTCTTTTTTTTTTTTTTTCAAAGGCTTATTTAGTATTATTTTTTTAAGTAGGCTACATGGCCAATGCAGAGCCCAACATGGAGCCCAACGTGGGGCTTGAACTCACAACCCCGAGATCAAGACCTGAGCTGAGATCAAGAGTCAGACGCTCATCTAACTGAGTCACCCAGACACCCTTACAGGTTTTATTTATTTATTTATTCTCTTTTAAGAATTTTTATTTTTATTTTTATTTATTTATTTATTTTATTTAGAAGAGCAAGCAGGAGAGAGGGGCAGAGGAAAAGAGAAAGAGAATCTTAAGCAGCTTCTGCACTCGGCACGGAACCTGACACAGGCCTCAATCCCACGACCCTGGGATCATGACCTGAGCCGAAGAGTCAGATGCTCAACTGACTGAGCCACGCAGGGGCCCCAAGGTTTTATTTTTAAGTAATCTCTTCACCCAGCGTGGGGCTTGAACCCACAACCTGGAGATCAAGAGTCCCACCCTCCACTGACTGAGCCAGCCAGGCGCCCTTCCCCCTCCTTTCCATGGCTTGCCTGCCCCTCATTTCAGCCCCTCTTGGTGTGTTCTCCAGGGACCATCAGACCTGCACGTAGGATTCCAGACTTGCAGTCCAGGCCCCAAGCATCGGTTCTGGCACCATTGCTTCTTTTAAATTTTGACTGCTTGATGCAGCCTCACTTTTGCTCTCCGTAGGGTGGCGGTGTCTCTTGACAGTTATGAAGCGGTGCAGACTGGGCTCGAGGCAACTGCCTCATTCAGTGCGTCCTTGGACAGGAGGGAGCCAGTGGGGCTGGGGCAGCAGGAGAGGCGGAGCGGGCCTGGGCTTCTGTGCGTGCAGACGGTGAGCTGGTTCACGGCCAGCTGCAGCAAGACCCCAGGCCCCCCAGGACGAGCTGGGCTCGGGCTACCCCAGGCCTCCGGGCTGCCGAAGGTTCCTTCCCTGGAGATGGGTGACCCGTTTATCTGGAAGGAAACCATTTAAAACCAACCCAAAGGCACATCCGTCTCAAGAGTCTGAGATGCTGGCAGCAAGAACGCTAGCCCGCGATGCGCCGACTTCTCGGGCAGCTGCCCTGGCTTCTCTCCAAGCTGAGTCATGGCCGTGAGGCTCCCTCAGGCTGCCAGCTCGTCTGGGGTTGCCGTGTCCTTGTTCCCTAGTCTCACCGCGGTCTGGGTTATTCAGCGGCCTAAACCAAAGCGCCCAGAGCCCAGAGGGTAAGAAGGGATCCTGCTTCTGCTCACACAAAGGGAGCCTCCCCCTCTCTCACCCCCTCTCTCTCTCAGGGAAAGAACTAGAAGTCAGAAAAGCTGGCTCCTTGCTCCAACTCTGTGGTGCTTTGGCGAAGCCCCTTCCTTTTCCTGGGGCTCCTTCCTGACAGGGAAGAGTTTGGGCTGAGCCTTCCCCCCCTGGAGTGGGCAGGGACACTGAATGAATGGGACACCGAGCAGGGTGCCGCCAGGATGCTAGGGGGCAGAGCAGCAAAAGGTTATAGCTAGCGGCTCCTTACGGGCAAAAGAACCTGTCAAAGTGTGGCCTGGTTGACCCGTTGTCCTCTGTGGAGACGGGGGTAACAACCTACATGTGCAGATGCTGGGAGAGGTGGCCCCTCCCTGTGCACTGCTGCTGCTTCTCTGGAAAAGTCCTTGGCAGGATGGGACCTCCTGGCCCGAGTTACGCCCCACCCCATGCCAGGCAGTGCTCAGTGTATAGTGACGAGGAGCCTAAAGAGGCAGCCCCCTGCCCCGGGTGGGACCAGTTCCGAGGTACAAGTCATTCCAGAGCTCCCCAGGGGCCAGGCAGGAGCTGGACCTTCCCTGCTCCCTCCGGCCCACTCCCCTTCTCTCAAGAAGCCACTTTCGAGGGCGCCTGAGTGGTTCTGTCAGCTAAAGGTTCTACTCTTGGTTTTCGCTCAGGTCACGATCTCAAGGTTCATGAGTTCGAGCCTCACATCGGGCTTTGGGCTGACATTGCAGAGCCTGCTTCAGATTCTCTCTCTCTTTGCTCCCCTCTCTCTCTCTCTTTCAAAAATAAATAAGTAAACAAACAAACAAACAAACATTAAAAAAAGAAAAATATCTTTGGGAAAAAAAACTACTTTCAGAGAATTCCTGTCTCAGGCTCTGCTTCTAGGAAATAACAACCCCTACGATGTCTTGCAAATATCAATCAATATTTTTGCATAGGTGGCTGTCACACAGGACTCCCTTCCTCCCATGTCCAGGTTTCCACCAGGATGCAGGGGCCCAGGAGGAGTCTGGGCCCGATACCTTAAAATACCCTGAGAGGTTGTTAAACAAGGGAGTAAGACACATTACTCTAAGGAAACAGAAGTGGACCCCCCAAATGGCTGGACCCAGGTGTCCCCAACACTCTCTCTGAGCCCCCATGCAATTGCCCCATTGGCCAGAGGAAGACACTGAGGTCTCAAGAGGGACAAATGGCCCAGGTGGGCCATAAGAACACGGCAGAGCCAGGGTTCGAATGCAGGCCTCCCCACTGGGGCTCAGCTTCCAGAAACCTCACTTTGTCCCCAGGAACAGATGGGGCTCAGCCTGCTGGACCCTGGAGGGGAGCCCCTGTCTACACTGGCTTTGTTGCCCACAGAGGCCCTCCACAAACCCTTGCTCATCCTTCAAGCTCCTGTTTGAGTGCTTCCTCCTCCAGGAAGCCTGTGCCTCCCCAGGCAGGCCAGGAGAGCAGAGCCCAATCCTACTTCTCCACCTGGGTCTCTCTCCATGTCTCCAGGTCCAGCCTGGCAGGTCCCTCAGTAAGTATTCCTCCACCTGACTCAGAAGGTCTGTCGTGCAGGTGATGTGGGGACTTATCTTTCTGGAACCTTCCACCAGACATTCCTCCCATCAAACATTGAGCCCAACAGCCTGTATAAAGAACTCGCCCTTGGGGCGCCTGGGTGGCGCAGTCGGTTGAGCGTCCGACTTCAGCCAGGTCACGATCTCGCGGCCCGTGAGTTCGAGCCCCGTGTCAGGCTCTGGGCTGATGGCTCAGAGCCTGGAGCCTGTTTCCGATTCTGTGTCTCCCTCTCTCTCTGCCCCTCCCCCGTTCATGCTCTGTCTCTCTCTGTCCCAAAAAAATAAATAAATAAACGTTCAAAAAAAAAATTAAAAAAAAAAAAAAAAAAAAGAACTCGCCCTTGCTGGAAGTTCTCCCGGAGGCCAAAATTTGCACCAGCTTCCAACATCTTTTTTTTTTTTTTTTCCTCAGCATCCAGCATCTTTATTAGCCTCCCTTCTGCGTGGCCCCATCTGTAAATGCAAGGCCTTCAGGACTTGTGGGGCGACCGCTGCCTTGGGGGAGCAGGAGAAAACTCCGGGGCCAGGAGACGCAGGCTGGGGGGTGGTGGGTGGAGAGACAAGTCAGGGATTCTGACAGCCGCATTTAGCAGACGCTTCCTTGTTGGGTGCCACAGAGGCCCTGATACACCCTATATCCCAGTGCTCCCAGGACATTTGAACCGGGCCACCGCACCGCACAACCCTTGGGGGGCATAGGATGAAATAGAGGGGGGCTGTAGTTGCAGGCTGCTTTGCTGCGTCATTCAGCCCCATTTAACAGAGGGGATGAAAACGTGCTTAGAGTGTAAATACGGTGCCAAAGTTCACAAGGCAGGACCAGAAACCAGGCCAGCCTGGCACCCGGCCGCGCCAGCCGCCCTGCCCTGCCACTCGAGGCCAAAGGTGACAGGGAGGCTGGGTTCTTGCCAAAGTGCAGACCTCACTCCCTGCTGTGAGCTCCTTCCTGTTTCCACAAGGGTCAGCCTCACTCCCGGGGAGCAGGCAGACTTTCCCAGCGCCCCTGGGGCAGACCCTTGGCCTCCTGGCAGGGGAGCAGCTGATGGGAGTGGGGGCCCTGGCGCCCCTGCCTCGCTGAAAACCTACCTGCTGCTCTGGGGATTCGCACTGGTGACCTCAATGTGGCAACAGCTCTTTGGGGCTCTTTAATAATTTAGGGAATGTATACTATTCAGCGGGGAGGCTTCATCCCAGGATTCAGAAACACAATGCCCCGGGGATTGTTTCCAGTGGAGAGTGAAATTCCACTTGCCACAGTCACTGAGAATACAGGCCTGTTCCTGGAAGGGGCTCGGCTCTGGGTGTTTACAAACATCCTCGAAGACCGGGGAGGCCAGAGGCCAGGGCCCTCGGTGCTGAGGCGGGAGCCTGCTGCTCTGCCTGGCTCAGGGGGCCATTCAGGGGGCCCTTGGGCCCTTGGCAAGTCCCTTCCCCTCCACCTCCTACCTTTCCGCGGGGAGGGGAGATGGCGGTGGCCGGGCCTGGGGAGGAGGGGGGCTTATTCTGCTTCCTGTTTGGTTTCCTCTCCTCCCCAGCCTCACTTGGTGTCTGTCCCTGGGGGTGTCAGGCCCCAGAGTGTCTGTGGGAACCCACACAGGGTGGTTTGCACTTCCTAGGACTTGGCAATTACATTTTCCCCTCATAAGCTGTTCTTAAAAAAAAGAAAAGAAAAGAAAAGAAAATTACCCAAGAACAGGCACACTCATAAACACCAAAGGTAGAATGCTGGCTGGTGGTTGCCAGGGGCTGGGGAAAGGGGGAGTAGGGGGTGGTTCTGTTTGGGAGGATGAGAAAGTTCTAGAAATGGAGAACAGTGATTGTTGCACCGACATTGTGAATGAACTTCATGTTAAAATGGTACAACTGGCCAACCCATTTTGGACTTTCAATATCCAGAATTGTACAATAATAAGTTCATTTCATGTTATGTATGTTTGACCATAATTAAAACAAATTATTTAAGTTTCTGTATTTATTTTGAGAGAGAGAAAGAGAGAGAGAGAACCAGCAGGAGAGGGACAGAGGATCTGAAGTGGGTTCTCTGCTGACAGCAGAGAGCCTGAGGCAGGGCTCAAACTCATGAACTGTGAGATCATGACCTGAGCGGAAGTCAGACACTTAATCAACTGAGCCACCCAGGCGCCCCTATTTTACTACAATTGTAAAAGGTGTATACTGGAAAAAAAAAATGCACAAGTAATGAATGTTCATTTGAAAAACATCGGAAAGTAGAGAAAATAATTTTCGTTACACCAAAACCCCATTTCCTCCTCCAAAAACAAACAAATGAGTCTCCTGTGAAATTCTGCTCCGTAAAGACAGAAAAAGCCCTATTTATTAACCAGCACAGTAGGCCCTATGTACAAACCACCCAGCAGGGCCTTCCTAAACATTACATGTAGTGATCAAAATCTCGCCCCCACCCCAAGATGATCACAGCTGATACTGTACTATCTAAGCTTCCACGTTTTTCCCAATGCAAATATATGACATAAATATAAATACATGAATTTTTATGAAAATAGGATCTGCCCATACTTATTTGGAAGCCTATTTTTCACTTTACGGCATATTGTAGGGGTGCCTGGCCGGTTCAGTTGGTGGTACACATGGCTCTTGACCTCGGGGTGGGGAGTTTGAGTTCCATGTTGGGTATAGAGTTTACTTAAAAATAAAATCTTTGGGGCGCCTGCGCGGCTCAGTCGGTTGAGCTTCCGACCTCGGCTCAGGACATGATCTCACGGTCCGTGAGTTCGAGCCCCGTGCCAGGCTCTGTGCTGACAGCTCAGAGCCTGGATCCTGTTTCAGATTCTGTGTCTCCCTCTCTCTCTGACCCTCCCGTTCATGCTCTGTCTCTCTCTGTCTCAAAAATAAATAAACATTAAAAAAAATTTTTTTAAATAAAATCTTTAAAACAAAACAAAACAGAGTATTACAAACATATTTCCATGTCACTCTATCATTTATGGTGATGCCCGGGATTGGATTCTATCATGTGAATATTCCATGATATGTTTAACTGCTGCCCCTTGTTGAACATGTAAGTTGTTCCTCTGTTTTCCTGATAATAAGGGAAACTGTAAGTTATATCCTTGCATGTATATCTTTGGCTACTCTCTGAGTGCATTTTTTAAGATAAATTCCTAGAATTTCTGGGTCAAAGGGTCCCTGCCCCTTTGAGTCTTTTGCCTCATCTTGCCAGACAGCATGCTGGAGCCCTAGGTCATTTACAGCTATTCCCACAAACAACAAGAGATGCCACTTGAGCTGAGTAAGAGGATTCTTGCCCCGGCCTGACTCGACCATCGCCAGCATTCAGGCCATGGGGACCAGATGGGGGGCAGTTGGGGGGCCCAGGGGTTCCCCCACCATACACATCTGAATCCCTGGCATCTATGATTAGGTTACATTGTAAGGCGGAAGGTGCTTCGCAGCTATGATGAAATCGATGGTCTTAAACTGGGAAGGCTATCTTGGATTACCCGAGTTGGCCCATGGTAATCACGAGGTTCTTGTAAGAGGGAGTCGGGAAGGCCAGAGTCAGAGAAGATGTAATGACATAAGCAGAGGTCGCAGTGATGTGGGGCTCCAAGCCAAGGGATGTAGGCAGTCTCTAGTAGCTGAAAAAGTCAAGGGAAGGTATCCTCCCCTAGAGCCATCGGAAGGAATGTAGACCTGCCAACCCATTTTGGACTTTGAACCTCCAGAATTGTACGATAATAAGTTCATGTTGTTTTAAGCCACCGAGTTTGTAATAATTGGTTACAGCATCCATAAGAAACTAATACATCTATCTCTCTCTTGCCACCAGATCCTGAAACCCCACTGTCTAGGGCATGATGGTCTTCCTCTGCACCCAGTAGCGTGATGAGCTGAACGTTACCTCCTCTCCTAACCAGATGCCTCTGAGGCAGAGCATACCCAAGGTTTTGTGAATGTGGGACAGACGAGGAAGTGCTTTGCCCTAGCCCCTAGGACCCATCCTTGACCAGACTGTGAAATTACCCACTCTGGGCTTACGGTTACAGGATAAGTTTGAAGTGGTGCCAGGACCGAACCCCAAGGTCAGTGGGCTCCCCATCCACTTCTCTAAGCCAAACATCTCTTTCTGTGCCAGTCTGACTTGCCTTCCCTGAGAGAGGCAGTCATTCACACTTTAGAGTAAGACAGAACATCTAGCCGGGTACTTCCCCACCTGTCTTTTCTTTTCTTTCTTCTTTCTTTCTTTCTTTCTTTCTTTCTTTCTTTCTTTCTTTCTTTCTTTCTTATAAATGGTTTATTATTTATTTTTGAGAGAGAGAGAGATGGAGCAGGAGCAGGGGAGGGGCAGAGAGAGAGAGGGAGACACAGAATCTGAAGCAGGCTCCAGGTTTGAAGCTGTCAACACAGAGCCTGATGTGGGCTCGAACTCACCAACTGGGAGATCATGACCTGAGATGAAGTTGGACGCTTAACGGACTGAGACACCCAGGTGCCCCAAGGTAGTTCGTGTTCTCATCCACTCCAGAGCTCACAGGGTCCCATTAGCCACTCCCAACCCTAAAATCTCCTTCTAGATCTCCAAACAAGCTCAGTTCTTACTCTACATAGGGAGCTGCTTACCCACGTCTGGCTCATGCATGTGGCAATGACGGTCCCTGCTATTTAAAAAGCAAGGGTTTTGTGCCAAGTCAAGTGCCCCAAACTTTACCGGAGTCATTCGACTAAATCCTCTCAACCATCCAGGAAATATTATCGTCCCATTTCATAGATGAGGAAACTGAGCCCCAGGCAGGTTTAACTCACATGCACAAAATGATCCAAGTGCAAGCAGCAGAGCAGGATTCAAACCAGGTAATCTGACTCCAGAGCCAGGAGCTGCCTGGAGTCGGCCTGTGGAAGCATTTCATTTGGCTTACCCAATGTTTCAAAATCCAGACATTTTATTTATTTATTTATTTATTTATTTAATTTTTTATTTAAAAGTTTATTTATTTTTGAGACAGAGAGAGACAGAGCATGCACGGGGGAGGGTCAGAGAGAGAGGGAGACACAGAATCCGAAACAGGCTCCAGGCTCTGAGCCGTCAGCACAGAGCCCAACGCGGGGCTCGAACTCGCGGACCATGAGATCGTGACCTGAGCCGAAGTCGGAAGCTCAACCGACTGAGCCACCCAGGCACCCCAAGACTTTTTATAAAAACAATCTGGCTTTCTGGATTTTCCTGAAAAATCTGATGCACCAACTGGAAGAACTCCCAATAACCAAAGCAAGATCAATACACACAAGAAAATATTTTCTTTGTATTGATTATAATCATGCCAAGGTATAAAATAAATAGCCATGAGTTCATACTGATATAAATAAATGCATAAGTCAATAAATGAAGAAGAGATAAATTTCCTATACAGAAGAATTCCAAATGTTTTTAGGGAATAGAAAGCAGGGAGAAAACCTGACAAACATTCTAACAGCCACGTGATCAAGGTCAACATCAACAGTGTTCAGTCCTACTGATGGTATATGCCCTTGATACCACGTGGTGAAAATGGCATTTTACCACTGAGGTCTTCCTAAAAATCCATACCCCCGGTCTAACCCTGAGAAAAACACCCGGAAAGTCCCAGTTGAGGGACATTCCATGAAATCCTTGACCAATACTCATCAAAACCAGCAAGGTCATCAAAAGCAAGGCAAGTCTGAGAAATGGCCACAGCCCAGAGGAGTCTCAGGAGACCTGACAACTAGATGTAACGCGGGATTCTCAATGGGGTCTGGAACAGAAAAAGGAAAGGGACAGTACTAAGGGAAGGGAAGGACTAAAGCAGTCTGAACTGAGGGTGAATATTAGCTAATAAGGATGTATCAATGTTAGTTCATCAGTGGCGACCAAAGCACAAGTGCCCGCAGGGGCTCACTGTGCTCTCCTGTTAGATAGGTCCCTGGTCACCCTGAGTGGGGGTGGGGAGAAGGAGCCACCTTGGGGACAGAGGCCTGGGTGTCCAGAAAGCTGGGTATGAAGCTTATCTATGCCCAGATTTACTCTGTGGCCATGTCCAAATTCCCTTCCCTCCCAGCCTCAGGAACAACAATAACTCCTGTCTCCCTGGGGCCCTGGTCAGCCCCCAGGGATCCTCTCGGGGTTCTGGCAACTGCTCAGGCAGCCCAGCTGTTGCTTCTGGTGTGAACTGCTAGTCAGGAGGCCCCCGGAGCCTGTGCTCTGCAGCACTGAGTTATCCTGGGATCGTTTTCCTGCTGGGGAATCAGGGTGGGGGGAGATGCAGTGAGGGAGGCAATACCATAACCCAAGGTGCTGGGTCCCTGCCTTGGAGTAAGTGAGGGTCTGGCCAGGGATCCCTTGTCCTGTGCTCAGGGATAAGTTAGTGGCTCCCTCCCTGAGCAAGCAGCTGTAAGCCATTGTTGCGGGCCAGCTAGAGGCAAGGACTAGATGGTTTGGAGGTCATGATCCCAGCTGCACCCCCTCGCCTGGGTTTCCATTTCCCCATACTCAGGGGTATTGAGGGGGTCTTTCCCCACTGCTCATCCAGTTCTGGCCCGGGCAGCTAGAGAAAGGGCTGAGTGGACAGGACACAGAGCGGGTGGTAAGAAGGAGAGTGGGAGTGGGAGAGGAGGAAGGAGGGGGAGCCTGGGCTCAAGGAGGAAGGCTCAGTGAGGGGGGAGCCAGGGAGGCAGGGCGGGGGGGGGGGCGGTGCTCAGACAGCGGGCACGTGTGGCTGGGAGCCCAAGCACCAGGCTGAGCTGCTGCTCCCAGCTCAGGAGCCCCAGTGCCAGCTGGATGCTGGCGGGTGGGCACGGGCAGGGCTCCCTGCCAGGCGCACACAGAGCGCCCTTTGAGGAGGTGGCAGCTGTCGGCCCAGACCCCTCTCTGCTTGCCATGGCCCCGCATGCTCCCTCCAGCAATGCCTTGCCCAGCGTTGGGCTGGGGAAACCGAGGTGTGTAATTGGCAAACCCCATTCAAGGGGGCGGGTGACCCTGCTTGGGTGGAGCAGGAAGGAACCCCAGCTCCTTAGTCCTAGCATCGGGACTTGGGCTCAGAGCAAAGGGCCTCGATTGCCCCCTTTCTTGCACATCTAGTACCCCTCTCATTGCTGGTGGTCTCTCCAGGAACCTCCTTAGATGAAGGCAGCCCCACCTCTTCTCAGGGAGAAGCCTGGAAAGCCTCCTAAACCCCAATGGATGCCCTGCTAATGGGGGATTTTGCAGCCTCGGGAGCTAGGGGCGAATCTGAGTCTCTGAGGAAGCCCACCTCACCTGGTCCCACGTCCTCCCTCCGTTCAGCCACCTGAGGACTTGTGGCACTGCACACCTGCCAGACAAAAGAGCCTGTAGCCCTGGGCACTTGCCCCCACAGATTTCTCGGTGGCCCAGGTGCTCCGCCAGGCCATGAGCCACATCTGCGGCCACCCAGCCTCCTGGAACCAGTTCTCCCTTTCTTCCCTGGACTGACCTGGCCCCCCAGAACCTTGGTCTAGGTGCTCACTCATCCTTCCTGGGTAGTCGGAGCGCTTTCTCTGGGTGCAGCTTTGCCCAGGAAGGGCTCCCAGGGAGCAGGGACAGGCTGTATGTGGTGGGTGGCAGACCAGAGTGGTCAGACTTCTGGTTTTGCCTTCTGGTGGCTGAGGGACCTCAGACCTCAGTTGATCAGATGGGACATGAGAACAGCCAGCAAGGCCTACCTGACAGCGGGTGGGAAGTCAGAGCGCGCACGTCTGTGCCCACTACTTGCGGACACCATGTCAGATGTGGAAGAAATCGGGGATGTTTAACCCTGGGGAAGAAAGGCTGGGGCCGCGAGGGCCCATCTTGCAGTGTCTGAGGCTGCGGGTGACCCTCGAGTGGGGGTTACGGGGAGCCAGGATCCTCCCTAACGGTCAGTCCAGCTCTGCGGGAAGAACCGACAGCGCGCCAGGCTGTTCCCAGGCCGTCGGGAGCTCCCCGTCACCGAGGGAGGGGCAGGGGGAGTGCAGAGCAGGCGGAGGAGGTCTGGGCAGCGCACCGTGGGGGTGCCCGCGCCTCCGGGCTTTCAGCGGGAGGAGCGGGGAGGGTTTCTAGGAGCCCCGCGAAGCTGACCTGCAATCGCCTTCAGACACGGGGACTGGGAGCCCCGCCAGACCACCGGGCAGGCGCCCAGCATCCTGGGCTGGGCAACGTGGGGGGGAGGAGGCTCCGGTCTCCAATAGCGGGTGGGCGAACAAGAGATGGTGCGACGCGAGGTGGCCCTTGAAGGATGGGTAAGGGGTGGAGACCGAGCCTCCTCGCCCGTTGGGCCGACAGAAAAATGCCACGGTCCGGGGTCCTCGCCTTTAACGCGGCCCCCAGGGAGGAGACGGGAGGGGGAGGGGCGGCGCGGGGCGGCGCATGCGCGGCGCGGACTGAAGCCGCTGGACCGTCCGGCCGCCGGGAGCGCGCAGGAGCCCGCAGGGAGCCCCGAGAGCGCCGGGACCCCGCTCGGGGCGGTGGCGGGGGGGCTCTGAGAGGCGCGGCGGATCGGAGCCCCCAGCCTGCCGCCGCCGCTGCCCGCCCGGGCCCCGGGGACGGCGGTCAAGATGTCCGTGCCGGTGAGTACCGATCGCCGGCCGGGACCCCGGGATCTGCTGCCCCCGGCCGGGCCTGAGTCCTCGCGCCGCCCTCTGAAGGCCTAATGCCGCGGGGGCTCCGGAGCTGGGGTGGGGTGGGGGGGTCACCCCACCCGGGCCTGCCTGGGCCGGGCATGGGGGTTAGCGTGGGGGCGTCTCCCCCAAGCCGGCCTCTCTGCCCCTGCCTTTCTTTCCATTCTCGCCCAGAAGTCGGCTCGGTCTGGGTTTTGTGCTGTCCCCTCCGGGAGCCCCCCCAGTACCGCTGGGTTGGCAGGGGCCTTTGTTGGTCCCGGGAAGCCCCTGGGACAGCCGAGCCAGGCAGGAGTCGGCGCTGCGCCCCGGAACCCTGCCCCCCATCAGGATGGCCAGGCCTAGCGGGGACAGTTCTGTGCCGCTCGCCCTGAACCCTCCCCCGCTCCAGGGTAACTGGGCCGGGTGAGGCGGGGAGGTCTCTGCTGCCCCCGGGAAACCACCTGGGCCAGCTGCCCTGTTGTGCTCCTGGGCTCTCAAGGATGGCCAGGGCTGGGGCAGGGTGTGCATCTCTCTCGGGACAGCCCACCCCCAGGACTGCCTGGCGGGATGCGGATCTGTGCCTGCCTCCAGAAAGGCTGATGCGCTCACTTTCCCGGGAAGTTTTCCCTGGGTGCTGGGCCGGCCCCCTTTTTCCCTCCTAGCAGTGGGGGCTTCTCTGCTCGCCTGACACCATCACTTCCTTGGCCCGGCAGGCCGGCTTGAGCAGCTCCCAGCCATCATGGCTCCACACTTAGGCCGGCATCTGGAGGCAGCTGGGCCCCGCCTCCTGAGGATGGCAAGTGATCCTGGCCGCCCCCAGTCACCAGGCCTCGGGTGCAGACCCCAGCCCTCTTTACAGATGGACAGACTGAGGAAGGGGCCGACCTCCTGCGGCCTGCCCGGAAGGGGCGCCATCTGCAGGCTGGAAAGCTGTGGCTTCCAGCCATTGTTTCTCTGCCGACTTAGGGGCTTTTCCCTCCAATAGGAAGGGGCAGTGGGCCAGAGCGGCTGTCCACCTGGCCTTCTTTCTGGGACTGTGCCCCTCTCACCCCATTCTTAGGGTGAAGCAGACAGTAGGGGCTTCCTGGCAGGGCAGTGGCCTCTTAATTAACCACCATGGAGTGTGTGGAGATTACTGGAGAAGTGCTGTGTAAGTGCAAAGCTTTGTTGTTATGGAATTAGAGACCCCAGCTCCTGCTGCCTCCAGAGCAGTGATACAGAGTTACAGATGAAAAAAGTAAGGCTTCCAGACTGTGCTGATGTGAACCCTCTCCTCCCTGCCCCTTCTCCACACCTGTTCTGGTTCAGAGCGGAACTGCCTCATCTTTAGAAAGACAGAAGACAGAACAGGCCCGTCAAGCCTTTCTTTCCTGCTGTGCCTCTGCAAAGCTCTGGATCTTTTCTGGCCCAGCACACCAAGGGCCCTGCCCTGATCCTGTGGGTACTAGCCGGAAGGGAAGTGGACCTTCCAAGCCTGCTTGAGGGTCTGGGTCTTCACGGCAGTAGTGAACAGAGTATGTACCCGGGCCACGTGTGTAACGAGAGAGGTATGGCAGGGGGGTGGGTGCGACTTGCACAGACAGGCACTGCCAGGGACACCTGCTGTGAAGACCTGAAGCTGTGGTCCACTGTCCACACCACTGCCAGCTCCCGGTCCCTCCCCCCACTCCTGCCTATAGCCACAGCCCTGGGGGATTCTGCAGGAGGGGCACAGGGGTCTCACCATCTGCCTCCTAGTGGCTGGGCTGTCAGATCACCCTGGTTCTCTCCTGGGACCTTGGGCAGTGTCAGAGCCGGTGGGGCTGGGAGGAGAACTTCATTTTTGGAGCAGCTGTGAAATGTTCGGAAAATTGCTTTCATGTGCTTGTGAGCGGTGAGGCCCCATAGAGGCTTCCAGGCCGAGCTGCCTCTTTAAGCCCTGCTCTTGGAACCCAGAATGGTGACTGCCCATGTGGTATTCACGGACGTGTTTGGGTTTTAAGCACACCCGTTCATTTGGGCAGTCTTTTCCTGGATGGGGCTGACGCAGGCACTTTGGCCCACAGAAATTACAAGATGCTTCAGAACGGAATGAAGGGTGGTGGCAGGAGAGAAGAGGTTGGGATGGGCCAGGTTGAGCCAGGAGCGACTTCCTTGTAGAGCAGGGGGCTGTGCAGGGATTAGTTGGTCTCGCTCTGACATTTGACCCACAAGGGCTCTGGGGCCTAGAGATGGGAGGGCACCCGGGGTCATCCTGAGTCCCTGCACAGTGCTCCTTCCTCTTCCCTGAGCTGAGGGAAGTGCTCACACAGTACCTGGAGATCTACTTCCTGGATGTTCTCTGACATTGGCCTTCTTCTTAGCATGGCCGTCTGTCACCCCAGGCCTGTCTCTTCCCTCTGGCCAGGCAGGAGGCATTTGAAAGGAAAACGGCTGTGCCACCCACCTGAGACCCCTGGTGGGCACTGGCATGATTCATGTTGAGGAGTGACAAGAGGCTGGCTGCCCCCTGGCAATGTCAGGCAAGAGGCCAGTGTCTGGCTTGTAGAGAGGTTCCCTGATGTCTGTTCCTGCCACTTGCTTCCTGGCTGTGAGATGGATGCTCTCATTCTAGCCTCTCTGCTCCTTTTTATTTATTTATTTTATTTATTCATTTTAATTTAATTTAATTATTTTTTAATGTTTTATTTATTATTTTTGAGAGCTAGAGAGCGATTGGGGGTGGGGCAGAGAGAGAGGGAGACATAGAATCCAAAGCAGGCTCCAGGGTCTGAGCTGTCAGCACAGAGCCTGACTCGGGGCTTGAACTCACGAACTGTGCGATCATGACCTGAGCTGAAGTTGGACGCTTAGCCGACTGAGCCACCCAGGCGCCCCCAAATTATTATCTTTCTCTCTGTTCCTTTATTGATGGATGATAGGCCCTATCAAGGAGTGGAGTGCTGACGTGTGTGCCGGGAGCTGGGCTCAAGGCTTCTTCACAGGCTCAGGGAGAACCTGTGTCTTGCCAGGGTCGCGTGGCCACTGAGAGACAAAGTCGGGGTGGGAACCAAGTCTGGCAGCATCCGAAGCTGGGAAGTGAGCATCATCCTGCACGGCCTCTCTAATTGTGGGGGCTGTGGCCTGTTGAGCTGTCCACAGAGGCCAAGGCTGCTGAGAGCCTGGCCTTCTGCTTGTGGTTTTACAAATGGGAGTTTGCATAACCCCTTTGGCACCCCAGAGAGGTCAGGCAGCTTGCCCAGGGCTGTGCAGCAGGGTGGGCTTAGCCCTGTGAGGCCCCAACCGAGGGTGAAGGAGATCACTGGACCAGGCGTGGCACCTGGTTGAACCTCCACCAGCGATCTCAGGAACCTGGGTGGCTGGTTCTGTCCCAGCCAGCGCCATGATGGGAGAGCTGGCCAGGAAGCCAGGAGGCTCTGCCCTGGGCTCGCCGCTGGCCTGGGCAGCCAAGCTGTGGACAGCCAGGGCCCGGTGGAACAGGCTCAAAAGAGGACGGTGGGAGGAGGCAAGGTCCTTGTCCAAAGTCCTCCGGTCAGTCTCCAGAGCACCTGGCATGCCCCTCCTCCCACCTGGCCTTGGATCTGCCTGGCCCTCCCTCTGCAGGAAGTGATCCCCAGCCACTGCCTTGCTCACCAGGTCACTTCTCACCCTCAGGTGCTCAGGCAGAGGGCACCATCCTGCGAAGCCCTCTGGGTTTATCGTTGGGGTTCCCTGGTTGCTATCAGGCTTCGTCAGGGTAGGACGCAGGCCTGCTTGGCACCTCTGTCTCTGCCTTGTTGCCCCGCGTGCCCTGGCTGCCTGCTGAGGGTGTGGCACTGGGAGCGCAGAGCAGCCCCCATGGACAGGCGGCCGTGTCCCCATGCAGAGAGCCTGATGCCTCAGCCACAGTCCTGGAAGCCTGGTTGGAGCTGATTGGAGGTTTCCAGAGAGGCTGCTTCAGGACGGGGAGGGCATGTGGTGGGTTGAGGCCAAGGACTCTAGAATGAATCCTACTGGCTTGTGTGCACCTTGAGCCAGTTACTGAACGTCTCTGTGCCCATTTTCTCATTTGTGTTACGGGATGTTAACAGCACTGAGAACTCTGAGAGTTTTGTGAGAACTTGGCCAGGGTTCCAGAAAGCTCTTTGTAACAGGCTAAAAAGTCCTACATGGCAGTTACTTTTGTTGAGGTTCTGATCTTTCTCCTGCCACCACTGGCAGGTGCAGTGGCCAAGCCCCACCCCTGGCTCTGGCACAGGCAGCTCGGGCAGGAGCGATCAGCTCTTTGTGGCCCAGTCTTCCTCCACTGGCCCTTTGTCTATAGTTGGTGTGTTTCCTACCAAGGCCTTAGCTTGGGATGACCCCGGACCCTCTCCTGCCCCAGCCTGCCTACAGGACCTCTGCCTCTTGAGCCTTGGATCGCCAAGTACTTGTCCTCACTGCCGACGTTGAGTGGCCTTCATTAGGACCACCAGCTGACCCACCACGCTCCAGGCCAGGTGGATGCCCTGCCCTGAGTGCCCCCAGGAGTGGGTGCAGAGTTGTAGACAGTGGAAGCCACTGGGGCCCTGCAGGCCTGTAGTCAGGTGCGATCAGCAGGCTGCTAGGTTAGGGAGTGGCCCCTTCTGCAAAAAGGAGGCACGTGAGGGGGGGCTCAAGCCTGTGTGTAAGCCAAGTGGGCCACAAGGCTGGGAGGATAGCACCCACTGAGTCCCCACTTCCCACCTCCAGCCATGAGACTGTGTTTCCTAGGTGCCTGTGCTCTGCCCCCTCCGCCCACGGTATCACCTTTGGGTCCCCAGCCTTTGACTCTGGCTTTTGTCACAGCTGCCTGACTTGATGGCATTCTGGTCAAGCCCCATTGTTTCTTTGGTTTACTCTTAGTCACTGTTTGATGGTCCATTGTCTCCCTCTCTTCAAGAAAAAGAGATATGGCTAGGAACAGGTTGGGGACTGGAGTAGAGGTGGGTTGGATGCCTGCACTGGCAGGATTGATGGTCACAAGTTGCAGCTCCAAAATTAATCCCTTCTTGAAAGGGGATTAGAGGCTAAGGGGGCTTTTCAGTAATCTAAATTTATTATTTAAATCCTTCCAAGTCCAGGAAGGATTGGAAGCCGATTATAGTGAAAGACACAAATAGTCTGGGATCATCAAAAGATCCAGAACTATGTGATATATGGGGAAGGTAGACATACATAACTTTAAGCTTCCTGACAGCCAGGGCAAAAAGGCAATGGTGGGTTTAGGGTTGCAATACTTATTTTTGGTATTCCTAATCCCATGTATTTTTTCCTCTGTGGTTTGTTTTATTTTTACCAGTTGAGACTCTAATAGGAATATTTTATATGTATTGAAATGGACAGATGTTAGATGAGTTTTGACTAATGCAGACCCCATGTAACCATCAATCAAATCAAGATAATATCTCCATCATCTCAGAAGATCTTATAGTCAACTGCCCCAACCCCCATAAGGTGGCCAATATTCTGATTCCTCTCATCATGGCTTAGTTTAGCCTGTTTTTGAGCTTCATATAAGTGGAAACATACAGTGATACACTCTTTGAGGTCTGGCTTCTTTTGTTCAGCATAACACTTTTAAGATTTTCATCCATGCAGTATGTATCAAGAGTTCTTTTTTCACTGCGATATTGAGTAGTGTTCCACTTATGAATATGAAATTATGGACTTAGCCATTCTCTTGTTGATGGATATCTGTTTCTCTCTCTATTTTTTTAATGTTTACTTATTTATTTTGAGAGAAAAAGAGAGAGCACAAGCAGGGGAGGGACAGAGAGAGAGAACCCCAAGCAGGCTCCATGCTGCCAGTGCAGAGCCCAACACAGGGCTTGATCCCACGACTGTGAGATCATGACCTGAGCCGAAATCAAGGGTCAGACACTCAACCGACTGAGCCACCCAGGCGCCACTCTGCCTCTGGTCTTTGTATGCTGTGTATTTTTTTTTTAATTATTTTTTTTTTCAACGTTTATTTATTTTTGGGACAGAGAGAGACAGAGCATGAACGGGGGAGGGGCAGAGAGAAAGGGAGACGCCGAATTGGAAACAGGCTCCAGGCTCTGAGCCATCAGCCCAGAGCCCGACGCGGGGCTCTAACTCACGGACTGCGAGATCGTGACCTGGCTGAAGTTGGACGCTTAACTGACTGCGCCACCCAGGCGCCCCTGTATGCTGTGTATTTTTAAGTACTGACGCACTGCCATTGTTGTCGGTGTCATACCCTGTTTCGGTATATTCTAAAACCCGATATCCAAGCAGGTGTGCCTTGAGGCGTACCCAGAGCGTTGTCTGTGTTGCCGGATCCTGGGTCCCCCCAAAGTTACAAGCTTGTTTAGGAAGTCGTGTGACCACACACCGTTCTGTTGAGCCCTCCTGGGTGTCCGGGGTTTGAATTCCCTTTTTCTAGGTTGCCCAAGAGGTGAAGTGTTTTAGGTTTTTGAGTCACCTGTGTTTACCCCTGGCCCCTGTCCACTCCAGAGGTTCTGGTAGGGAGACGCTTCTAGGAAAGTAGACGGTAGGAGGGGAGGGAGCCTTACCTGAGAGCTGCCGGCGTCCCTCCCCCCTCTCAGGTCTGGACAGATTCCTGGCCTCACTCCTCTTTGTCCCAAGACGCCCCACCAAGCAGACACTCCTGGCTGCTCTGCTTCAACTCCGAGGGGCACCGGCCCGCTGGACACCTCCCCACTCAAGGAAGGGGGAGGGGTTGCTTGAGAACCACTCCCTGCATCCAGGGACTGAACACCTCCTGCTCCACTCTCCACACTGAGCGAGTTGGCGAGCCTGGGCTATTTTTACAAATCTTTACTGTTCTTTTTTAACACATCACGAGCCTCGTAGAAGAGTCACACATCTGCTTAAAGGCCACCTCCTCAGAGAGGACCCTCCCCTGCCGCAGGCACCTCTGCCATCACTCTGCCGTCCATCCGTCCATCCGTCTCCTTCTCCTCGAGGGCTCTCAGCACCACAGACGGTCACGTGTTTATGTGGGGGGGGGGGGCCCACGCACACACCCTGCAGGGCAAGTTCCCCAAGGACACGGACACGGTTTCTCAGCAGCTCTGTCCTCGTGGCGAGCAAGTGCCGAAGGGATGACCCGCACGCTGGCTGTGGTATGTGTAGTGATGGGCCCCGTAACCAGCCGTTCCCCACACGGCCAGCCCCCCCCCCCCGCCAGTGTTGGCCGGTGGATTTGGGGGCGACTGGGCTTCCCAGAAAGATTTTGCCCACGCGTCTCAGAGGAGGTTTTGTTTCTCTTGCGGTCCAGGGGCTCAGGGAAGCTCAGGGCACCTGAGCAGGGGCTGGGAGAGTAGGGAGGGCCTAGTGGAGCAGCCCAGCAAGTGCCTCCCGGTGCCAGGATGGGTGGCGCTGGTGTGTAGTGGGAGGTGGTGGGTGCTGCTGACCCCAGGGTGCCTTTGTCCACTGTGCAGTCTCATGGCCTGGTGACCGGCAGGACTGCTGGTGTCCTCACGCTTCACAGATGCGCCAACCGAGGCTCTGAAAGGTCCGGTGATTGCGGAGGGTCCCATGCCAGCTGGAGTCATTAACAGTCTCTGCTCCCATCCTTGTGGGTGGGTTCAAGCCGGGTGAGGACTGGGGTCTGGGTGTCCTGGGACACCCGGAGCCTTTCCCTGTGGGCTGGAGCAGGGCAGGTGGGACGCCCCCACGGTGCCGTCCACGGAGGGAGACGCAGCGGTTTTCCTGGTGGCTGCCTGCCATGGCCCTGCTTTCTCCCTGTCACCCCTTCCTGTACTCTCGCCCCGCTGCCCCTCCTGGGACCCCACTGTACCCCCGACCCCGACCAAGTGACTGGGGAACACTGTTCCGCCTCTCTGTGGGTGTGGGCACCTGTGTTCCTGCGGAAGTAGGCTGTGAGGGGGGGCGGCAGATGGCATTTGAAGGCACCCCCCTCCAATTGCCCTGATGCTGGCGCTGGTTGCTATGAGGAGAGGCGAGAGCAGATGGCTAGCTCGGGTGGCTTCTTGACCACACCCCTGTCCCTGCTGGCCCAGGCTGTCAGCCAGATCCGGGGAGCCACCAGCCACTAAGCTTTCTCTCTGAGGACAGGGACTTGTCCCTGTGCCTGTCTTCATCCCCCTCCTCCAGCCAGGACCAAGCTCCTCTCTTCCTACCCCCATTTCTTCTGCTGGCCTCTTCCTCATTCCTCCCCCAGGCAGTGTTGGGGACAGGGTGGGGGGTGAGCATCCGCAGGGAGGGCAGAGTGCACCTAGACCCTGACCTTCTTGCACACATGGGGGCCTCCACCTGCCAGCACCCAGGGGGATCCCCTGCCAGGAGAGTGATGGTTCTCAGAGGGAGATGGGAGGAAGGGGTGCAGAAGAGAAAGGGCCACCAGGGTCAGTGCCCTGGGGTGTGGCAGAGAGACTCTGGGAAGCGCCCCAGGGCCCAGCTCTGTCATCCTGCTCCAGCCTTGGGCCTGCTGTGAGCAGAGCCCCTCTCTGAAGCAGGCACTTTCCTGTGGGTGCCTCCACTGCTCTCTAATTTTCAAATTAGAGAAGCAATAAAAGAATTAGGAGAGTATGCAGTTTCTTCCGTTCCCAGTCCTTGAAAGAGCCAGAGGGGATAGGGGAGGGAGCTGTGAGAAGGTGGGAGCATTGCAATTGCTGGAACCAGGCCTGGATCTAGGAGGCTAGTCAGCCCTCTGCCCTCACCCCTGGCTTTGTCCTTGCACCCGGCAGTTCCACCCCCACGCTTACCAGGGGTCCTGGTTTCGACCCTGTACCTGGGTCTCTGGGCACTGGTCCAGGCGCATGCTAAAGGGGCCGGCAGGCTGAGATCTGGCTCTAGACTGGTCCTGCCCACCTTCCCACAGTCAGGTTGCTCACATTAATGACAGATGAACTGCCCCATTGGTCACTGGTCACGCCATCCTCAGAGAGCAGGGAAAATGGGAAAGCTCTTTATATCTGACAACTGCAACATCACCCTAAGAGTGTATGCTCTGCACTGTCTGGGGTCTCCTGGGGTGCTTCTCCGTAGGGACACGCCTGGGGAGTTGGGTGGGGTGGGTTACAGATGTAGCTCCCTTCCTGGCGGGGTGACCTGGGCACAGCATGTCCCCTCTCTGGGCCTCTGGGGAGTGGTAGTTGTGACAGCAGGTGTGCGGGGTGTCCAGCCGTGTGTGGCAGTGGTTCTGGATGCAGCTGGATTCCCTTCTTTTCTGGCCCATCCACAGGCAGGCCTCAGTTCACAGGCTGGGTTCGAGCTTGCCAAGGTGAGTGGCCAGCCCAGGGGGAAGGCGTCAACACCCCGTGGCCCTCCAGATACATCATTTCTTCCTGTTCCTGGGGCTGGCAGCACTCACCTCCGGTCTCAGGAAATCCTTTCCTGCTGCCGCTCCCAGAGCTGCCGTCAGCTGACCCATCCGCCACCCTCTCCTGCTGCTGGGAAAGGGACTGCCTGCCCGCGCACTCTGCAGGCCGTTTTAGTCTGCTGTTTTCATTCACCTGGTCATAAGCGTTTTCTTGCATGATTTCTCAGTCTTTGAAAGTGGCTATCTTGTCTTTTTTAATTTTTTTAAGTTTCTTTACTTATTTTGAGAGAGATAGAGACAGCACAAGGGGAGGGGCAGAGAGAGGGAGAGAGAAACCCAAGCAGGCTCCGTGCCTTTAGCTTAGAGCCCGATGTGAGGGTCGAACTCACTGAACGTGAGGTCATGCCCTGAGCTGAAACCGAGAGTCGAGTGTCGGAGGCTCAACGGACTGAGCCACCCAGGCGCTGGGAAAGTGGCTATCTTAATAGCTACACAATATCCCATTGAGAAGGCAGTCGCCCATAGTTGGGCCTTCAGGTTATGCCCCCTTTTGTTTGCTGTTACAAATGCTGCAACAGACATTGTTGGGCCGAAAGCAAGAATAGTTCTTTGTGCAGTGGGTTTGACCTGAAGATTAAGATGCAAAAAGCCCAGAGAGCAGCGCTGGGTCCCAAGCTTTTCCTCCCATTTAGGGTCTGGGATCAGCAGCAGCCTGCACCCCAGTAGACACTCTAATGGGCGGATGGGAACCATCATCCTCATGTGCTGGTCCCACCATGTTTCCTACACAGCCAGCTACTCTGGGCTCAAAGGGGAGGAGTTGGCGACACCCCCCCTCCAGCCGGGTGTTGGGGGGGGCTCCTTCTCAGCCAGCAACACCTCCGCCTTCTCATGCTCATCACTGCCCCCACATTCCCCTGTACTGCCTGTGGGAGTGGAGGTGCTGGGCCCCAGTTCTGAACTCACTTGTGTTTGGGGAGTGCTTGGGTCTCAGCTGCTTGTCCTTTGGGGTCTCCGGGCGTGACAGCTTCTTTGGCTTTCCGAGCCTTGGTGCCCCTGTGCCCTCGTTCTCTTCCTGCCCTGTCCTGAAGCACCACCTGTCTAGCAGCCCCTTTGTCCCTTCCCTGGCCATCAGCTGTGATCCTTTTGTGGCTGGGAGTCTGTAGAACGGGGCCAGGGCGGTAAACTGGGTCTCAACCTCTTCATCACGAAAATGGGGCTAATTGCAAAGCTTGTTTTACAGGATCTCTGCGGGCGTGAAATGAGCACATAGTCATAGAGCTCTTGGTCCAGGGCCAGCATGGAAGCTCTCCTGGGGGCTATATCACTGTCAGAGCTTCTTGGCCCCAAGGGTCTGCTTCCCCACACATCCCAGCTGCAGCCTGCCCAGGGTGCCCCTCTCCCACCCATCTACCTGCCGGCCTGGGAGGGGGCATTCCTCTCTCCTTTCAATCCCCCACCCCCTTCCATCACTGTGGGGCACAGATCCTAGGGCCTTGATTACAAAGCGGAAATGCCATTCTGGGAGGCACAGGCTTGGGGAGTGGGAGGGAGTTTAAGTGGAAAAGGAGCAAATTTTTGAAATGCCTCCGCCTGAGCTGGGTTCCCCTCCCCCGCCTGCCTGCCCACACCAGCAGCCCCGCCCCCAGTGCTGCTTTAATCCTGAGCCAGAGTCGGGAGGGTCTCCTGTTCCCTAGGTCCCAGCCAGCAGCCTCCTTTCTCCCAAGGCCAGCTAGGATGGAGTAGGGCCAGCCGGTTGAGGGCCAGGCATTTTGTGTCCCCACCCACCCTTGCAGAGACCTGCCTGGAGCCCTGCAAGCAGGGTTCTGCCTGGCTGTGGGGCCTGGTCCCCACCCCTCTCCTCAGTGGAGACCCTGGAAAACCTAAGGACTCCTCGAGCACCCAGCACAGACAGATTCTCATGCATGGCCTAGCTGGTTCCGATCTGCTTCCTTGGAACCTGGGGTGCCAGCCACGCTGAGGACAGGTTCAGGGTTTAGGAGGGCCCAGGCTCACAGCTCCATGCCTGACTTTGAGGCAGACATTGGGAACAGCACGAGGGTATGCCCTAGGTTGTGTTTCCCTGACACCTGGCTCCTCCTGTGGGAAAGTGACAGCTCCTCCTCCAGAATGACAAGGGGCCAGTCTCCCTCATTGAGGACTCTGGGTCACAAATCCCACCGCTCCTTACTTCCCTGTCCTGCCAGGCCATGAGTTCTGTCTACTGGGTCCCTGTGAAGTTTTGAGGAAATGCAGACGTCTAGGTCCCCCACACTCAGTTCTTCTGGAGCAGGGAGAACTAGGAATCCAGTTTTTTAAAATTTATTTTATTTTTAAAAGTAATCTCTGTACCCAACGTGGGTCTTGAACTCAAAACCTCAAATCAAGAGCTGCATACTTTACCGACTGAGCCAGCCAGGCCCCGGGAATCTGATTTTTAACCAGTTCTCCAGGGGCCCTAGCCCACCCCCTTCATTTTACAGAGGGGAGAGGGCTGAGGTGGCACACCTGGCCAGGGGCTCAGTCAGTTGAGCCCTGGCTGTCAGGCCTGTGTGTCTGGTGGAGGGGCAGCTGTGGATCCATCTTGGGCTAGTATGTGTTTTATAGGCCCTGCCTGAGGGGTCTCTGCAGAGCAAAGCCAGGTTGGCCGCACTGCTTCCCTGGTACTGTGAACTGCCTGATGGTGTCCCTATGCTCAACAAGTGGTCTAGGATGAGGGCTAAGGATCCTGGAGACTGAGGCACAGAACTGGCTGACTCTGGAGCAGGTTCTATCCTACATATCCTTGCAGACCATTATGCAACCCTGGACATGCTCAGGGACTCTAGCACATCCTGATTCTGCTGTGTGGGGTGACGGTCACTGACCTCGGGAGAGTGGACTCAGGAGAACCAAGGTGCTCTCCACTATTTCCCTCCGGTGGTGGTTCTTCTTTCTCATTCCCAGCAACCTCCCCCTCTCCCCATGTTGTTGGGCACAGGTGTTAGAGGGATTGTGGGTGGGAGCAGAGCTCCTAGGGCAGAATGGAGACCATGGGGGCATGCTTCAGGGATGCTCAGTTCAGTTCAGTGGATAAGGTGGGAGATGGTGAGCCCCTTGACCCTGGGTAGACTGAGCCTCAGGCACATCTGATAGAACAGACTCTGTGGCTCTGTGGCTCTTAGGTTATGGGTCTCTGTCTCCCTGCCTCGTGTCTTCATTTCCTGGAGCTCTTAACAGGATAGGCCTGACCAGAGTTGGTGCGGTGGTCGTTATTAGTTTTCTGCCAGCTGGGGTATGCCCCTTCCCTATTACTTCTACATTCAGATCTGAGTCGGATGGCCGGATGGACACGCGCAGAATGCCCCGGGTTTGGTGCGTGGTGAAGGCAGAAGTCCACTTGAGGTTAGGCTAGCGTTTTGGGGTCTGCATGGGGGCTGCAGCGAGCGCATGGGGGTGGTAATCCCAGCAGTCTTCCCCAAAGAGGGGGCGTTTGCTTAGGCCCTGAGGAGGGGCGCGTTCTCGCTCTTACTGGAGGGAAGGGGACATGCATTTGGGGAAAAGGAGATGCCCTCGGTGCTAGCCTCGCAGGCTGGTAGCGGGTGGATGCCTAGGACCTGGTGCGGGGTGGGGGTGGGGTTAGGGGCGGTTCCACTGGGCGGCGCGCGCCCGCGCCCCTCGGGCTGGCGGGCGGCTCATTTGCATGGGAAGCCACAGTGGCCAATGGGCTCGCACGGCCGGGCATGCTGGGAGCCGGGCTCCGCCGGGGGGCGGAGGCTGCGACCGCGGCGGCGGGTGGAGCGAGGTGGAACCTTCTCTGGGTAGTGGTGGCAGCCGCAGGCGTGGTGGCTGAGGCGGCCGGACCCAGACCGGGACCCGGACGGCTGCGGCCCTCTCGGGGCCCCGAGGGCGCGCGGCGCGGGCAGCTTGGTGTGCGCCCTTGCGGGGAGGCGGGGCCGCAGGCCGGCCAGACACGATGAACTACCTGGTGAGTGCGGCAGACGCGGCCCCCGGTCCGGGAGCGCAGATCCGGGCGGCGTCCGCGTACCGGCTTCCAGGCGACCGCCCTGCCCACGCCCGGCTCGGTCCCAAGCGAGAAAGAGATAAATGTGTGGCATTTCCTGCCGGACCTGCGGGTCCTGGGAACAGCTGGCCGCTGGAGTCTCCGCGGGGTCGCGACCGGGCCGGGGTCCGAGGTCTGAAACCCCTCTCCCGCCGTGGCGGGAACGCCGGGAGGCAAGGACTGCGGAAGATCCCAGAGCCTGTGCGCCCACGGGGCGGTTAGAAGGGCGGGACTCAGGGGCCGCTGGCCGGCAGGAAAGTTCCTGGATCCGGGAAAGTTGCTGGCGGGAGTCCCGTTCTCCCCCTGCCGGCCGCCGCCTGCTGGGTGACCTTGGGCCTGCGTGACACGCCTCCGAGCCTCAGTTTCCTCAGCTACAAAGAGGGGTCCGAGATTCCTTGGATCGTGAACTTCTAGGAGGCGTGGATTTCCAGCAAGCGGGATGGTGGTCCATCTCTGTTTTCGAGTGGGGAGCAGCCCCTACCCGCCCCCAGGCTAGGGGTTGAGCGAACAAGTGCGCGGTGATTGAGGAGGTGTTGGTGCGCCTGGAGCACCAATCCTGGGTTTGTTAATGATTCACCCCCAGCCTGCCAGCACCGGATTCCAGGCCTGGGGGCAGGCTCTTCTAGGCCTTTACCTACCACGATTGCAAAAACTTCTGTAGAAGCCGGATCATGGCGGTGGGAGTCCATGGCTGCACCGTGACCCCGGGTCCCAGCATTTGAGGGTGGAGCTTGTGGAGGGACTGGGCTGCCACTCGAGTGTCCGCAACCAGGGCTCCCAGCCCCTCACTGCTGCAAGAGCTACAGCCCAGAGCGGTTTTGGAGGAGTCGAAGTTGCGATTTGCTAAGGGCTAGGGTGCTCTAGGACCGAGGGTGGGTTAGTGCCTGGAGAGATTTTGGGGTCTTGGATCCCAGACTGGGGACATCAGCCCACTCATCAGTCTTGAGGACAGGAGTTTCTTTTTCCTCACCTCTCCCCTGAGAGTCTAGGCTGGGAGGCACTCTCCAGGTTTGCTGTTGACTTCTGTGCCCATTTCAGCCAGGCTTGGACACGTTCCTTATCCCTCTGGGCTGGGAGACACATCTTCCTGTGCCCATTTCCTTTCCCAGGTGGAGAGCTGATGATGTGATGTCCCAGGGTGGAAGAGTCAACTGGCCTAGAAGAGCAGGTGTGTGCAGGGTGCTGGGACAAACCCTCCTGGCACCAGCACCCTCTACCCACTTGCCCTGGGCAAGGAAGGAGCCCAGTGGGAACCGGTGGAAGCTGGGCAGGGCAGCCCCAGGTGCTGCTGGGACTGTTACCCTTGGTTCCAGGAGGAGAGCTGGAGCCTCTGGCCATTACAGTTTGCACGAGCCAGGTGTGAGTGCTGTGGGCTGCTGGCACCATCCCCTCAGGCCCGGAGAAGGGTTTGAAGTAAGGGCAGCGCCCCTAGGGCGTCTTGAGCAGGAAACGCCCCGAGACAGCTGCTCTCCCCGTTGTCATACAGATGGGGAGACTGAGGCAGAGAGGGACAGGTACTTGTTCTCACAGAATTGGATCCAGAACTTTGTCTCCTGGTACAGCCCCATGGTCTGTGCCACAAGTGTTCCACCACACCCCCTCCCTGATTAGGAGCGCTCTGGTCCCTGGGGTGCTGTTGTGCTGTGCTGGGGCTGCCAACTTGGTGGGGTCCTTCTGGCTCCGGGGCTGTGTTTCTGTGGTCCCTCCTGGCATCCATTGTGCTTCTAGGAGTTCCCACCACCCTTTTCTCTTGGGCCTGGAAAACTCCCTTCCCCACCTCCTAGGAGCCCGTAGCTAATTGGGACAGCCAGAACCAGAGGCCAGTTGTGCCCCGCAGGAGGCTTCTGGAAGGGTGAAGGGCAGTGTTGGAGTCACACTTGGTGAGTGAGTTGTAGGGTTGAGGTGATAGGGATCATTCTCCAGCACAGATACTGGGCAAGCTCCTCTTCCCCTGGGTCCTCAAGGCCCCTCAACAAGGGGCTGAAGGGTGGTCTCCCTTCAAGGAAGGGGGTAGGACTGGGCCCTCTAGCCCTGGAGAGAGGCCCTGGCTCCAGTGTCTTGCTGCCCTAATTCCCTTGCACTTCTTTCTTTCTTTCTTTCTTTCTTTCTTTCTTTCTTTCTTTCTTTCTTTCTTTCTTTCTTTTGAGAAGAGAGAGAGAGAGAGAGACAGAGTACAAGCAGAGGAGGGGCAGAGAGAGGGAGACACAGAATCCAAGTAGGCTCCAGGCCCTGAGCTGTCAGCACAGAGCCCAACGCTGGGGCTCGAACTCATGAACTGTGAAATCATGACCTGAGCCAAAACCAAGAGTCAGATGCTTTCTACCCTGGCACCCCTTAAATTTTTTTTAATGTTTATTTTTGAGAGAGACAGAGCATGAACATGAGCATGAGTGGGGGAAGGGCAGAGAGAGGGGGAGACAGAGAATCTGAAACAGGCTTCAGGCTCTGAGCTGTCAGCACAGAGCCTGACGTGGGGCTCGAACCCACAAACTGCGATGTGAGATCGTGACCAGAGCTGAAGTTCCACGCTTAACCGACCCACGCAGGCACCACCGTCTCCCTGCCCCCCTTGTACTTCTGAGTAAGGAGTGGAGTGAAGTACTGGCCTGGAGTGGAAGCAGCTCAAAGAGGGAAGCAGGGCCCCATCTCAGACCCTCATCTCTACTGTGCATCCCAGAAATCAGGGGTTCGGTACTCTTTTTTGAGTTAGAGAACCCCACTTTTTGTGCCTTCGTGTTCCCCTCCATTCCTGCCCAGGCAGATGCTGCTGCTTTAAGGGTTGCAGCAAGTTCTCATTTAGGGCTGGACAGTGGCAGTCTGCAGGGGGCTTTAGATGTCAGGGTGGAGAAACTGGGGTCTTAAAAGGAGTGAGGTCCTTCCTATCCCCCCTGGGGTGTCCCTTCTGCCTTTTCCCCTCCGTGATGACATATCTGGGGCTGGTGCTATCCCTGAAGTAAAGGTCTGCCTCATGCTGAGCCCTCTTCAAGAGACTGAATCCCAAGAGGGGACCGGCAAGGCCCCAGGGATGGAGAAGGAGAGCAGTGGGTGGTCAAGTGCGCAGCTCTGGCTTCTGGCAGCCTGGGTCAGTTCCCTGAGCTAGGTGGCAGTGGTGAGGGTTCTAAAGGGGCTGGGGACCATTCTGAAGCTGTTAGTAGTTGGAATGGACTGCAGGATAGAGGGCTTTGCCTTCCTGCCATCTTGGTGCTCTGACTCCAGCTTGCTTGTTCTCATCATCTGTGGTGTGTTAGGGGCTGCAGGTGTTATGTCCTACAGCAGAAAGGGGCTGCCCATGCCACCTTTCCGTCTGTGCCCAGCCTCCCAGGGACAGTGCCTGGGATGCCCTGGCAAGGGTGGGGGCAGGGTCCTGCTCCTGGCCCAGAGCTGGCTCTGGAGACAGAAGCATCTGCTGGCTGGGCCATGGCTCATGTTTGTTTGAAGGAGCTGCTGGCAGTGGCCATCACAGGTGGATTTTTAGTCCTTCATTCAACAGACCTAGTTTCTAGGTACAGAGTATCAGACACGGGGCTGAGGACCCACATACAGTCCCAGCTCTGTTCTCTGAGCCTCAGGCACTCCTGAGGTAGGTAGGGCAGGAGCTGTGCTCCTCTTGGGATGGCTCTGGAATAGGGGTTGCCCACAGTCTTGCTCCTTGACAGTCGAACACTGAGAACTTGAGCCCAGACCCTGGCTACTCGCTTGTCCCTGGGTGTATTAGGGGAGTGACAATAAGGCTGGCTGGGATGGAGTTTCACCAGGGACGAGGGTGTGGGCCTGTCTGGGAAGGGAAGGAACTCTGCCCTTATGGTGCCATTAGAGCCTGGGAGGCAGGGGGAGGGGATGGTCAGGACCCTTACCAGTGGGCCTTTGGCTACTGCCTTTCCAAGGGGATTCTCCAGGCACCAGGGAGCAGGGGTTGTGGATGCACACTGCCATTCAGACACGCATGCATTGAACCTATATCCATTAGCCACTGGGGGCTCCTTGAGACAAGCAAACAGAATACCCCAGAAATAATCTTGGCCCAAGTATGAGATGGTTCTGAGTATGAAGGGAGCTAGTGTTTCCCAAGTGACTACTGTGTGTGAGGCTCTATGTTTGGAGCTGGGGTGTGTGTGTGTGTGCTTGTGCACACGCGCGTTGGTGCTGAGGGACGGGGGGGAGTTTCAGGAAAAGGCCTGTCAGATTTCTGTTCTTGGCTTCCAGGGACCTAAGCATCAACCTGGAGCCTTCCAGCTCTGCTTTATCGTAGAGCCCAGGTCTGCCTCTGCTGCTTCCTGACTCTGTCCCTAGCAAGTCGGGTAACTGTTCTGTACCTCAGTTTCCTTGTCTGCAAGATGGAGGTAATCAGTCTCTCATAAGGTTAAAAGGGATGACTGAAGTACGCAAAGGAGCCTGCTCCTGACAGAGTTCGTTGTTACTGCTGTGACTGTAGTGCTGTGAACCTGTCCGTCATGTCCCCATCAGCCTGGTGTCTCCTCACCAGTTCCAGCTACCAGGTCATGCCTTCCTGCAGAGTCAGGGTTTAGGGATACCCAGAGCACATCCAAGGCTCCCCAAGGCAGCAGGCGAAGCCAGTGGAGAGACCCACATAGGCGTCAGATGGCTGCAGTCCTCCAGACATGTGCCCCCCTGTGGCCAAGGCCCAGCTACTCCATGTCTGAGGGCACACCTGGGCTGGGTGGGTCTGGTGCCCACAGGGCCCTGGGACACAATGAGGGCTATTCTCAGAGTCAGGCGGGGCCTGTGGGGCAGCCCTGTTAGCCCCCATGTGCGACAACCAGGGTGTTGTTCTGAACGGGGCCTGGCGGTGTCGGCGTTGAGCTAGAGGTTCTCCTTTCCCCTCCTTCTGGGGTGAGTGAGCCCCACGTTGTTTCCTGGCTTCCTCAGGCATGGCCACACCGCTACCAGGGAGGCTTGGATACCACCTTCTGTAAGGGGGGCTTCTGCCTAAACCCGCTCATTCAGGGCCAGGCTCTGTGCACATGTGCCTGAGGGTTCCATACTGAAGGACCCCACCCCCTGCCCTGTCCTCTCCTGAGCATCTGGGTCAGAGGGCACAAAGTAGGCAGTAATGAGATGCTTGGGTCAGCACTTTGAGTTGGGGGCAGTGGGGAGCGTGTGCTCAAAGAGGGGCATGGAACCTTCCTGGAGGAGTGCCACCCAAATCCTGTTGTGGAATAGAACACAGCCCAGGGTTTCCTAGAGTCAGGAATGAGGTTGGCCAGAGGCTTGGGGCAAGTCCGGCAGCACTCTCTATGGTCCCCTGGAAACACGTGGCTGGCAGTGTCTGCATGGACTGTGATGGCGCCCTGGCAGCGCGCCCCTCTAGACGTCATAGCTGTGCCCCCCTTATGAGATGGATGGGAAGGCCCTGATTGGCACAGCGGTGAGGGAGGCTGGAAAGCTAGATTCTGGGGGCACTGGCCCCTCTTCCGTGCTGGGGCAAGACTCTGGGTCTTGAGGAGTGTGTCCATGGGTCTTGAGGAGTGTGTCCGGAGTAGATATGCTCAGATGCTGTAGGCTTTGCCCTGGCCCGGCTTACCTGCCATGAGGTGCCACCACTGGATGACATCTACTGAGGTCTCATGCATTGTCCCAAGGCATCCTGCAGTGAGACGGGCTCCGGCCTGCCTGCCACTCCAGGGCCACAGCCCTGTCTCCCTCCAGCCTCTTCCTCCTCCAGTGCCCCGGCTCATGCCCATCCTCTGCCAGTATGCTCTTCCCTGGCTGGTGTCATGGTTGTCTGTTTTTCATTCTTCATGAAACATCTGAAGGATCACCTCCACGGGGAGGTCATCTTTGACCACTCTATATGCAGTGGCTCTGTCCCGCATTATTTTTGGCATTGCAGTTTTCCCCCCTGCCCTAACAAATTGTTGGGTGTTTGCTCCACTGGAATGTAAGTCCCATGCAGATAGGGCCCTGGTCAAGCTAGACCTGCACCATCTTGCAGAGCCTGGCCCAACACCTGACAGAGAGCAGGAGCCTGGCAAATCTTTTGTTAAACAAAAGAACAGTCCTGTGAAACCAGGCCTGTGGCCTTAGCACAGGGGATCTGGATTCTCAGAGGCTAAGAGACTTACCCAGGGTCACCCAGCAGTAGAGGGAGAACCAGACCCAGGTCTGGTTTTAGTTGCTTGACCTGGAAGAAGGAAGGAGAAGCAAGGAGGAACATGTCTCAGGAGCACTGGGGAGGCTCAGAGGCCCAAAGCTAGGGTGCTCGGCCAGCTGGAGTGCCCAGTGCCAGCGGTGCCTAGGACTCAGGAACAGGCTGTGGAGAGGCTGCTCCTGGGACTGTGGGTGGGGGCACCAGCTGATGCAGGCAGAGGCGCTCCTGGTGCCAGGCACCCTGTGCCACGTGCCCAGCCCAAGAGGTGCTTCCCAGCCTGGCTCCAGCCGCCCCAGACTATACAGTTGCAGTCGTTGTTGGCCTTGACTGCTCAGTGAGCTCACGCCAAGGGGGTGGGGGCTGGCCACCCTGGGTGCAGGAGGCCCCACAAGCTGTCCTGGGCTGGGGCAGACCCTCCCCCTCTATCCCTCTCCCCACCCCGGACCTTGCCCTCTTTGAGCCTTCCAGCTTCCCGGAGCACCCAGCACTGCCTGGCAGGGCCTGGTGGAGGCCCCTCTGCCAGCCTTCCTTGGGCTGTCCTCCTGAGAGGTGAGGGGCCTCAGAGGGGCAGTCCCCTCTGTCTGTACCCCGCCCCCTCTGACTGGGCTAGAGGGGAATTTTCCCGTGACTCACTCTGCTGGCACTTCCTGTGGTCACCAGGGCAGGGGCTGGGGGGGACCCACTGGGGGGGCTCTGTGTTCTGGGGTCACAGGGGGAGGGTGGGCCGAGTGTCCCGCCCCCTGACGGGATGTGATTCCCTGAGGCAGGCTGCAGACCATATTTGGGAAACTTGCTTTTCTTGCAGGCAGCTGGGAGATGGGGCCCATGGGCCCCCATGGGCTGCAGGACAGCCCCTGCCCCTGTCTGCTCCTCCTGGGGCTGTGGCCTCTGGACCTGCTTCGGCCTCCTCTGTCCCATCCTGACTTGAGGCCTAGGAGGTGGTCCACTTCTTTTTCAGGATGTGTTGTTTTTTCTTCAACCCCCAAGCCTTGTTGAATACAAACTGAGAAATTCTCAAAAACAGGAAGAGAGAGCACCCCGTTGTCTGAAACATTTACACTGTACTTTTATAAAGTTTTTTCTTTTGTTTTCTCTTAATTTTTTATTTTTACTTATTTATTTTTTTTAATTTTTTTTTAAACATTTATTTATTATTGAGAAACAGTGAGAGATAGAACATGAGCATGGGAGGGGCAGAGAGAGGAAGAGATACAGAATCTGAAGCAGGCTCCAGGCTCTGAACTGTCAGCACGGAGCCAGACGCGGGGCTTGAACCCACAAACTGTGAGACCATGACCTGAGCTGAAGTCGGATGCTTAACTGACTGAGCCACCCAGGCGCCCCTGTTTTTTCTTAATTTTTTAATGTTTATTTATTTTTGAGAGAGGCAGAGAGACACAGAGTGTGAATCGGGGAGAGGCAGAGAAAGAGGAAGACACAGAATCTGAAGCAGTATCCAGGCTCTGAGCTGTCAGCACATAGCCTGACGCGGGGCTCAAACTCATGGACTGTGAGTGAGATCATGACCTGAGCCGAAGTTGGACGCTTAACCGACTGAGCCACCCAGGCGCCCCTCAAACATTTACACTGTTCATCTTACCCTCTCCCCATTTTTTAAAAGTTCAAGTGACATTTTATTGAGGATGATTTATGCTTCAGTGCATATTTAATCATTATAGTCATGACATGGGCAGTGTTGAAGTAGCCAGAAGTTTCGAAGGCCTTTGCCTCAGTGCTCACCTTGTTACTGGGGTGAAATCTCTCTTCTGTGCTGTCCATGAGCTGCCCCCTGGGCTGGCTTCTCCCCTGATCCAGCCTCTCTTGGTTCCCGACTTTCCAGCTTCTGGCTTTGTCTGGGTCTGGAGGCTCTGAGTTGCTCTGGAGAAATGGGCTCCCAGCTGATCCCTGTTCCTCCCCTCCCTGGGACGCCAGAGCAGCCCTGGTCTCCTCTCACCCAGGCACCTCCTTTGCTCTTCCCTCTGCTGGGAACCCTTTATGGTATCTCTGGGCCTGACCCGAGCCTGGCACCTGCACAAAGGGAGTAGTGCAGCAGAGCCCGAAGACCGAGGACATGGGGGCCTCCCCAGTCCCGGTTCTTTATCCCGGGTGATGCTCGGGCCTGCTAGCTTGGGCTGTGCCGTGCTGTGGTCCTCCCGCCTCTATCCCAGTCTCCCCAAGGCCTTGCCCACGTCCCACACAGGCTGCTTGGCAGCACGGCCTTTCTGTGCCAGGGCCATGTGGAGCTCATGGCCCTGCTCTGCGGTGGAGGGGGAGGAGGGTTGCTAATTAATGGAGCCCTGTAGTCGTGCGTGCTTCCGGGGTGGCCGGGAGGGTTACCAGGAGAATTACAGGGTAAAATGTGGGGCTGGTGGAGGGTATTGCTCTTCTGTGGTCACTGTCTTTTGAGACCCCTTTCTTATTTTGCTGTAATTTCCTCATTCCTGATGTCTGTCCCTTTTTCAGAAGCATCCATGCTAACGTAACGTGTCTAGAGTCTATCCCTAGGTAAACGTCTGGAAAATAACATAGAGTTGTTTTGTAGACATTTATTACATGTACATAAACGATTCTGGGCCATAGATCTGCCTGTTATTTTGACTCAGGAGGGCGTGGTTGACCTTCCTTACCAGATACCTAGACACCTGCGGGCGCACAGAGCAGAATCGCAGAGATGTCTCGCTGTGCTGGTTGGACCCTGAGCATCCTTCGTAGTGGTCTTGGCCATTCCTTTTCCCCTTCAGAGAACTTGCTGTTTTCATTTGTTGGTCTTCTGTTGTTCTTATCTTTGCCTTGCTGATTTGGAGAAACGCCTCCAGATTCTAGGTTGATCCCTCTCTCGTCATTGGTGATCTGTTACCCTGTCAGTTTTGTGTTCTCCCCCAGGCAGTAGAAACCATTCACTTTGGTGAGGTTGAGTCCATCCATGTGTCATTGTTGTTGTTACCTTATGTTTTGTGCTTTGGGGATCTTTGTTTCTAGAGTTGTATTTCAAAATTTTTCCCATTTCTAGGTCACAAAGATATTCTCCCCGATTTTTTCTTTTATTAGAGCTAGAGTTGTATCTTTGACCCTTGGGTCTTTAAATGTCCTTTGTTTATAACACAAGGCAAGTGTGTGGACTGATTTTTCTTCCTATGGTGAGTGAGTTCTCATACCACCCGTGAAGTGGTCTTGTCCTTCCCATGGCTGTGTGGTACCACCTGCAGCGTCCCACGGGTTCCCCAAGCATGGGGCTGTCTCCGGGCCCTGTCCTGGTGCATCGGCCCCGTGCCAGCTCGCTGATGCGGAGTTGTGGCACATCCTCACAGCTTGAAAGGAAAGTGGAGTGCCCATTTGCATCTCATTTTCAGAACTGACCTGCTTATTCGTGGACCTCTGTTCCTCCATTTAATTCTAAAAGGATTCTCCTCCTTTGGTCAAATTCCTTAAAAAAAAAAAAAATCCTCCTGGCATTTTTGTTAAAATTGTAACTTATTGAGTAAGCTTGGGCAAATTGGCCTTTTATAGTGCTTAGTCATCCCACCGTGAACTTGGTATGTTTTCCCCTTTATTCAGGTTTTTCCTTGAGCCTTTTGGCAGAAAGTACACATTTTTTCCCCTGAGGTCTCCTGCTGTCTTTGCTTGATTAATTCCTGGATAACTAGTAGCTTTTTGTTGTTGTCGTGCGATGTCTTTTCTATATTTCTTTCTCATCAGTTACTGATTCTAATTTGTTGGAATTATGACGTAGATGATCATATGGTCTGCAGATGGTGACCGTTTTGTCCTTGTGTGTCCCCTCCCCACTCTCTCGTTTTTTTTCCTCTTGGCTGATTGCTCTGGCAGGACAGCAGGACTGTTGAGTTGGAGCAGGGAGGGTTTGTATCCTGTTTTCTTCCCAGAACGTGGTGACCATTATTTGCATTATTACTCTTCTCCCCAGTGTTGTCATGTGACTTAGGGAGTGGCTTCCCTGGAGTGAAGGTGGTGGCTGCAGTCGAGAGGATTTTGAGGCTTATTTGGAAAATGCCAGCATCAGCTGGGGCTCTCTGCTGGTGGGAGGGGGGGGGTGGGCAGAGCCCTCTCTGCCACTGAGCCCCTGATGCACATCCTCATGCACACCTGCTTCCTCTCTCCCCAGAACGTGCTGGCCAAAGCCCTCTATGACAACGTGGCCGAGTCCCCGGATGAGCTCTCCTTCCGCAAGGGTGACATCATGACGGTGCTGGAACGGGACACACAAGGCCTGGATGGCTGGTGGCTCTGCTCGCTGCATGGGCGCCAAGGCATTGTGCCCGGGAACCGCCTTAAGATCCTGGTGGGCATGCACGACAAGAAGCCAGCAGGGCCCGGGCCTGGCCCACCTGCCACCTCGGCCCAGCCCCAGCCTGGCCCGCACGCCCCGGCTGCCCAGTACACGCCCATGCTGCCTGCCACATACCAGCCCCAGCCCGATAGCGTGTACCTGGTGCCCACCCCCAGCAAGACTCAGCAAGGCCTCTACCAAGCCCCTGGACCCAGCCCACAGTTCCAGTCTCCCCCAGCCAAACAGACATCTATGTTCTCAAAGCAGATGCCCCATCACCCTTTTCCCAGCCCAGCTCCAGACCTTTACCAGGTGCCCCCAGGGCCTGGCAGCCCCGCCCAGGATATTTACCAGGTGCCACCTTCTGCTGGCATAGGACATGACATCTACCAGGTGCCCCCATCCATGGATGCACGCAGCTGGGAGGGGACGAAGCCACCGGCAAAGGTAAGGCTGCCCTGTCAACCCCCCTGGCAAGTTTTGCCCAGGCCCTGGTTTCTGGCCCCAACTGAGTACCCTTGGCGTCTCTAGGGCTCCAGCTGCACGTTTCGTCTGGGGCCAAGATGGGAGGTGAGTGGGGAATGTGTTCATCCGTCTACTGAAGGTGAACAGGTAACCCACAGAGAAGACATCCAAGCTGGCCTTGAATCATGAGGTAGCCTTCAGTGGACAAACCCCATTGGGAGGGTGTCACCAGCAAAGGATGCAGTCTGTTGAAGGCCTGGAAATCTGGAAAGGGTGGGCAGGTGGGACTTGGCAGGTGAAGCCCGAGCAGTAGGCTGGGGACCAACCGCCAGGGGTGTGGTGCTCCTGAGGAACCAGATACCTGCCTGAGGGTGAAGGGTTTTGAGTAGAAGTGTCCTGCGCACTGCATGTTCTAGTGACATCATTCAGCCTGCAGAATTCAGGGGACAGGGCCCGGTGGGGGTGGGGGACACCCAGGAGAGGGAGGGGTGTTGGGGGCGCTCAGTAAAACTGTTACGCGAGAGTGGCTGAAAGTGCACAGGAGTCGATCGGATACGAGACTTTGTCGTATGCCGTGGTTTGGATGTGAGCGGTGTCAGGCTGATAGCACCTCCGTGGGTATCAGGGGCCACACCTCAGTCCATCTTGTTCCACCATCCTCGACACGGGGCTTGGCATCTCATGGGCCAGGATGGTTGCCGCGTCAGCTCCATCCAGTGTGTCTGCATCGCAGCCAGCAGGGCAAGGGGGAAGACCAAGGGGAGAGGCCAGCCTCCTTGTGCCTGGGGCTCCCACGAGCCCCCTGGGTGTGCGTGTCAGCCCCCTGGGTGAGCATGGAGCGCATCTGGCATTCCTGGCTCCACGGGCGCCCGGCCCCTTCTCTCCTGCGGCACGTTGGCGGGCAGCAGAGGGACCTGTTCGTGATGCTCGGACAGTGGGGAGGACACTACCGGGGACGTTGCCAGAGTAGGGTCTCTCAGAGGTCACCTTGCACGCTGTTGCCAGGGGATGCGGGGTTGAGGGACAGGGCCCTGAGGGCGGCACCCTCGGCTCTACACAGGCCTGCCCGCACACCCCACCCCCAAGTCCATCCACCTGTGCGAAGGAGGAGGCTCTGCCCCACTGGCTGCTCTGGGCTGAGTCAGGAGCCGCCTCTTCTCCCCTGTGGCCTGTGTCCTTCCGTGTCCAAGTCCCTTGAAGATTCGGGGAGTGAAATTTCCAAGGCCCAGAAGCAGAGGAGGCCTCCCCCATATTGTTGAGGACAGAGTTGTGGCACCCGGCACTCTCTGTCTCCTCCATGCTGTTCTTCCCTCACAGCTCGCTCAGGAGGACCTTGAGAAACCCACCCCTGCCAGCAGGGAGGGCTCCCGAAGCCAGCCCAGCCCCAGCTGCCGGGCTCACCCCTCTGCAGAGGGAGACCGCGGCAGGCAGTGTGCCCCGGAAACCCTTAGGAGAAGCCGCTGGACTCTGAGGATCAGCTCCCCGAGACCCAGACCGGGCCTCGTGTTTGTGCCACGTCTACTCTAGAGCCACCTGTGTCTGGGGAGATGGTGGCTGAGTGGGCGCTTCCCTCACGGTACCGAGCCTCTGTCCTCAAAGCGTGTCCAGGGCTGAGGTGGGAGCCCTGCCCGTTCTAGCTGGGCAGTAGTCAGCAGGCAGCGTCACCCTGCCCCTGCCCACAGGGTGCAGCTTGGTAGCCAGGAGACCTGGCCAGAGGTCAGGCTGGCCAGCTGAGGGTGGAGCTCCGTGGACATTGGCCACCAGGGAACCCTGGGTCACTGGCTCCCACTTCCTGCCCTCCCTGCTCCTTCAGCTGCCTGGCCAGAGATGGGCCGCTCCTAAGGTGCTTTAGGGAGAGGAACAGAGCCCTGCCAGGGAAACACCTGTCCTGTGGGGAGGTGGCAGGGAGCAGTGCCTGGCTGGTGAGCCTGAGGACAGGCCATAGTCTATCCCCCTGTATGCTCACACTCACTCACAGACACACACACAGTCCCTCTCTTGGTCACGTGCTCGCTCGCTCTTGCTCTCTCTCTCTCTCTCTCTCTCTCTCTCTCTCTCACACACACACACACACACACACACACACACACACACACACGGCACATCCCCTGGAGAGGCATGCCTTTTCCCCTGCCCGCTTCTCTCCCTGAATCTTTATGGACAAACTTGTTGTGGTGTCTGTTAGGTTGGGGCAGGTGCTGGAAGCCCCGTGGACCAGGAAGCAGCAGCAAGACCCCTGTACTGGGCTGTGGACTTGAACCCACATTTTGGCTGTGGTTTCTGGTTCCCTCCCTTGTGAAGGGCTTGTTCTCAGGTTCCATCTGGGCTCACCTGGCTGCCCAGAGCCTGTGTCCCCAAGGGCCCTCATCTGGCTGGTGGCCTGGGAACAATAGCCCTGTGTCCTGGGGCTTGGTGGCTCTCCTCTAAGAAGCCTCGTCTCCTCGCTTGGGCAGCCTCGGTTGCATCTGCTTTTATATTATGATCATGAAACGGTGCTTATGTGTTGTAGAAAACACACAATGTACGAAAAAGCGTGGAGAAGAGATTCCCCCGTCAAGAGGTGATCCCTGGGAATTTGGGCATATTTTGTCTAGCATATTCCCTGTCTTGCAGAGATTTGTATGCAGACTTTTGCATTTTGAAATTGTAAGTCCCACAGTTATCAGAAGCATTTTCTTCGGTCCCTGAAGTGATTGTGATCGCCACGCCAGATTTTGCTGCGTCAACCCCTCCCCAGGGATGGATTCCAGGCAGTTTCAGATTGCACGTGTCTCTCTTAAAATGAGGCGATAAACGTCTTGGTGCGCGCTTCTTTGCCCACATTTCATGGTTCTGCTTTCATTAGCCTTGTGCTCCCCCTCAGAAGTTTGGGAAACTGAGGCTTCTGGTTCAGGGGTAGAGGTCAGGTAGGGTGAGGAGGTAACCTGCCACAATGGGGTAGAGTGGGCGGGGGGGCCTTGGTATCCAGGAAGCTAGAAGGTGAGCGATGAGAACAGTGGCCAGGAGACACAAGAGGAAGAAGGGTCAGATGTCCGGACCCTCGGCCAGAGTGGCCTGTGTGGCTGGGGAGAGAAGTTGGGGCCACGGCACAACGTGAACATCCTCTGGGCTGGGACGTGGATGCCGAGGGCAGGAGCAGGTGGGGCCCGCAGAGAGGGAGGTGTTTTTGTGAGGTCACTTTTGGGGGAACACCTTTGGGTTAGGATCTGCAGCTGTGCTAAGGGGACAGCTGTGGCGCTGGGTCAGGCACGGGGGCAAATGGAGTTGAACTCAGCACCATTCCTCCTGGGGAGCCCAGGAGCTTGGAAGGGGACCTGCACCCAGAATGTCCCTCACTCTCAGTGAGGGACCTGCTAGGTCCCACAGCACTCCTGCTCCAGAGAAGGAATCTGGGGCTCAGACAGGAAGGGGCGTGCCAGAGCAGGAGCCGGTCTGGGTCACGTGGGGTGACATCCACTTTGCAAAAGGGGGAGACCAGCAGCCAAGCTGCCTGGAGAGTGACTGGGGCCCCGAGCAGAATGCGGCAGGTGGTGGTGGCCTTTCCCATTGGATCCCCGGGGCCTTCTTTGGCTCCACATCTCCCCCCTCTCTGCAGATGCCCTGATGGGGCTGCCCTGCCTAGCTCTGTGGTCTGTCTTTGTGGGTACTGTGCGTGTTTTCTCTGCGTCTGTGTTGGCCTCCTGCACTGCTGGCGTGTGCATGCGCAAGAGCACGTGGGTCTTGGGTCTGGGGTTCTGTGTCTCCTCCCAGGCTCTGGCTGTGTCACCCACCCCCGGCGGCCTCAGGGTCCTGCTAATGGGGCCTCAGGTGCAGAGCAGGGCAGACTGTGATTAGCAGGCTCAGCAGCTCTCTGGAGAGTAGGTTTCCCTAACAAGCTTTTCCCCACTAGTGGCTGCCTTACAGTTTTTTTCTAGCAGAGAACATTTGCTGGCCAGGACAGCTGCTTACTGTCACCAGCTCAGCTGCAGGAGTGGCAAGCTGCCGATAGCCTGGGCTTGGGGTCCGGCCCCAGAGCCCTTCTGCCTGCCCTCCCTGCTCTCTCTACATTCAGGAGGCACCGTAGGGGCTTGCGGTGGGAGTGAGCGGGGTCCCCATCTGCCTTCTGGAGTCAGCAGGGCCTGGAGACGCTTTGGGCCTTGCCTCGAGGCCCTGCCAACCTGCCACGTCCCGCCAGCCCCCGCCAGCCCCGCCTGCCCTGTTGTTGGCAGGTTCTAGCGTCTAAAAATAGCTCTGGAGGAGACTCAAGTCTGGGGCTCAAGGAGGGAGATGAGTCTGGGGAGGGCCGCCAGCTCTACTCCCAGACACGCTGGGGGTGGGGTGGGGTGGGGTGGGGTGGGTGGGGAATACCCCCGTGGAGGCGCTTCCACAGAGAGGCTGTGCTGCTGGGGAGGGGGCCAGAAGGATGCATCAGCAGGAGGCTCTGCCAAGCCCCAGGCTGATGAGAAAAGTGCCGGTGCCCACGCGGTGCCCACGCTCCGGGGTTTGGGTATTCTGCTGCTCCTGGAGTACCTAGCGCTTGCGTGTGAAGCCTGCACCCTCCAGGATACACGGGCGTGTACAGCTGGCTGTCAGTGCCATGGGCACTGGGGGCCAGGCATGGTCTGCAGGGTTCTGGGGGGTATTGAGCCTGAGGGCCAGCCCTGCTTCCCCTCCAGGGATGTGTGTGGGGAGGGCCTGAGTCAACTCTGTTCCAGACGTCCCCTTTGATTAGGGAACAAAAGGCCTTTCTGTCCCAGAGTGCTGAGCTGGGAGCCTTGTGGGGGAGGCGTGCCCTGAGCTGGGTTCCATCCTGCCAGCTCCTCCCACTGGGCCGCCTGCAGCCTGCATGGCCGGGGTGCTTGCCGGGAAAGAGGCTGGTGTGAAGGGCTCTCAGCAGTTTGCTGTCCTGGACGCCAGGCCAGGGAAGGGCACCAGAGAGGGGAACGTGTTGGCCCCTTCTGTGGGCCAACGACCCCTAATTAAGGTCTTCTCCTTTTCGGGTTAGTGGTGGCCTTGGCGGCCCTGTGGGCATGGTGTATTGGAGCGCGGGGGGTCTTGGCTGTAGTCTTGGCCACTCCCTCACACCCACACCCAACTTTGCAGAATAGCCCCAGAACTGGCCCTGATGGTCTGGGAGTCTTTGGTGGCCCAGCCCTCAGGAATCTCCCCAGCATATGCTCGGTTCATGAGGACGACAGGGGCACCACTTGCTGCTCTCCAGGCCACCACCTTCTGGGAGCCCCAGGCGCCAATTATTGGGACCTCCTGCAGGCCACCTCTGGGCCCAGCGTGAGGAGGGCACAGCCTGGCACTATCCTCTCTTCGTCCTGGAGCCAAGAAGCTGGTCCTGCAGTCGAGAGAGCCCCTTACTGGAAGCCTTTCTGAGGAGGGTGCAGCTAGGAGGTGTTGTGAGGCAGGGACATCCCAGTCAAGCCCACTTGTATGCTCCTCTGGAACCTTCCAGGTCATCCACCTGTAGAGACTACTTGACATTTCCTGGCCAGAACCAGACGACTCTAAATAAACCCTGGTGGTTCTCGGGCTCCCCAAACACTTTGTGCTTTGAAGAAAGGGTAAAGGTAAAAGGAATGAGAAAACCTTGCCTCTGACTGGCCTCCCAGCCCACCTTTGGAAACCCCCGCACCCTCCCTGTGTACCTCACCCACCTCATGGGGGTGTAGAGTCTCCCCAAAGACCAGAGGATGGGTCCCGGAGTCTGGTTTCTAGGCTGGAGGTGACAGGGTGGTGACGGTTTGCTATCTGCCCCCAGGTGGTGGTACCCACCCGTGTGGGACAGGGCTATGTGTTCGAGGCCTCCCAGCCAGAGCAGGACGAGTATGACATCCCACGCCACCTGCTAGCCCCGGGGCCCCAGGACATCTACGACGTGCCCCCTGTTCGGGGGCTGCTTCCCAGCCAGTATGGCCAGGAGGTAGGTATTGGGGTAGGGGTCGGGGTGAGGGCCTCAGCCCAGCCCCACTCAGGGAGCCGTGCTTTCTCTGCCTTGGCTGGGGTGGTCCTAGGGGAGGAGCTGTGTGGTTTCTGCTCTTCCCATCCCTTCAGGTGGCCCTAGTCCCCATATCACTGCACTTTTCTGTCTCAGGTATATGACACGCCCCCCATGGCTGTCAAGGGTCCTAATGGCCGGGATCCATCGCTGGATGTATATGATGTGCCCCCCAGTGTGGAGAAGGGCCTGCCATTGTCTAACCACCATGCCGTGAGTAGTCAGGGAATCCTGGGGCCTCACGGGCTGAGGCCTGATCTCTATAAAGAGCTTTGGGTGTGCCTGTGCTGTGGGGTGGGGTGGGGACCCATGTTTGCAGGGATAGAGGCAACAAGAAACGTGACAACAGGCGCCAGCTCTGTCCCTTGCTCTGTGACGGAAGTAGAAACTGAGTGCTCCTTTGAGCTTCAGCTTACTTGTCGGCAAGAGGACCACTTGTAAGGTCTTCTTTAGCAGGTTCTTGAGAGGATCACACAGGATATTAGAAAGGTGACCACAGAATTTATTATTCAAAGCAAGACACTTTTTTTTTTAAACGTTTATTTATTTTTGAGAGAGACAGAGACAGAATGCGAGCGGGTTAGGAGTAGAGAGAGAGGGAGACACAGAATCTGAAGTAGGCTCCAGGCTCTCAGCTGTCAGTGCAGAACCCTCGCGGAGCTCGAACTCGCGAGCTGTGAGATCATGACCTGAGCCGAAGTCGGATGCTCAACTGACTGAGCCACCCGCGCCCCAAAGCAAGACACTTCTAAGAGTGAAAGGGGGACTAGTAATTATGAGGGGCATTGGGCATAAACCAGGACCGTCCTGGGTAAACCAAGGTGTTGCCATCCTAAATATAACACAAATCTTCCTAGTTTCTGCCACAGAGTCGAGAATACATAAATGGTGGTGGTGGTGGTAGTGATGATGAAGATGATGGTGGCGATGATGGTGAGGGTGATGATGACGATGGGGTGAGGTGGTGGCGGTGATGTGACGTAGCGGTTGTGGTGGTGATGATGGTGACGGTCATGGTGGCCGTGATGGTGGTGGTGGTATGACCGCTGTTCTCTCACCAAGTATTTATACTTACACAGTGAATTAACTCATGTAATCCTCACAACAAACCTTTGAAAGAGTTCTCTCATCTTCTGGCTGAGCAGATAGGCACAGGGAAATTGAGTCACCTGCCTGACATCCCACAGCTAGTAAGCAGTGGAGCCAGGATTTTGAACTCAGGTCTGGCTCCACAATTGGGCTCTTAGCCACAACCTGTGTGGACAAGAACCGTGACACGCGTGCGCACCTGTGCTGTGTCTGGATGTGTGACTGGGTGCTGATCCTCAGCTCCCGGAGGGGTTGGGCGGGCACCCTTGACCGCTCCTGTGCCCCCAGGTGTATGACGTTCCTCCGTCGGTGAGCAAGGATGTGCCTGACGGCCCACTGCTGCGTGAGGAGACCTATGACGTGCCCCCCGCCTTTGCCAAGGCCAAGCCCTTTGACCCAACCCGCCACCCGCTGGTCCTCGCCGCACCCCCTCCGGACTCGCTGCCGGCTGAGGATGTGTATGACGTGCCGCCCCCTGCTCCTGACCTCTATGACGTACCCCCCGGCTTGCGACGGCCCGGTCCCGGCACCCTCTATGACGTGCCCCGTGAGCGGCTTCTTCCTCCAGAGGCGTCCGATGGCGGCGCGGCTGATGACACCGTGTACGCGGTGCCGCCCCCGGCGGAGCGGGAGGCCCCTGCTGATGGCAAGCGCCTGTCGGCCTCCAGTACGGGCAGCACACGCAGCAGCCAGTCGGCCTCCTCCCTGGAGGCTGCGGTGCCGGGTCGTGAGCCCCTGGAGCTGGAGGCGGCTGTGGAGGCCCTGGCACGGCTGCAGCAGGGCGTGAGTGCCAGCGTGGCGCACCTCCTGGACCTGGCGGGCGGCATCCCCGCGTGTGGAGGCTGGCGTGGTGCCTCCGAGCCTCAGGAGCCGCCGGTGCAGGACCTGCGGGCTGCCGTGGCCGCCGCCCAGGGGGCTGTCCATGAGCTGCTGGAGTTTGCCCGCGGTGCCATAGGCAACGCTGCCCACACTTCTGACCGCACGCTGCATGCTAAGCTTGGCCGGCAGCTGCAGAAAATGGAGGATGTGTACCAGACGCTGGTGGCCCACGGTCAGGCCCTTGACGGTGGCCGGGGAGGCCCGGGGGCCGCTCCCGAAGACCTGGACCGCCTGGTGGCCTGCTCACGGGCTGTGCCCGAGGACGCCAAGCAGCTGGCCTCCTTCCTACATGGCAATGCCTCGCTGCTCTTCAGACGGACCAAGGCCCCTGTCCCGGGGCCTGAGGGGGGCGGCTCCCTGCACCCCAACCCCATCGACAAGGCCAGCAGCATCCAGTCCCGGCCCCTGCCCTCACCTCCTAAGTTCACCTCCCAGGACTCGCCAGATGGGCAGTATGAGAACAGTGAGGGGGGCTGGATGGAGGATTATGACTACGTCCATCTACAGGTAGGTGCCCGCCTTGCCCAGCGTCCCCAGAGGATTCCCTGGGGGAAGCCTTCTGGCCTCCTCCGGGCCCTAGTTTCGCCACCCCTGTTATGGGGACCTTAATCCCCTCCACACGGAGGGCTTTTGTGGCCAAAGGAGAATTTGCGCCCCAGTAGGCTCAGTGAGTCCCTTTGCCCACTCTCTTTTTTCCATTTTTATTGTTAAAATTTTTTTATTTTTTATTTTAGAGACGGCGTGTGTAAGCAGGAGAGAGGGGCAGAGGGAGAGAGAGACAGAGGGAGAGAGAGACAGAGAGAGACAGAGAGACAGAGGGGATCCCAAGCAGGCTCCATACTCAGTGTGGAGCCTGACGTGGGGCTTGATCTCACAACCCTGGATCATGACCTGAGCTGAAATCAAGAGTCGGACACTCAACTGACTGAGCCAACGAGGCATCTTTGTGCCCACTCTCTTTGACCTTCTAGGCTATATGCCCCCTGCTCCATACCCATTCCTCTACCTACCTATTGCCCTTTAGATCGACCTGGCCGTGTCATCAGGGATCCTGCAGTACCAGCCAGGGCTGGGCTTCTCCAGTGACCAGGGCAGGAAGTGCCTCTGTTCTGTCTCAAGAGATGGATTCTGAAGTATAAGCAAAGGCAGAGATAGTGCGGGTGTGGGGTAATAAGTAAAACAAGAAGATGGGGAGATGGGGTAGGGATAGGCCTCTGAGCAGAGCCCTGGGTGCCAGCTGAGTGCCCTGGTAAGGAGCATTCCAGGTTGAGAGGCAGCAGGTGCCAAGGCCAGGTGGTCAGGGATGGATGAACAGGCCCCGTATGCCAAGGGGACGGGTTTGAATGTGATTCCTGGTGTGGAAGCGGGGGCAGGGAGGATGACCTGGCCACACGCAGTGTACCCAGCCCTTTTCTGGGCTAGAGGAGGTGAAAGAGGCCGCAAGAGCTGCCTCCTGGGAAACTGTCCCCACTCTGAGTCTGATGGCTGCAGTGTGAGACTGGGCCTGGCTCGCAGCGCCACCTGGTGGCTGGCTTCCCTGCCCTGTGCCCCGCCAGACCTGTGGGGGCTTGTGGCTCAGCCCGGTCCTTGTGTCTTGTCTCCAGGGGAAGGAAGAGTTTGAAAAGACCCAGAAGGAACTGCTGGAAAAAGGCAACATCATGCGGCAGGGGAAGGGCCAGCTAGAGCTGCAGCAGGTGAGGATCCCCAGGCTGGCCAGCTTCTCTCTGCTTGGGCTGCTCGTGGGCCAATGAGCCAGCCAGGCCCCGCTCAACTGTGTGGCTGTCTCCCCGTGTGTTTGTTGGATTTGTGTGTGACTTATTATGAGAGTAATCATGGTAGACCTTTTAGGGAGCACATACACAAAAGTGTAAGACAGGGAAAAAGCCCCAGAGGTACTGGTGGTGCACTGGGGCTGGTTTTAAGCCCCGCTCCTGCCCCTGGGGTGACCTCTGTCCATGTGTTTGAGATGATACTTTGTGAATAGTTACATCTGCTTTTATCCCAAGGTTTTTCCATGGCATCAAACCTTCCTTATAAATTGTTTTTAAAGGCCTCATAGCATCTATTATTGTTGACTGTTTACATTGTACCCAGTTTCCCTGAGTATAATGATACTACTGTGCTTATCTGAAGACATAGAATTTTCTTCATACTTTGGATCATTTCCTGAGGGTGGGAAAGGGATTTTTTTTTTTTTAAAGAAATAAGGAAGTTTTATCTGATTATGAAAATAATAAAAAACTGAAACATAGACTAGCACAAAATAAGCACAGAAACATCACCCATAAAGTTGTCCTCGCTCCACCCCTCCACCTCCCACCCATTCCCCCACCCCCCACCCTCCACCGGTCAGGGGGAAGGATGGTGTAGGTGAGAGCCGGCTCCATCCTGAGACCCACAAAGCCACAGTTTCCCCAGCTGTGAAGTGGAGATCATAGTTATATCCATCTCAAGGTAATTGTAAGGGGTGAGTAAAGAATGTATAATTCTTAGGAAGTGCCTGGCCCATATAATGTACTCAGTAAAGGAACCAAGGGTAATTATTAGGTATCTCTCTATCCATCCATCATCTGTCTGTCTGCCTAATAATATACGGAAGCTCCACTGATCAGAGAAATGAACATGTACTTTATCTTTCTCTGGACCCTTCCAGCATTTATTTATCCAGTCCCTTGTTGGTGGACATGTCAGTTATTCCCAGAATTACTTCTGTAAACGGTGCTGAGCTGAATATAAATCTCTTCATGTAACTGCTTGATCACTTAGAGAAATTACTAGAAGCTAGAATAAGAGATAGGAGTATAGATGAAAAACTCTAAAGGTCTAGAGCTCGTAGGCCAGAGCATAAAGCACAAGTATAATATGGCAGGTAAAATGTATGGACAAGGGTGTTGATTGCTCTGTTTCCACATCAGTGAAAGATCTAGAAACCCCCACCCCAAATATCTAATATTGGAATATTGGTTGATTAAATAAAATATAAACATTCATACAGTAGAACAGTATGTAGCTATTAAGAATTGTCAGAAAACAGGAAAGACCCTGCAGAGTTCAAACTAAAAATGAGTGTGCTTCTCGCTGGATATGAGAGCCGAGTGGTGAGTTTCACCAGGTTGCTGCCTGAGGAGGAAAGTCCGAGTGTTTCAGATATTCGGACAGGGCAGTCCCAGGGTGGTTTAGCCAATTAAGCCTTGAAATCTTGGTAAAATAGAACTTGTCTTTCCCTGAATCTGTGCACAGCTGGTCACAGCCGCTTAGTCCCCTGGGCAGAACCAGCGCTGGTAAGGACACGTCAGTCCACGCTGATAACTCCCAAGGCAGGGGCTGCCCGTTGTAGAAGTTTCCTTTTCCCTCCTCCTGTCATGACTGACACGAAGCATGTGACCTACTGTTAGGTGCTAACAGTAGAATATAAAATACTATATTTTCAGTTGAGTCGTGCACAACACGGGTTTGAACTGCTTGGATCCACTTACACCTGGATTTATTTCAATAAACATATTGGAAAAGTATTTTGGAGACTTAAAACAATTTGAAAAAACTTGCAGATGAACCACATAGCCTAGAAATACTGAAAAAATTATTATTGTAAGAATACAGTATATAATACATGTAACTTGCAAAATACATGTTAATCAACTAGTTTTGTTCTTGTTAATGATTCCAGTCAACAGTAGGCTGTTAGTGAGTAGTTAAGTTTTTGAGAAATCAGAAGTTACTTGCACATTTTCGATAGCATAGTGAGTTGGTGCCCATAAACCCCATGTTCTTGAGTCACATGTACTGTGTTTCCAGTCTACTAATTAAAAAGGAAATAGGAAATAAAAATAAATAAATAAAAAGGAAATAGGAATATTCATGTTTAAAGGAAAACATCTTGAAGAATAGTCACCAGTTTTTTATGTGAATTTTGTTTTCTGAAGTTTTACACATACCATGACCTACCTTTTTTCTTTTCTTTTCTTTTCTTTTTTTTAAAGTAATCTCTACATCCAATGTGGGGCTTGAACTTATAACCCCGAGATCAAGAGTCGCATGTCCTACCAGCTAAGCCAGCCAGCGCTTTCTTTTTTTGTTTAAAGTTTATGGGGCTCCTGGGTGGCGCAGTCAGTTAAGCGTCCGACTTCAGCCAGGTCACGATCTCGCGGTCCGTGAGTTCGAGCCCGCATCGGGCTCTGGGCTGATGGCTCAGAGCCTGGAGCCTGTTTCCGATTGTGTCTCCCTCTCTCTCTGCCCCTCCCCCGTTCATGCTCTGTCTCTCTCTGTCCCAAAAATAAATAAACGTTGATAAAGTTTTTATTGTGGGAAATTGGATATATTTATAAAATTAAAGAAGACAGTCCTGATACCATTCACCCAGCCCCAATCCCTCAGCACAATAGCTAACCTGGTTGTCTAGCACCCCTTCCCCCCAATTTATTTTGGAGACATTATATCATATCATCTGTAAATACGTTAATGTTTGATTGTAAAAAATAATTTATAGGGGCATCTGGTTGGCTCAGTTGGTTAAGCGTCCAACTCTTGATCTTGACTCAGGTCATGATCTCAGGGTCATGGGATCGAGCCCCGTGTCACAGAAAGATAATTTACCAGAATTGTACTTTATCAGAGGTTATTTCTGGGAGCGTGGGTTTCCAGGTGACACCTTTTTTTTTTCTGCTTAATGTATTTGAATCTTTTTACAACGTATATGTTAAGGACAAAAATGTGTGTGAGTGAGTGAGTGTGTGTGTGTGTGTGTGTGTGTTTAACTCATTTTGAAGTACGCATAGATTTGTAGGAGGTTGCAGAGAGAGTGCAGAACAGTCCTGTGTGCCCTTCACCCAGTGTCCCCCAAGGATTGTGTCCTAAGGCAGCAGGAAACAGCACCCACACCAACAGACTGGCATCCCGAAACACTACAACTGCTCATTGGTTCTCCGTTTCTATCCTTTTGTCATTTCAAAACTGTTCTGTAAATGGAATCCTACCTTTCCGAGATGGGCAGAAGCTCCTTGGAGAGGACCCGTGCGCGGCCTGTAGCGCAGAGATAGCGGGTTTCCTTTGTGCGTGTGGCTGCGATGCTCACTCTGCTCTCCCTCTGCCCCAGCTGAAGCAGTTTGAGCGACTGGAGCAGGAGGTGTCGCGGCCCATCGACCACGACCTGGCCAACTGGACGGCGGCCCAGCCCCTGGCCCCGGGGCGGCCGGGCGGCCTGGGGCCCTCGGACCGGCAGCTGCTGCTCTTTTACCTGGAGCAGTGCGAGGCGAACCTGACCACCCTGACCAACGCCGTGGACGCCTTCTTCACCGCCGTGGCCACCAACCAGCCGCCCAAGATTTTCGTGGCGCACAGCAAGTTCGTCATCCTCAGTGCCCACAAGCTGGTGTTCATCGGGGACACGCTGTCACGGCAGGCCAAGGCGGCCGACGTGCGCAGCCAGGTGACCCACTACAGCAACCTGCTGTGTGACCTCCTGCGTGGCATCGTCGCCACCACCAAGGCTGCCGCCCTGCAGTACCCGTCACCCGCCGCCGCCCAGGACATGGTGGACAGGGTCAAGGAGCTGGGGCACAGCACCCAGCAGTTCCGCCGGGTCTTGGGCCAGCTGGCCGCCGCCTGAGAGCACGGGACCAGAGAGGTGGGGGTCGGGAGGAGGGCGGCACCCTCCCTGAGAGAGTCGCCATGCTGCAGGCGTGGGGACAGGCACCCCAGCTCTGCCCGGGCCTGGTGCCCCAGACTGTCCAGGGGTTTGTACATATTTATGATGGGGCAGAATATGGGACAGGGCCTCCTCGGAGGAGCCCAAGCAGAGCTGGACCCCCCGGGAGCCGAGCCTGAGGAGGGAGCTGGTGGTCTTCCCTGAGTACCCTGGGGGCCAGGCCAGCCGCACAGGCCCCCCCACCCACATGGCCTCAGACGACCCCTTGAGCTCCCTTGAGCTCCCTTGAGCTGACCCTCGACCCACAGGAGTGCCATGTTCCCCCGACAGTGCAAGCGCCACTGTAACCAGAAGAACCCAAACACTATTTTTCATTATTGATTTTCCAATCATTTGACTAATAGTCTACATTTAAATAAAAGTTTAAAAATGAAAAGCGGCCTCTGGTGTGAGAGGCAGGAGGGCCCCTGGGTGTGCGCAGGTGTGTCCTTGATCTCAGATGCCGCAGGGGAGGAGCAGCCGACCGAGCGGATTTGTGGTGATGCCATGGGCAGTTCTCTCTCGGGAGGATAAAGAAAAAGTGGGTCCCTTCAAGAGGAAACCAAGGCCCTGGGAAACAGGGCTGGGCTAGTGGCGTGAGGCCAGGGGTCTTCTGCAAGGTGGGGGCAGGTGTGCCAATGGCCCTGAGACCTGGGGAGCTGGGGCTGCTGGAGAGAAGCTCTGTGACACCAGCGCTGGAGGCTGGAGAGGCTCGGTGAGTGTGGAGCCCGCCGTGAGGTCCCACGGCCCCCGGCCAGAGCGAGGGCCAGCGTGGGGTCCAAGGCGGCTCCGGGAGCGAGGTGGGCTTTACTGTGGCACAGGATTGGTCGAGGGCACCGCTGGGGGATTCCACATAAACTCGTTTTCACAGACCTCACCTAGAACTTTGCTCTTAGAAGCTCATAATATCAGCTTGTGGAACTCCTTCCCAAGTGTCTATTTTGAAATACACATAGACTTGGCCTCCAAGTTGGGGTGTGGGGGCCCAGAGGGCCCTTGTCCTGGGTCCACGTGTGGCCTCCCCAGCCTTTCCGAGTATGTCTGGCACCCCAGGTGAAACAAGAGCCCTGGGATTCAGGGAGTGCTGCTCCTAGCTCTGACTGTTCTGCATGTGAACTTGGGCCTCAGTCTCCCCATCTCTGTGAAGAAAGGGTAGGGTCAGCCCTCTTGGACTCCACAGAGGGGACCCCAGTGAAGACAGCCAGCCTTCCACCGCTCAGAACCCTGGCGAGGACACAGAAGTGAAGAGGCACGCAGTTGCTCTAGGGTTTTATTTGGGTTTTGCGGAAGTGGGGGGTGGGGGTGGGGCAGGGGTTCAGTTGGCCTCCAGAACCCCGAGAACCCAGGAAATAAACTTGGTGACACGGGTGTACACCCCCGGTGAGAATGGGTTACACCAGTCGCTGCCCCAGGACACGATGCCCACCAGGGTCCAGGCTCCGTCCTTCTGGCAGACCAGGGGGCCGCCAGAGTCGCCCTGCAGGAGGAGAAAGCACCTGTTTACAAGCCTGAAGCGGGGTGCCGGGGCCCCGGTGTGCCCTGACCTGCCCCCGCGCAGGTTCTGTGCAGACAAATGACAAGTGTGGGGGCAGAGACTGGGCAGGAGGCTCTCCGATCGGGGCCACGTGGCAGGCCCAGCTCTGTCGCCTACTCCTGGTGGGCCTGGGGCACGTGGCTGACACTCTCCCCTCGCTGGCTGGCGTGGGGGGCCCCCAGCGCCACTGCCGCCCAGAGGGGTGGAGCGGACGCGGCAGAAGGGAGCAGCCCCCTGGCCCGCGCGGGGGCGGGGCGGGGGCGGAGCCGGCGGGGGGCAGGGGCGGGGCCAGGCCTTACCATGCAGGATGAGACGCCGCTGGCCCCGGCGCAGATCATCACGTCCGTGATCTTGCTGCCCCAGAACTTCTTGCAGTCGGCGTTGGACAGGAGGGGCAGGGCCGCCTGCTGCAGCTTGTCGGGGGTCTTGTTGGCTGGAGGGACACAGGGGGCGGGGGGGGGGAGCGGAGGTCAGGAGCCCTCACCCAGCCGGCCCACCCCGCGGTGGAGGAGACCCTGCCTCCCCCCTGCCTGCTCCCAGTCCTTCCCCATCACCATGACCTCAGAAACGGAGCTCCCCACCTTCCCTCAGACCTAACAGTCCCTGCGGGACCCCTTCCTCTCCGATTCCACACCAGGCGGTGGTGACATGGCTTCCAGCACAGCTGTTCACGCGAGCCGTGCCCTGGCAGCCCGTGTGGTGGGCGGGGGGCACTGCCTCCCCTCCGGGGAAGGGGGCTGACGTCCTTTTCACGGGGCCCCTGCTGGGGACCCGCCGCTCTGGGTGGCAGATGGGGGAGCACCGTCCTCCTGCTGCCCTTTCCTGGCCGCCTCCGTCCCGGTCAAGGACCAGAGGGTGAGCCGGGGCCTGGGCAGGAGCACCCGGGACTCTGGAGGAAGATCGTCAGCGGAGGGAGCAGCCGGGGGAGGGGAGACCCCGCCGGACTCTCAGGGCCCCGAACCACACCCGGACATCTGACTCCCGGCCCAGACTTCACGGCGAGCTTGACACAAGCGCCCGCCTCAAGTCTGGAGAGGAGTCCAGGCTGGAAACCCGACCGTGGGGACCTCGTTGCAACGTAGTGAGAGTGCCACCTGCTGGTACTTGGGCGTTTCTTCAGCAACTTCGTCTTCAAGTGTGCAGTATTTAAGCTCATCTTTATTCTTTCATTCTTTCATTAAGAGGGTTTTAAGTAAAGAAACGGAAAGGAGGGCTTGAAGGGCTCAGTCAGTTAAGCATCCGACTTCCGCTCAGGTCATGATCTCACGGTTCATGGGTTTGAGCCCCACATCGGGCTCTGTGCTGACAGCTCAGAGCCTGGGCCTGCTAAGGATTCTGTGTCTCCCTCGCTCTCTGCCCCTCCCCCACTCACCCTCTGTCTCAAAAATAAACATTTTTTAAAATGTTTAAAAAGAAAAAATGAAAGATATACGACTTGGAATTTGTGTGTTTGGAATTTAGACCATAAAAGCCGAATGAGTCTCCCTTCTGAAAAGCCCCTGCAAGGACACTCACAGTTATACCGGGTCTTGCCCCAGCCGGTGGTGGCGCAGAGGGAGCCGGCAGGGAAGCTGGTGTTGGCACTGGGCAGGCAGACGGGGGACGCGGTTGTTGAGAGCAGGGCCGGTGTGGCCAGCTTCAGCAGGGCGATGTCATTGCGGCCCGAAACCTGGTCCCACAGTGGGTATTCAAACACCTGTGGAGACGCCATGGGGGCTGGGCAGTCCTCACGGGAGGATGGCCGATCTCATGGATGGGAGGGACCTCAGGCCAGGAGAGGGCTCAGTGCCAAGGGGCCCTTGTTGAGAGCGAACACAGATGGGGCCGCACGGACAAAATCTCTGGAAACTGGTGGGAAAATGGCCCTCGACACGTTGGTGATATTTAGTTTTTTCTATTTTTGTGCTTTTCTACAATGAGCCAAACTTCAGTGTTTGAATAGGAGTCTTCTTACTTGGGAAAGAAGGGAAGAAGGCTTTGGTGGGTGAGGACTGAGCCGACTGGCTGGGGTCCTCTTTGCCCACACACCCTGCCAGCCACGGTCCTCACCCATCCCTGGCGCCCAGGGGCAGCCCTGCCATGGCCTTACCGCCCCACCCTCCTCAGCCGGCCTGCCTGGCGGTACCTCAGTGATCCTCAACACCTGGACAGCCTCCTCGTCAGAGCCGTGATCAGACACCCCAGCCACCACACGGTGGCTCTTCCTGGAGAGAGAGGAGGCAGCAGAGGGTACCCAGGCGAGGGAAGCCCTTTCTGGGCCCCTCACTCCCACGGGGACCTCTGGGCCTCAGTTGCCCCGTCTATAAGGTGGAGGCACAGGACTAGACCAGCTCTCGTGGAACAGGCTGGGGCCTGAGGTGGTGGGGGGCATGAGGGTGGGGATTTTCTCTGGGGGGGGGAGCGGATAGCAGCAGCTTTGTCCCCACCTGCCATCTGTCTCAGACCCTTCCCGCCAGGCTTCATTCCCTGGAAGCCTAGTGGGTGGCCGGGCAGGGGTGGGAAAGGGCAAGGAGTGACCGTCATTCCCTGACAGCCAGGGCGTCCCCACTGCCCCCACGCAGGCCTCACCTGACCCTGCAGTGGGCAGCAGTGACGACCCAGTGCTGGCTGATGAGAGAGCCCCCGCAGAAGTGGAAGCCGGAGCGAGTCTGGGGAGAGAGGTGAGACAGTCAGCCTTCCCCCTCACGCCTGACCCCTCCCCGTCTAACCCACCTCTCCTCAGCTTCCCTCTCACCTGCAGGGACACCTGCCAGGGCCAGGAGCTGGGGACCGCATCCTCTCCATTGACGATCCGGGACAGGCCACTCAGCTCAGGGTGGATGGCAGGGACCCCACAGCCTGGGGGCAGGGACACGGCAGCTGGTCAGCGGATGGTGTCCCAAGGGGGCCAGGGATAGAGCCTGGCACTTCCAGGCCTCTGGAACCCAGGTGGCAACCTAGCACCCAGAGCTTTGGCCAGCGCAGGGCAGCCGGCCCCTTGTCACCCAGCCAGCAGCTGCCCCAGGTGTCCTTGTGGAGGGTCCTTGAGGTTGAGGGCATCGGGAGCTGGGTGTCCACTGTATGTCCTGAGAGGAGCGTCCCTCCCCTGCTGACCCCAGGGTCCCGGGGCGTGGGGGCCGGGATGTCCTGCTGGAGTCGCTGTTGTTCCCAGGGCCCCTGTCTGCAGCAGGGGCAGGCTGGGGTCAGAGAGTTGCCCCGCTCAGGGCAGCATAGACCCGAGAGGCTGCCCACTTCCAGAGGACCGGGGGGCGGGGCCAAAGGGATGGGCGTGGGAGACATTCTTGAGGCAGAGCTCCTACGGCTCAGGGCCAGGTGTGGAGGAGCCCGGACGAACCCCGGCTTTTGAGTGGGTGGACAAGGCCAAAATGAGGCAGGTCCAGCCTGTCCGGTTGAGTCTGAGGGGCCCGACAGACCTCCAGGGGGAGGAGGAGTGGGGAGCTGAGGAGAGGCGCCCAGAGAGGCTGAGAGGGGTGGGCGGGGGGCCAGCCCCCGTGGGGGGTTAGACGTGTGGGGACTTGGTCCTCTGGTTCCCAGCTTCTGGCCGTGGGGGCCGGGGAGTGGGAGAGGCTTGGTCCGGGGTTGCCAGGCCCACCGGAACCTTGCACTCACCAGAACTGCTGCCAAAGAGGAGGAAGCCAAGGACAACCGGGAGAAGGGCCATGGTGTTCCACTCAGGAGGTGGGATGGGGTCCGCCCGAAGGACCCCCGTTATATTCCCCTGGCCCACCAATTGCAACGCGCCTCGCCATCCCTCCCTTATCGTGAGTCCTTGGGTTCAGAAGCACCTGGCTCCTGCCCGGGCCAAGGAAAGAGTCGGCCCCGGGGGGCTGCTCCTGGGAAGGTTCCCTGGGACCACAGGTGTGTGCAGCCAGCAGTAGGGCTCATCCCCTCCTCGGCCCGCTCCCTGCCCACCCCCCGGGCCGCCGTGCCTGCCTGGCGGGGGCCCAGATCTCACATCATCTACCTGCGCCCTTCCCGGCCACTCTCTGGGGAGGAAGACTAAAGGGGGGGCCTCTCTGGGGACCCTCTGGTACCTGACCCAGTGAAGACCCATGTTCGGGAGAAGGAGGACTCAGAGGCCCCAACATAAGAGACACCATCATAAGTGTATCTTTTATTGGTTTATTGACTCTGTGGGAGCAGGTCAGCAGGGAGGTCACGGTGGGGCTGACGGTTCAGTTGGCTTCCAGGATCTGCTGTACCCAAGGCATGAGCTCGGTGACGCGGGCGTACACGCCGGGCCTAGAGGTGGAGCAGGTGTTGCTGCCCCAGGACACGATGCCCACCAGGGTCCAGGCTCCATCCTTCTGGCAGACCAGGGGGCCACCAGAGTCGCCCTGCAGGAGGAGAGAGAAAGAGGCTTGGATCTGGCCACCAGGTGCCCTGGGCCAGGGGCCCCTGGACATTGTTCCAGACACCATTCCGGGGCCTCACGGCCAGTAGACGCCCGGCACGTGCATATTGGAGGGATGATGAAAGAAGCTTCAGTAGCTCCGTCTGTGATCTGTGCCCCTGAACATCTGGGCCATCAGCTGGGGTCCTATAATAGAGGCCCAATAAAGTTGGTTTGCTTGACAGGAAGGAAGCATGGGTGGTGCTGGCCTGGCTATGGAGCCACCGTGAGGGAGGGAGGGCTGCCCGATTCCTTCCAGAGCCCTCTGGGCCACTATATTCTGCTGCCCAGGTTGTACACTGCACTAATCCAGGGGATGGCATTTGTTCAGACATTGATGATGTCAATGGAATTTTGCAATATGGCAGTTTCGAGACCAGAGGCCCTTGCTCTGCATCCCTCTGTTTAGATCATCAGTTTTTACAACTGCTCAGGCAGGAATTCCAGAAAGAGCATGTCAAGCCTTCAAAAGAGGCCCTATGTGTTATTTCCATCTCTTCTCTCTGGCCAAGCCCCTTGGCCTGGGCTTTGGCCTGAATCCGCCCCATGCTGGGAGGGAAGGGGGTGCTGGGTGAGTCCAGTAGACCATACCATGCAGGAGGAAACGCCGCTAGCCCCAGCGCAGACCATGAGATTGGTGATCTTGCTGCCCCAGAACTTCTGGCATTCGGTGTTGGACAGGAGGGGCAGGGCCGCCTGCTGCAGCCTGTCAGGGGTTTGGGCATCTAGAAGGGCAGGGCGGGGGGTCAGCACCTGCAGGTGCCCGCTCGGCAGCCCCCACCTCCCACCCACCCGGCTAGAGGTCACTCACTGGTGTGTTTGGTCAGGCCCCAGCCCGTGGTTGCACACAGGGTCCCAGCGGGAAAGCTGTCCTTGGCATTGGGCAGGCACACAGGGGACACAGTCTGGGAGAGGCGGGCAGGCGTGGCCAGCTTCAGCAGGGTAATGTCATTGTTGATGGTGAACATGTTGAACTTGGGGTTCTTGAAAACCTATGGGGAGGGCAGAGGCTGACACAGAGCTGAACCAGGGTCCCAGGCTCCCCCAAATCACCTCAGTGCTTCTCTCTGGACAATGCCTGTTCAACTTGGCAGGCCTTTCTGTGGCCCCAGGAGCCTGAGGCTGGGCCCAGGACCGAAGTGCAAACCTTGAACGCCCTGCTTTCTGCTCTGCCCCCTCATGGTGGACCACTGGGGAGGTCGAGAGCAGCAGGGGGTTTTCAGGGCTGCACACTCCAGAGGGCCTGCCCCACCTGGCCTCTGGGGGCCACCATACCTTGGCAATCTTCAGCACCTGGATGTCCTCAGCATCTGAGCCCTGGTCAAACTCCCCGGCCACGACCAGGTGGGTGGTTCTGGAGAGGGCCAGAGAAAGGAGGGGGTTCCTGCCGTGAGGTGCTGGGGCTGTGCGGGGGTGCCGGGTGCGTACGTGTGCGCATATACCTTTGTGCATCTGCTCAAAGTTGTTGATCACAGAGACAGAGCTCAAAATCTCAATAATTATCCCTGAAACAAACTGCCCTAGAGCCTGCTGTGTGTGTGTTTCCTTCCCAGCAACCTTTGGGAGACCAGCAGGACTTGGGTTTTCGACACAGTCCAAATAAGGAAACAGAGGAACGAGGAGTTAAAGGTATGGCCCTCACCGCCGGGAGTCTTCCCCCACCAAGGGGTTTCCTGGGGACCCTGGGCCCTCACCTGACACCACAGTGGGCAGCAGTGACCACCCAGTCCTCGCTGATGAGGGAGCCCCCACAGAAGTGGAAGCCGGTGCTGTCCTGGAGGAAGATGGAGAGGTCAGTGCTGGCTGGACACCAGCAGCCCCCAGCCTGACCCCAGCTGGGCCAATACCGCAGCGTGTCCCCCACTCGTGCGCAGAAATCCCCCCTCACCTGCAGGGACACCTGCCAGGGCCAGGAGCCCGGGACAGCGTCCTCTCCATTGACGATCCTGGAGAGGCCACTCAGCACAGGTTGGATGGCGGGGACCCCGCAGCCTGAGGGTGGGGATATGAGGTGAGGGATGGAGGCCAAGGGCATCCCGGGAACCCCCAGGGACAACTCAATCTGACTTGTGCTTCAGCCCAGACAAGCCCAACAGGCTGGCGGGGAGGTGGTGGCCGTACTGAAGCACTGGCCGGAGGCTGGGCTCTGTGGGTTTGAACCCAGCCCCATCGCTGCCTCGCTTTACCATTCAGAAAAGCGTGAGCAGGCAAGGCAGGAACTTGCTGTGTTCCTGGCACATAGGAAGCACCAAGTGAACACAAGCTGTCAAGTGCTGGGCTCACGGGCCCCAAGGCGCCCACACCTGCCTGCTCACCATCTGAGTCTGTTGGGGAGCCACTAGCTGTTCAGAGTTTTCGCTGCCTCCGGACCCGTCCTCCGGAGCCCTTGCACTGGGTGTGAGGCCTCAGTCAGCCCCAGGAAGGCCCACCTCCCCCTGGGGGCCTCACACTGACTGGTCTGGCCCAATCCTCCCAGCATCCCCATTGTGGCGATGGGGCCGGTGAGGCTCAGAGCGGGAGAGAGACCCGCTGGGGTCACACCACAGTGCTCGGCCGAACTGGGAGCCGGGACCCAGCTGCCCCTTCTGGCCTCGGGGGCTGGAGGGCAACGGAAACATCCCTCCTGGCCTCTGCTTACCCCGAACTCACCGAAGGCTGTGCCCAGGAGGGCGCAGCAAGAGAGGAGCCAGAGGAAGGCCATGGTGCCGTGGTCAAGGAGACATAGGGTCCCTGCCTTGGGAGCTCCCCATTATATCCCTGTGCACCAGGCTGTTATCGGAAAACCTTGAGGTGACAATCCCTTTCCTGGGCGTGTGCCCGAGTAGGCAGGATGTGCCAGAGCAGGCCTGGCATCAGGGCCTGGGATGGCAGCAGCTGCGGCCCATGGTTGAGCTTGGGTCTGGGTCAAGGGCGAAGGTGGGACCAAACAAGGTGGCCCTCGACCCACAGCCACAGGGAAGGGCTCAGGAAGCTTGGGCTTCCTCTTCTAGGCCCTGTTTCAGGAGGGCCAGGGCCAGGCCTGGCAGGGTTTGAGCCCCAGCCTATTGTCTCACAGACTGGAGAAACTTGGATAAGTAATTTATCTGGTCTGTTAGTTATTCAAAACCCCTGGGCAGGGGCTCTGGGGTGGCTCGGTCAGTCGAGCATCCGACTATTGATTTTGGCTCAGGTCACGATCCCAGGGTCATGGGATTGAGTCCCGCCTCAGGCTCTGTTCTCAGCACAGAGCCTGCTTAAGATTCTCTCTTTTCCTTCCCTCTGCACCCACCCCCCTAAAAACAAAACAAAAGAAAACAGAACAAAACAAAAACCTGGGCAGTGTGATCAAGTAGGGAGGACAAAGGGGTGTCTGGCCAGGGGGCTGAGGATGCTACCCTGGTCTTGGGGGGTGGCCAAGAAGTCTCAGTGAAGGTTCCTTCTGTTCCACAGCTGGGGAGGTCACGTGGCCTGTGTGCAGTGCGGCTCAGAAGACCAAGCCGCCCACTGCCCGTTCACGTGAGGCTGGGTCACTTAGTCCCCATGGGCTCCTGGAATGGAGCATGTGGCATCTGGGGCAAGACTGGACCCAGTGAGAGCTGGTAGAGGCTGGTCAGGCAGGAAATGGGGGCGTGGGGAGGCAGGCAGGAGGCCTGTTTCTGGCTTGGCCGACAGGGTGGGCAGTGGGGCCCTTTCTCAGCACCAGGGAAACTGGAAGAGGAGAAATCTGAAGGTGAGGCTGCCAGGCACAGCGAAGCCCCGCGAAACACACAAGGAAAATGGTACCTCAGGGCTGTTTTTAACTTCCATTGCATCGATGACCGTAGCGTGCTCCACGGCACACATTTCAGCACCAAACAGCTGTGGAGACTTGGGCAGGTTACCTGCCCTCTCTGGTTTTGTTTCTAAGCATGTAAAATGGGGGATGCTTATAGTGTGGACCCCACAGTATGAAAGGGCATGACCCATCTTGAGCCAGGACCAGGCCTAACACAAAATCATCCATACTCGCTGCTCCTCTGAACTCCTTCCTGCATTGCCTGCTGGTGCCCTTCCCACGTTCTAGAAGACTGTCGCATGACAGCAAGGGATGGCCACACTATATCAGGTGGGAAGGCAAGGCACAAAATGGGCTGCAGGGGGCGGGGTGGCCCCTTCTGTGAGACCATGCTACCTGAGCAAGCCTGTTCTTCCTTACAACTCACGCTTACCAGGCCCAGGCCCCTAGTCAACTGGAACAAAAGAAAAGAAACAAATTTCTCCTGCTTTAGCAAGCTTCCATGGGGAGGAGTTGGAGAGTTTAAGTTAAAAAAAAAAAAAAAAGTAAAATGTACATTCCACCAGCTAAGGAGTTATCATTTAAAACAAAAAATTTTTAAATGTTTATTTATCATTGAGAGAGTGAGAGTGCAAGTCGGGCAGGGGCAGAGAGAGAGAGAGAGAGAGAGACAGAATCTGAAGCAGGCTCAGCACCGTCAGCACAAAGCCGGATATGGGGCTCAAACCCACCAACCGTTGAGATCGTGACCTGAGCTGAAGTCGGATACTTAACGGACTGAGCCACTCAGGTGCCTCATATCCTTATCATTTTAAAAAGATTTTGTTAAATGCCGGTTTATTTTTAAGAGAGAGAAAGTGAGTGGGGGGGGGAGGGGCAGAGAGCGAGGGGAGCAGTGGATCCGAATCAGATCCATCAGCACAGAGCCCCCTCCGGGCTCGGGGGGTGCTCGATCTCACAAACCTTACCATTATTAATACCGAGGCAGGAGGGCCTCACCCACACCCGGACATTTAAGTCACGGGAGCATGCGGGAGTGCGCCAAGCAAAGCTCGGAGGCTGTGTCCACGCCTGAGCTGGACACAGAGCAAAGAGCAAAGTGTGCCTAATGTCGCAGGTGGTCGCCCGGAGGAGGCCAAAGGGCACCGATGAGCCCACAAGGCAGGGGGCCAGGGCTGAGAGGCCGAGGGGGGCGACCGAGGAAGGCCCAGGTGGAGGCACTGTCGGGAGCGGCTGGCCCTGATGCTGCGGCCCCCGGTGAGTTGTTCCATCTGTGGAGCCGCAGCGGTCGTCCCCGGAGGCGCAGTGGCAGCGACCGCGGGTGTAGCGGGACCAGAGAGGGGGAGGGGCAGAGTGGCGGGGGCGGGGCCAGGACGGCCCGAGCCAGCAGGTGGCTGAGGCCTTGGGAACAGACTGCCCGCCCGCGCCCCACCCCCCCGCGCCGCTCGCGCGGCCTGAGAGGTCTGAGAAAGCGCGCAGCTGCAGGTGGAGGCGGGGAGGGCGAGCCCGCACCTGCGCCCACTCCTGCCGGGGGCGGGGCCCGGGCCCTCCACCCCGCCCCGCCGCGACCCCAGACCCACCCGAGGGACCCCTTTGCCTGCGCCCTTCCCTTCTTACGACGCCAAGGCTCCTCCGCGCCTGCGCGCAGAGCGCCTCCTCACGGGCGCAGCTCGGCCTCGGCTACGGCCGGCCCCTGCCCAGCAGCCTCTCGTCGGCGTCCCGGGACAAGCCGACGGGTGTCTGCGCCCAGAAGTTGTTCAGCCAATCAAGTTTACGGTAACGAATATTTTCCTGGCTTGCATTTTTCGTTAATATTTCTAACTTTCCAGCCAGGGGTCTGGAACCCTGCTTCCTAAGCCCCTGGAGTGCACCCGTCCGCGCTCGTGCACACTCCCAGGGAGAAGGTACGGCTTTGCTTGCGGGTTGTCTGCCATCTGAGAAAGTCGTAACTCTGCGCTTGTTACCTCGTTGCAAGCAGGCAGCGTCTAGTGTGTTTAGCGGGCAGTGCTGAAGCAAGCCCGGGGAAAGGTGTAACTCACTGAAATGTGTTCAGGAGACGACCCGATCCATGTGCGCCCTGGGAGCAAACATGACGGGGACAGCTCTTTCCCAGGCAGCCTGTGTTGAGGGGAAGAGCTTTGCTGGGGACCCTGAGCCAGTCTCTGCCCAGCTGCCTCCTGGGATTTGGCCTCGGGTGGGGGTTGTGCCAGGGATCCCGGTCCTGTCGGCGTGGACGGGGTGGGGGGAGGTGAGCATTACGCAAGCGTCCTCCCATGGTTGCCAACTCTAACACTAGGGCATTGCTCGAGGCCAGAACTCAGATGTCAGTTTCCTTAGGTGAACTTCCTTCTTGAAGTCCTGCCTCGTAAGGAGTCAAATCCGAACTCTCTTTTTTATTAAAAATAAGATACACTGAAGTATAATTTACATATGATGAAATGCACAGATCTTAAGTAAACAGCAGTATGAATTTATATATATACATACATGCAGGTGCACACCATAGTGTAACAGACACCACAACCAAGATGTAAATTAATGCCGTCACCCCAGAAAGTTCCCTCACGCCTCTTTCCAACTACCCCTCTCCTGAGGCAACCAGCAACCACTGTAACTATTTCTTTCCCCGTAGATTAGTTTTGCCTGTTGTAGAAATTTACATAAGTGGAACCTCCTGTCTTTGCATCTGGATTCTTTCACTCAGGCAAATGGTTTTATGATTCACTTGTGTTCTTGCCTCTGTTAGTAGTTGGTTCCCTCACCCCACAATGCATGCGTCATTCTCCCACCTGGAAGTTTGGGCTGTTGCCTCTTCCCCATCCCAGCCCTCTTTTTCGCTCCTTGTACTGAGGTGACTCTCAGCCCTACACACAGGCATGTGAAAAATGTAAGGTTTTAAGTTTTTCTATTAGAGGACATTGTTTCTTTTCTTTTTAAAAACTTGTTTTAATGTTTATTTTTGAGAGAGAGAGAGACAGAGATAGAGACAGAGACAGAGTGCAGCTAGGGGAGGGGCAGAGAGAGGGAGACACAGAACCCAAAGCAGGCGGAGCTGTCCACACAGAGCCCGACGCGGGGCTTGAACCCATGACCTGTGAGATCATGACCCAAGCCGGAGTCAGATGCTTAACCGACTGAGCCACCAAGGTGCCCCTGTTTCTATTTTTTTTTGAATGTTTATTTATTTTTGAGAGAGTGCGAGTGGGGGAGGGGCAGAGAGAGAAGGAGACAGGATCCAAAGCGGCCCTCTTTGCTGTCAGCACAGAGCCGGATGCGAGGCTCAAACCCACGGTCCGTGAGCTCGTGCCCTGAGCTGAAGTCAGACACTGCTTGCCCTGAGCCACCCAGGTGCCCCGCGTCATTTCTGTTTTGATCATTTATTTTGTCGGGAGCCTGAAACCAAATCTCAGCCCATGGAGCGTAACTACTGTCATCCTTGGCTGGCAGTGAACCCAGATGTACAGAGGGGAGTTGGTTCTCCTCAGGTGTCCACACTGCTGGTTGCCGAGGAACCTGCATCTCGTGGCTGCAGCTGGCCTTTTCTCTGCCCTATCCCGAGGCCTCCCCAGGGCTAGGCTTCTTTCTCAGCCACTGCCGCACTCTTGCGGGACCCTGGGAGACTTCTGGCTGCTTCCTCTGCTGTGCTAGGCTCGGGGCGCTCTGCAGGGTCCAGCCTCCCGGTCTTCACAGGCGGCCCTCCCTGCTCTCGGACTCCACAGCAAGATGGGATTGGAGGTGCATGTCTAAGGTTGGTCAGAGGCAGTAAGACAAAGGCCCTGCCTTAAACTCCCTTGTTTTCCTATCATTTTCCCCCAGCCATGGCAGAGTGGGGAACAGAAGATGGCTGCGGGCAGGATCTCAAGCCTGTTGTCAGAGATGCACCCTGAACACTCCTTTCTCCTCTAGCTCAGGACATCTTAAGTTAATATTTGGAGGTGGGGGGAACTGTCACATATTTCAAACTGCCGGGCACGTGCTGGCATTGTGTTGAGCTGTGAAATATAGACACCTGAAAAACTATAGCTTAAGCGAAGTAGACATTTATTTTCTCATTTAACAAGAATTCTCAAGGGAGAAGGTCCGAGGCTGATGTGGCAACTCAAAGCCCGAGGCATCTTCCTTGTGGCTCCAATATGGCTGCTGAACCTCCAAGCATCACGTCTGCATTCAGGCAGGAAAAGAAGAGGGAGCGAAAAGGGCAAAAAAAAACAATGCCAACAGAATCTGTTCCATTTTAAAAAGTCTTCCCAGTAGCCCCATCCAGTGGCGTCTCCTTACAAGTCATTAGCAGAGCTGTCTCTCCAGGCCACCTCTAGCTGCAAGGGGGTCAGGAAAGGAAGCATTTTAGCTGAGCCTTCTCTATCTCCAATAAAATCTGAAAGAATGGGGGACTAGGTTTTGCTAGGCTACCATCACTGACTGCCAACCAGGGAAAGTATTTCCTCTGAGATCAGAAAAATGGAAACTAATTCTTTCATCTTTTTTTCTTTTTTTTAAATGTTTATTTTTGAGAGACACAGAATGTGAGCTAGGAGGGGCAGAGAGAGAGTGAGAGAGCGAATTAACGCAGACTCCGAACTGCCAGCACAGAGCCCGATGTGGGGCTCGAACTCACGAACTGTGAGATCATGACCTGAGCCGAAGTCAGATACTTAACCGAGCCACCCAGGCTCCCCCTGTCTTTCTTTCTTTTTTTTTTTTTAATGGCACATCTTATGCCTTGATTCCTGCAGGACTTAGGCATTTGAAATAGAACAGCGTGGCATCCCACAATTCAAAAGTTGTGGCTTTTTGTGCAAGATTCTCAGTCACCAGCAAAACAAAACACTGTGGATTAAGGGGAGAACGAGTTTCTTAAGAGGCTCACAGTGTTGTCAGGATGGTGAGCTGGAAAACCAGACGAGGGGCTCAGCGGCCAGGTGCAAACTCCACACTGGGCTCAGAACCCACGAGGCCGGCAACCCCCCGAACGTAGCCAGGGAGCCTGATGCTGGGGGCCTGCACGGAATGGCACTCACCCACTTTTTTGGCTCACCCAACATATGTTTGTCTAATTGAACATATTTGATCAGTTTTTTAAATTTATTTATTTATTTTGAGAGAGTGTGAGCGTGGGTGGGGAGGGGCAGAGAGAGAGGGCAAGAATCCCAAGCAGGCTCTGTGATGTCAGTGCCGAGCCCAACACAGGGCTCGAACCCAGGAACTGTGAGATCGTGACCTGAGCTGAATTCAAGAGTCAGACGCTTAACCGACTGAGCCACCCAGGCACCCCAACCTACTTGTTTCTAAGACAAATGATTTTCACATTTTTGTTTTTTTGAGATTCAGAGTTGTCTTACAGTTGATGTCCACTTTAAGTTGCTGGCGAGGTGGCCCTGGTGCCTGTACAGACCTGGTTGTTATTCCTAATGGCATCTCCGGGCAGGGTCAGCCTGTCTCGGGCTCCAAACCACAGCCCGGCTGAGGACCGTTTGAGGCAGAGGAGCCTGGTCAGCGTCTGAGCATCCTCGTGGCCCCTTCCGGTAAGGTCAAGGGAGCGGCCATACCCAGTGGACGCTGGCCTTTTGGAAACACCTCGCAGGCACCATTGCACGAGTCTCTCCTAAGCAGTGCCGCCCCACGGATACCCAGGACGGCCAGATGGCACGGGCCACACGAGCAGAGGTGCCTCCCACCTGGAGAGGCCTTAGAGGGACCAGCTTCTCGGGGTGACTGAGTGTGAGGAATACCTTCATTTACCTTCCTTACGTTTGGTCCTTTCTGTGTGCCCAGGAATAATAGGTGATAAAAAGCCTATGTTTAATATGTAACAAGGCCTCTTCCCATAAAGCAAAACTAAAAATCCTAAGTGAAAAGAAAGCATTATTTCGTAGCTCAACTGGCAACGTTTCCTCAAAGAAAAGGCATGTCCAGGGGGCCGCCTGGGCGGCTCAGTCGGTTGAGTGTCTGACTCTTGATTTTGGCTCAGGTCGTGATCCCGGGGTTGTGGGATCAAGCCCCGTGTCAGGTTCTGCACTGAGCGTGGAGTCTGCTCAAGAGTCCCTCTCTCTCCCTCCCTCCCTCCGCCCCCTCCCCCGCTCGTGTTCTCTCTCTCTCTTTCTCTGTCTCTCTCTCCCTCAAAAAAAAGTCACGTTCAGCTGATAATACAAGCAGTTTTGGGCCACCTGACCGTATCTACCCGGAACCCCCGGCCCCAGAGGAAACAAATAGCCGGATCAACCGGGCAACTCGTGGAACCTTTAACAGACCACTTGTGAAGGTGTGGGCGCGGCCTCAGGAAACCAGGAGAAGGGGAGCTCCCAGCTGACAACGGTGGGGGGACGCGCCGCGGGGCTGGAAGTGCAGGAGACCTTACCTGGACCCTGGAGGGGATCGTGCGGGGGGGGGGGGGGGGGCGCCGCCAACAGGAGCCTGGCCTTTGTGGAAGTCCAGGAGGACCACGGGAACGACAACAAGCCGAGGCTCTTCGTTCGGAGCTCGCCACGCACAGCACGGAGCCGGGGAGAGACTCGCAGGCAGGCAGGCGAGAGGGAAACCTCTGTTCCGGACGAAGGCAGGCTTCAGGGGTACCCTGATCGCAGGCCCTTGGCGCGGGGAAGCCTGGGGGGTGCCGCCTGGAAGCGGGGCATCCCACGTGAACGGTTAGCGTGCACACTTGCTTCTCTGGCTGGTCCTACCTTGGAAGTGGGGCAAAGGTTAGGGAAGCCGTCCAAGACTCAAGGCCTGGCCTTTGGGGCCCGGTGTTCCTGGCTCGCTGGGCTGGCGGCTGCAGACGGCAGGTCGGAGTTGTTCTTCCGTCTTCTGTACGGCCTGGCTCTTGTCCGTTTGTTCAGTCTCTCACCTTCCATATGGAGTTTAAGGGTGAAAGGTGTGAGTACAGGGAAATGTGAAGGATCTAGTCTCGTAGGGGTGATACGGATTGGTGGGGTAGGTTCTGAGGACAACTGGCATTGTCTCAGAAGGTGACGGCCCCAGGATGTCCCAGAGAGCTTTTATGCAGAGAGAGATTGGTTCTCTCAGACAGGGGATGGGAACACCTGTGCTGGCTGGGGGGGAGGGGGAGGGTCACAGAGATTTGGGCGTTCAGAGTTCTCTATAGCCTTGCTTTGCCCGAAGCACCCCATCTCATGTTTTCAGGGGCCCCACCCCTTCCCCACTAGTTCCTAACCTGACAGGGTTGAGTGTGTGTCAGGTTCTGCAACTTTCCAAGCCCCAGGTCAGGCTCCAGGCTCGTCCTTGGCCACACGGTATGAACCACATACTATATAACTCACCTATTTAAAGTGGACAAATCAGTGGTTTTGGGTATATTACATTAAATTTTGAAAATTGTGTGGGGTGCCTGGGTGGCGCAGTCGGTTAAGCGTCCGACTTCAGCCAGGTCACGATCTCGCGGTCCGTGGGTTCGAGCCCCGCGTCAGGCTCTGGGCTGATGGCTCAGAGCCTGGAGCCTGTTTCCGATTCTGTGTCTCCCTCTCTCTCTGCCCCTCCCCCGTTCACGCTCTGTCTCTCTCTGTCCCAAAAAAATAAATAAACGTTGAAAAAAAAAATTTAAAAAAAAAAAGAAAAAAGAAAATTGTGGTAAAACATGTATAACATAAAATTTGCCATTTTAACCATCAAAAAAAAATTTTTTTTAATGTTTATTATTTGGAGAGAGAGAGAGTGTGAGCTTGTGCGCACAGACAGGGGAAGGGCAAAGGGACAGGGAGAGACAGAATCCCAAGCAGGCTTCTGGCTGTCAGTGCAGAGCCTGACACAGGGCTTGATTTCATGAACCATGAGATCATGACCTGAATTGAAGTCAAGAGTTGGATGCTTACCTGACTGAGCCACCCAGGCATACTGTTGTTTTAACCATTTTTAAGAGTACAATTCAGTAGCATGGATTACATTCACGAGGTTGTACAACCGGGCCCACTGTTTCCAAAACTTTTTCATCACCTCTACTAGAAACTCTGTGTCCATTGAGCAATACTTCCAATTTTCCTGCCCCCTCTGGCCCTTGCAGCCTCTACTTCAATTTCTGTCTCTATGCATCTGCCTATTGTGGATGTTTCATGGAAATGGAATCGCACAGTCGGTAGTTTACGGTGAGTCTGTCTTCGAGCGTAAAGTTTTCAGGGTTGATCCCTGTTGTAGGATGTGTCACTGCTCTGCTCTTTTTCAGGGCTGAATAGTATTCCACCGCATGGATGCTCCACATGCTGTCTCTCCATTCGTCCACTGATGGACATTTGGGTTGTGTCCACCTTTTGGCTATTGGGAGTAGTGCTGCCATGAACACTGTTGCACCAATATCTGCTTGACTCCCTGCTTTCATTTTTGAGGATCATATACATAGGAGTGGAATTGCTGGGTCCTATACTAATTCTATTTTTAGCTTTCTCAGGAACCGTCATGCTGTTTTCCACAGAGACGACAGCGTTTTACGTTCCCTCCAGCAATGTATGAGGGTTCCGCTCTCTCCACATCCTTGCCAAAATTTGTTATTGCCTATTTAAAAAATTATGGCCGTGGGGCACCTGGGTGGCTCAGTCGGTTGGGTGTCTGGCTGTTGATTTCAGCTCAGATCGTGGTCTCCCCGTTTCTGGGATTGAACCCCACAGCAGCCTCTGCTCGGACAGCGCAGAGCCTGCTTGGGATTCTTTCTCTTCCTCTCTCTCTGTACCCCCCCCCTCAAAATAAATAAATAAACTTAAAAAAATTTTTTTAATCTTAAAAATAAAATAATTTTAAATTATAAACAAAAATTTTTCAATTATAGCTATAGCTATCATGAAGTGGTATCGTGTGTGTGTGTGTGTGTGTGTGTGTGTGTTTTAAAGTTTATTTATTTATTTTGAGAGAGAGAAAGAGCACACGAGTGGGAAATGGGCAGAGAGAGAGGGAGAGAGAGAATCCTAAGGAGGCCCTGATCGGCACAGATCCCCATGTGGGGCCTGAACCCACAAACTGCGAGATCATGACCTGAGCCAAAACCAAGAGTCGGTGCTTAACAAACTGAGCCACTCAGGTGCCCCTGTGTGTATGTGTTTTTAAAATGTTTCAAATTGTGGTAAAATACATACCACACAACATTGACCATCTTGACCATGTTCAAGTGAACGGCTCAGTGGTATTAGGAGCGTCTACATTTTGTGCAGCCGTCATCACCACCGTGTCCAGAACTCTTCATCTTGCCACACTGAAACTCCGTACCCATTAAGCTGTCACCGTGTCCCTCCGCCAGCCCCCAGGCAACCACCAGTCTACTTCCTGTGCAATCATCTCCTGTAAACAGATCGTGCAGATCTTTGCCTTTTTGTGGCTGGCTTACTCACTCTGCACAATGTCCTCTAGGTTCCCCCTTGTGGTAACCTGGGTCAGAATCTCCTTCCTTTTTAAGGCTGCATAATACTCCATCCCATGTGTGGACCACGATTCGTTTGAGATACGTGGGTTGCTTCCGTGTCCTAGACCGTAAATGATGTTGCTACAGACACGGGTCTGCAGATTTGTCTGTGGGGACCTGTTTTCACTTTTTCCGGGTATACTCGCGGAAGTGGAATGGTGAGATCATAGGTTGAATCTGTCTTTAATGCACGCTTCCAGTGGGCGAGGGATCTCATTTCTTCACATCCTAATTCTTGTTATTTGCTGTTTTCTGGTTTTCGCTTCTATTTGCCATCCTAATGGGTATGAACTATATCTCACTGTGGTTTCTTTTTTTTTTTTTAATTTTTTTTTCAACGTTTATTTATTTTTGGGACAGAGAGAGACAGAGCATGAACGGGGAGGGGCAGAGAGAGAGGGAGACACAGAATTGGAAACAGGCTCCAGGCTCCGAGCCATCAGCCCAGAGCCTGACGTGGGGCTCGATCCCCCGGACCGCGAGATCGTGACCTGGCTGAGGTCGGACGCTTAACCGACTGTGCCACCCAGGCGCCCCTCACTGTGGTTTCAATGTGCATTTCTCTAATGACTGATCACCCTCTCGTGCGCTCCTGGACCACTGGTGCGACTCCCCAGTGTTTATGATCAGCACTGAACCTGCGGGAACTCGGGGCCACAGCCATTTACCCTCCGCTGCCTTATTCCCGCCTGCACTCCAGCCTTTGCCACCCCCAGTGTTAATTTGAGTATCGTGATGCCACCGCATGCCATGGGCCACCCGGGCCTCATCGTCCCTGACATAGAGGTTCTCCGTGGACTTCTCCAGTATGTGGGCAGCCCTTTCCCAGAATCCCGTGTTCAGTGGTCCTGGGGGCACAGCCTGTATATCAGCCTGAACAGGTGGCACACTCAAAACTGGGCTGATTGAGGTGAGTTTAAATAAAGGGAACTTTACAAAGGGTGGGCAGGGCTTAGGGAAAACAAAAACGGTGAGTGAGGAGGGGCGCCTGAGTGGCTCAGTTGGTTGAACGTCTGACTTTGGCTCAGGTCATGATCTCACGGTTTGTGAGTTCAAGTCCCACATGGGGTATCATTGCAGAGCCTGCTTTGGATCCTCTGTCCCCCTTTCTCTCTGCCCCATTCCTGCTCATTCGCTCTCTCTCAAAAATGAATAAACATTAAAAAAAAAAGGTCCTAACTGCCAGTTCCCTCCTCTGCCCTCGTGGACAAGCCCCTCCTCTTACAAAAAGAAAGGAAAAAGGCGAGTGGGGTGCACAGGGCCCTGGCGACAATAGGGACGTCCCCAGAACTGACAGGACAAGGGGAGAGCAGTTCTGGAACCCAGAACGGGGGCCTGAGCAGAGAGGGCCTCCTGAAAGCAACTGCAGCCGGTGGAGAGGGGAGCAGCCAGCCCTCAGAGAATAGGTAGCAGACCTCTCTCCCTCCCCCTGAGACAGGACCCTGCTCTGTCCCCGAGGGTCAGTCCGCGGGAGGCCAGCACGGTGGAGAAAGCTGGAAGGTGGGTCAGAAGGGGAAAACGAAGACACGTAGCTCCATTCTAACGGTTACTTTATATTAGTCCAGATGCTTCTTGTCATAAAACACATGACACGGTGATTAAACAACCGGGATTTACTTCTCTGTCTGAGAGCGAACCAGCAGAGATTTGGAGGTTGCAAATGCGGGTTTTGCTCAGCAGCTCAGTGATGCCGTAATCCCGAGGCAGGATCTCTGTCTGTCTTGTCAGGGCCTCGAGATGGTGGCCCCAGTGCCAAGTGCCACAGCCCCACGAGACCGCCACAGTGCAGGAAGGGCGGGACGGGGTTCCCTGGGACTCCTCTTAGCCTCTCCTGCTTACAGGAATCAGTCTCCCCCTGAGAGCTGGCGGGGGGGGGGGGCTCGGGAACCGCCTATGGGGGTGAGAAGGGGGAACGGCTGTGGGCACGCGGCCCTGGGATCACTCTTGGTAACAGGGAGATCACCCTGCCCCCAGGGAGTGCTCCCCTCATGGTCTGGTTTGTTGTCAAAGCACAAAATGCAGTGACAGATAGGCTCAAACGTGACCGGGTTGCTCTGAGCCACCCTGGCTCATCTCTCACTGGGGAAGCTCTCCCTCCCTTTCAGGTAGGCTTCTGAGGCCAGTTCCTCCTCCTTCGCTCAGATGGGTCGGGAGTTCACTTCCACAACAGACCTAGAGAGCCAGAGACTCTCTGGAAAAGTCCCTGAGGCAAGGAAAATACAATTGGCGTGGAGACCTGCTTGGAATGAGGGAAGGAAAAAACAAACCCAGCACGTGTTAATGTTTCAATAAGCGACCCTGACCTGAAACTTAGATATGGATTCCTTACCCTCAAGGCCATGGCTGACACTCAGCTGGGACCCCCGGGAGGACCACACAGCCTGCTGAGGTATCAGCCTCAGACCCAGTTAGTGGGGACGCCCTCTACGTCCCCAGAAGTACGGCTGTCTCAGCCCTTCCCCAGAGACGGGGTTCCTCTAGGAGCCCCGCGCCACCTGCGGCCACCATCCCCACTGGTCAGAGCCCTCGCTTGCCCCTCGGGGAAGCACTTTGAACCTACCCGGTGGTGACTCCACATAGCTCTTCTGTAGAACTAAAAGTACAGATCAAGACAAAACCTCCAGGCCCGCGGAGTTCCAATCAGAAGCAGTGACCCTGTGCTGCTCACTCTGCTCAGTCTGGCCAGCTTCTCCCAGGCCCCGGGAGGAGACTGCTCTGGCCGCCCACCTTCCTCTACAAACCGCCTTACGGGGGAGGCCCAGGGAGCCTTCCAGAACGGCAGCACTGTCCCTTCCCTGCCTGGACTATAGGACTCACGACATCATATGCCTGTCCCTTTAGTGTCTGTCTCTGTCACTAGGCTTTTGGCCCCACGAGGGCAGGGTGCTATGTGCGTGTGAGCGCCCAGCGTCTAGACCAGGGTCTGCCGAGAGGTCACTCGGCCTCTACTTACAGCAAATGCATCACCGTCCTGTTATGTACACCCTCCTTTTCTCATTGTTCTGGGACCATCAACATTGTTTCTTTTCTGTTCCCTCGTGTGTCATTTAATGGTGTGGAATCAAAGCCCCACTTAAAAAAGATTTTTTTTTTTAAATGTTTATTCTTGAGAGACAGAAACAGAGCACGAGAGGGAGAAGGGCAGAGGAAGAGAGGGAGACACAGAATCCGAAGCAGGCTCTGGGCTCTGAGCTGTCAGCACAGAGCCCGATGCGGGGCTTGAACCGATGAACCATGAAACCATGACCTGAGCCAAAGTTGGTTGCTCAACCAACCGAGCCACCCAGGCGCACCTCAGCCCCATTTTCTAGGACACGAAGCTATTTACAGTTCCTTAAATTGTGAGTTACCACAGAAAGAGATTCAGTTGAGCCCTGGGTGTTTGCCAGCCTTGCATCGCTAGTGGCCTACAGGGGCCACTCACCCCCCCCCCCACCCTCCCTCCCCCGCACTCAGAAGCTGCTTGGCTGGGCTGGTTTGAAGGTGACCCTCTGGAAAAGCCAGGACATTTATAGAATACTTGTGGATGATACTGGGTGAAAGTACTCTTTGCTGGGAACCTGCAGCCTGTGTTCGCCATGCTGGAGGCCTCCCAGTGAGCACAGCTGGGGTTCCTGGACCCCGTGGTGGGATTGCCTGTAATTAGGAGCTGGGGTCCCTCCCTGTTGCACTGGCAGCGGCTGGGCCTCCGCCTCTGGGCCTGGCAAAGGCTGCACGGAGCTGGGCTCTGCGGGGCCCAAGCTCCTGGCCCGGGTGCTGGCATTGCCGACAGAGCCTTTAGGATGCCAGGCACTGCCGAGTCTTAGGGGGGACGTTGCATCAGGACAGCTGCCCTTTTCCCAGGGGCTGGGGCATCTCGGGCCGAGAGCGAGGCCAGGCTGTGAGAGGGGCTTGGCCCCCACTTATCGCTCAAGGTCCTTGGATAACGGTGGATAACAGAGAGGGCGGCTCTCAGGCTTCTCTGGCTGGGCAGGGCCACAGGGGTTGGGCAGGGCTTGTGGTATCCCCGGGGACTTAAAAACAGGGCCCTCAGGGCAGTCAGCCCACACCTTCCTTCCCAACTGCAGCAACATGGCCTTTCTCTGGCTTCTCTCCTGCTTCGCCCTTGTGGGGGCTGCCTTCGGTCGTGAGTGTCGGGATCCCAGGGGTGGGCCTGCTGGGCTTGCGGGGAGGCCCTGAGCTCCCAGCGGCCCCGTGGCCAGGCCCATCGAAGGAGCCTGAGAGGCTCTGTCCAGAGTGAGCCTTGGGGCCTGGCTAAGAGGGACTTTAGAGACCCCTTCCCTGCACCCTTGGCTCTCTTACCCAGACAGGCAAACTGAGGCTGCGGGGAGCACAGGGGTCCTCTTGGGGCCCTCTGAGCCCTTACACTCTGAGACAAGAGGGTACCAAAGAGTTCTTTGGCCCAGAAGTGGCTTGGGCAGGGTGCCGTGGGCACAGTGAGGGTATGGTTGCAGGAGACTCTCAGTGCCTCCTCCTAGGATTTTTATTTATTGTGCCAGGCACTTTCAAAGCCCTTCATTTTCCATTAAAAAAAGAAGAAGAAATAATAGAAAATGCAGAAAATGACATTCCAGCCATGTTTTGTAAATATGGTTTTGTAAATATTACCTTTTTGCAGACTGGCCTCAGGTACAGCTTTTTAAAACATAAAATAGATTCAGCTAGAGTTACCTTCTCCCTCCTCCCCTAGAGGAAGATGAACCCAATTCCGAACTTGCTGTGTGGGTTTTACTAATTTACTACATATTTATAAATCCATAAACTCTGTACGAAAGCTGTATAAGCTTTCACAAACAGTATTATACTCTACGTCAATTTTAAAACATGGCTGGGGCGCCTGACTGGTGAAGTTGGTGGAGCCTCCGACTCTTGATCTCAGGGTCAAGGGTTCAAGCCCCACGATGGGCTTAGAGCTTACTTTAAAAAAAAGCGCCTTTTCCCACCCACCTGATGTTTTAGATTTATCCCCGTTGGTGCAGAGACCCATTCACTGTAATCACGGTAAAGTACTCAGCTGTGTAAATACATCCTGGTTTAGCTCTAATGTTTTTGCTGTTACAAAGAAAGTGATTAGTATGATGACATATGTTTTGGCAAGAATGATCTGCACGGAGTCACCCGGGGTCAGCAGGGCGGGCACTGACCTGTAGAGAAGCCTGCGTTGCCACAGGGAGTGGGGGAGGGAGGGCTGCCTGGTGGTCGGGCCTGCACCAGCCTGACCTTCCTTGTGCGGGTGCTGAGAAGTCCCCAGGTCCCGGCACAGCAAGTGCGTCACAGACACATTAAGTACACCTGTCTTTTCTCATCCTCTGACAGTTCGAGCCCATGTTTTGTGTTTTCCCCCCTGTATTCTTGTATGGTGCAAAGTCCTGTTTTATTAAATAATTAAGAAACTAAAACTTGACACGATGAATAGTTCCTGAAACCTCTGGAAAAGAAAAGTCAGCGTAGGCACAGAAGGGTGGAACGTACCGGTTCTTACCGGCTTCAGCAAAGCGCCAGGGTTCTGGACTCCCCGTGTACTTGGGGTTGGCTGATTTCTCTGCTCCCATCTAACAGGTGAGCTTTGACCTGGGAGGTTAGCCTCGGGTGCTCCCCAGTTTACTGAGGAAAATGAGCACTGGAGATTCAGTGATGCCCTGAGGTCTCTCACAGCATGAAGGCTGGGCCTGGGAGTCCAGCCAGGCAGTCTGATTTCTCAGCCTGTTTTCTGCTCCTTCATCAGGAAGTCCCCCGGCAGGACCTGCCCCTGGCCTCTGCATCCCTGGCAGGGTGCCTGGGGGCTGGCTTCACGCGGGGATCCCGGTTGCTAGAGGTTGAGGACTGCGGCCAGAAGTCGCCTGGAGGGTGGTGTGGGGTCCTGGTGGAAGGAAGCAGGAGTTCTGTGGACTCTGGGCCTCAGGCTTCTTCCCTCTTCTCCTACTCCCTCAGAGTGTGGGGTCCCCGCCATCGAACCCGTGCTGAATGGCCTGTCCAGGATCGTCAATGGCGAGGACGCTCTCCCGGGCTCCTGGCCCTGGCAGGTGTCCCTGCAGGTGAGGGGGTTTTCTGTGAGAGAGTGGGGGACACACTGGGGTGTTAGCCCAGCTGGGGCTAGGCTGGGAGCTTCTGGTGTCCAGCTAAGCCTGACCCTCCCCATGTCCCTCCAGGATAAAACCGGCTTCCACTTCTGCGGGGGCTCCCTCATCAGCGAGGACTGGGTGGTCACTGCTGCCCACTGTGGTGTCAGGTGAGGCCTGTGCGGGCTCAGGGCTCTGCTTCTGGCCACATGTGGGGGTGAGGAGGGAGCAGGGCCCACTCCCAGTCCTTAACCCCCATTGATTCCTCTAGGACTTCCCACGTGGTCGTGGCTGGGGAGTTTGACCAGCGCGCAAATGAGGAGAACATCCAGGTCCTGAAGATCGCCAAGGTAGGCCCGAGCCCTGCCCAGCTGGCCCAGGAGGCCCAGCTGCGGGGCTGGGGACAGCGGCAAGAAGGACAAGACCCTTGGGCTGCTTGAGAACACAGGAGCCCGAGTGGCTGGGCTCGCCTCCAAGTTCTCATTCCGGGCTCCTGTGGATCTGTTTTCCGCACGGGGGCCGCCAGGAAAAGAGCTTGGACCCTGCAGATTGCTGACTAATCCGAGGGCCTAACTTTGTCGTTTTGGCTCCGCCCCACAGGTTTTCAAGAACCCCAAGTTCAACATGCTGACCGTCCGAAACGACATCACCCTGCTGAAGCTGGCCACGCCTGCCCGCTTCTCCGAGACCGTGTCCCCTGTGTGCCTGCCCGCGGCTACGGATGAGTTCCCCCCTGGTTTGCTGTGCGCTACCACGGGCTGGGGGAAGACCAAGCACAATGGTGAGCACCACCTGGCCTTTTCATCCAGGAAACGTATCTGGGGCTGGGGCTGAGCAGCGGGGGTCTCCAGGTAGGACCCATATGGCTTTTCCTTTTTTTCTCGTCTAAATTGCTACACACTCTGAAACCTTTCCATTTATTTATTTATTTAAAACCCTCTTTTAAAAAAAAAAAAGTTTATTTTGAGAGAGACAGTGCAAGTTGGGGAGGGGCGGAGAGAGAGGGAGACACAGAATCCGAAGCAGGCAGGCTCTGAGCTGTCAGCACAGAGACCAATGCAGGGCTCGAACCCATGAAACTGGGAGATTTCATGACCTGAGCCGAAACCAAGAGTCGGACACTTAACCCACTGAGCCACCCAGGCGCCCCTAAAACCCTCGTAATGAAAACCTTCGGAACGTGAATAAAGATGAGCTTAAATACTGCACACTTGAAGACGAAGTTGCTGAAGAAACGCCCAAGTACCAGCAGGTGGCACTCTCACTACGTTGCAACGAGGTCCCCACGGTCGGGTTTCCAGCCTGGACTCCTCTCCAGACTTGAGGCGGGCGCTTGTGTCAAGCTCGCCGTGAGGTCTGGGCCGGGAGTCAGATGTCCGGGTGTGGTTCGGGGCCCTGAGAGTCCGGCGGGGTCTCCCCTCCCCCGGCTGCTCCCTCCGCTGACGATCTTCCTCCAGAGTCCCGGGTGCTCCTGCCCAGGCCCCGGCTCACCCTCTGGTCCTTGACCGGGACGGAGGCGGCCAGGAAAGGGCAGCAGGAGGACGGTGCTCCCCCATCTGCCACCCAGAGCGGCGGGTCCCCAGCAGGGGCCCCGTGAAAAGGACGTCAGCCCCCTTCCCCGGAGGGGAGGCAGTGCCCCCCGCCCACCACACGGGCTGCCAGGGCACGGCTCGCGTGAACAGCTGTGCTGGAAGCCATGTCACCACCGCCTGGTGTGGAATCGGAGAGGAAGGGGTCCCGCAGGGACTGTTAGGTCTGAGGGAAGGTGGGGAGCTCCGTTTCTGAGGTCATGGTGATGGGGAAGGACTGGGAGCAGGCAGGGGGGAGGCAGGGTCTCCTCCACCGCGGGGTGGGCCGGCTGGGTGAGGGCTCCTGACCTCCGCTCCCCCCCCGCCCCCGCCCCTGCCCCCTGTGTCCCTCCAGCCAACAAGACCCCCGACAAGCTGCAGCAGGCGGCCCTGCCCCTCCTGTCCAACGCCGACTGCAAGAAGTTCTGGGGCAGCAAGATCACGGACGTGATGATCTGCGCCGGGGCCAGCGGCGTCTCGTCCTGCATGGTAAGGCCTGGCCCCGCCCCTGCCCCCCGCCGGCTCCGCCCCCGCCCCGCCCCCGCGCGGGCCAGGGGGCTGCTCCCTTCTGCCGCGTCCGCTCCACCCCTCTGGGCGGCAGTGGCGCTGGGGGCCCCCCACGCCAGCCAGCGGGGGGAGAGTGTCAGCCACGTGCCCCAGGCCCACCAGGAGTAGGCGACAGAGCTGGGCCTGCCACGAGAGCCTCCTGCCCAGTCTCTGCCCCCACACTTGTCATTTGTCTGCACAGAACCTGCGCGGGGGCAGGTCAGGGCACACCGGGGCCCCGGCACCCCGCTTCAGGCTTGTAAACAGGTCCTTTCTCCTCCTGCAGGGCGACTCTGGCGGCCCCCTGGTCTGCCAGAAGGACGGAGCCTGGACCCTGGTGGGCATCGTGTCCTGGGGCAGCGGCACCTGCTCCACCTCCGTCCCCGCCGTGTACGCCCGCGTCACCAAGCTCATTCCTTGGGTTCAGGAAATTCTTGCCGCCAACTGAGCCTCTTTCTCCCACCGTCCCAACCCCGAGTGTTTCCAATAAAAGCATGTGACGGGAGGCACTGAGTTACCCTGTGTCTCTGTGTGGCCTGGGAGACGCGGGGCTGCAGTATCACTGTGACCCAGGGCCAGCGTTACCAGCGTCTTTCCCAGTTAATCCTGCTTTGTTAGAAAGCTCTAGCTCTATTTTCCATCCTCCCTGCTCAGGACTCCACTCGAGGTAGAACTGAGTTTCTATCTGCTGGAGCCAGCTTTACCCAAGGAGCTTTCTGGAAGGGTGCGGTCCTCCGCCAGGCTATGCAGTCCGTAGCAGTCAACCCTGTGCTCCAGGCACCTTCGCCTGCCTCTGGCCCCCTGCGCCCCCCTGCCCTTTGCCCTTCCCTGCCTGGGGTCTGCCGCACAGGCTGGATACACACTAACCTGTGCAGGTCGGGAAATATCCAACAGGCACCAGCGCTTGTTCCCTGTGCCCTGGCGGCCCCCTCCTGGTCCTCTGTATTTCTGGGTTCCGCAGTTAAATCTAGAGGCCGGATCAGACTCAGGGGCGCCCCCTTGGCCAGGCTGTAGGTGGGGGCCGCTTCCTTGGTCAGGAGCCCTCAGGGCTGGCTGGCTCTCTTTCGGTGAGGTGAGCTGACTCTGACACTCACCGCCTGGGTCCCTTGGTTCTTCCAGGGCTTGCACGCTGGAGGCAACTTAATTTGAACACTCATTTCTCATATATTATCTAGAATACTTCCATAGAGACACCCCCATCTGTCATTTACCCAGTGGTGCTGTTGGTTTAGCACATGGAGGGGAAAGTTTACCTCCTTTTCCTTCACGAAATTTTTTCATGTTTTTTCTTTCACTGATTTTCAGGATAATGAATTTGTTCTCTATCATCCTCCAAAGGCAACCCAGTTCATTATGCGTTTTTTTTTATGTTTATTTTTGAGGGGAAGCGGGGAGGGGCAGAGAGAGAGAGAGAGAGAGAGAGAGAGAGAGAGAGAGGAAGACACAGAATCTGAAGCAGGCTCCAGGCTCTGAGCTGTCAGCACAGAGCCTGATGAGGGGCTTGAACCCACAAACTGTGAGTTCATGACTTGATCCATAGTTGATCACTTAATGGACTGAGCCACCCAGTCAACCCAATTTTTTAAAAGTAGGCTCCACACCCAGCACAGAGCCCAGTGTGGGGCTTGAACTCACAACCCTGAGATCAAGTCCTTAGCTGAGATGAAGAGTCGGACCCTTAACCAACTGAGCCACGCAGGCGCCCCAAGTTCATTATGTTTTCGCATATTAGAATTATGACATTCCTGTGGATTTAAACGTATATGAGGGTTTTGATCCATCGTAATTATGTCCTTATTGAAGCTCAGGTTGTGTCCCCTCAACCAGTGGGAGCTTCTCCTGTTGGCTCAGAGGCGTTGTGACATGGTCCAGGTAGGGGTGTCATAGCTTCCTTGCTGTCCAACGTGACAAGACACCTCAGGCCCGGAATCAGCGCTCCGACCAAAAATCCCTGGTTTCTTTTAGTTGGGAAAGGAATTTCAAGACCACAGTCTGGGTGTGGGGGATGCTCATGGTTATCAGATTGTTTCTAGGCCTTTCCAGTGGACCGAGCAAGGAAATATTTGAAGGTAAATAATTTGAAAGATGAAGTACCTCATGAGTTCCTACTGGTATTTCAAATCACAGACGAAAGGTGTTTTTACTTAACTGTACATAGAATACATCGGCATGTGAGAATGAGAAGCTTCACTCTCAAGGACACGGGGGCTGATGGAACTAGAGTATTCTAAATTTATGTCTGCTTCATCTCATATCACACACATCAGCTGCGGGAGAACAATACTGTCTTCACCAATATAATGAGTGAAAACAGTTAAATTGTATTTTGCTGTCCTCGATTAAAAAAAATTAATGTTTTTTATTTTTATGAGAGAGAGAGAGACAGAGCACAAGCAGGGGAGGGGCAGAGAGAGGGGGAGACACAGAATTAGAAGCAGGCTCCAGGCTCTGAGCTGTCAGCCCAGAGCCCAACGCGGGGCTTGAACTCGCAAACTGTGAGATCATGACCTCAGCCGAAGTCAGACGCTCAACTAAGCCACCCAGGTGCCCCTTCTGTCCCCAGTTTTAAATAGTTGTTGGACCTTTCAGCCCTTGAGTGATTGTGAATTTGGGGCTCACCGCTGGTCTTCGTGGCCGTGCCTCTGTAGCCAGTTTGATGAGGGAAGTTCATTCTCTGGTAGGTTTCTAGGAAAGGCTCGTGGGATTAACGCTGAGATCGTGCGTGGCCAGGGCAGTGTGTGTCCAAAACTATCAATTTATTGCCTCTCAGCTCCAAATTCACACTTACACACCCGCTCTGCCATAATGGATGGAATTCCTGAAAGCATTTCTTTTGCACAATGAACACAATGTCACATCTGCTCATAGAAGTTTCTGGAGGGACACTGCAGGAGGAAGTTTCCTGCGGTTAGAGGATTGGTCAGTATGGCAGGTGTGAGGGTGTTCACGGGGCTCCGCCCCAGCCCCTCACAGGTGGTCCCTCACAGGTGGTCCCTCAGCGATCTCACAGCCCTGGTTCCTCCCAGGGGCCACCCTCCCACGGTCCATCCAACCTGGAGACAATGTGGCCTCCTGCTCTCTGCCCACCTGTCCTCCAGGTGAGGGCTTTCTTCTGCGGCTCTCCGTACGTGGACACCAGCTACGCTGGCCCATTTTCCACAGCAGCCGCCGCATTTTGCTTTGCCACCAGTGATGTGTGAGGGTTCCAATTTCTCCCCATCCTCACCCTTTTTTAAAATCATAAGCCCTTGGGGCACCTGGGTGGCTCAGTCGGTTAAGCGTCTGACTTCGGCTCAGGTCGTGATCTCACGGTTTGTGGTTCAAGCCCCGCCTTCGACTCTGTGCTGATGGCTCAGAGCCTGGAGCCTGCTGCGGATTCTGTGTCTCCGTCGCTCTCTGCCCCTCCCCCGCTCATGCTGTCTCTCAAAAAATGAATAAACATTAAAAAAATTTTGTTAATTATAGCCCTTATCCTATCTTGCTAGGACATTGCTTTGAATGTGTAATATTTCACTAATTTGATGCTATTGTTAATGAGATAGCTTTCTTAATTTCCTTTTCAGAATGTCTATTACAGGGGCGCCTGGGTGGCGCAGTCGGTTAAGCGTCCGACTTCAGCCAGGTCACGATCTCGCGGTCCGTGAGTTCGAGCCCCGCATCGGGCTCTGGGCTGATGGCTCAGAGCCTGGAGCCTGTTTCCGATTCTGTGTCTCCCTCTCTCTCTGCCCCTTGCCCGTTCATGCTCTGTCTCTCTCTGTCCCAAAAATAAATAAACGTTGAAAAAAAATAAAAAAAAAAAGAATGTCTATTACAGGTGTAGGTATATACAACCTCAGCTGATGTTTGCATGTTGTTCTTGTACCTTGAAACTTCTCTGAAGTTATTAGCTTGAATCACTCGCTTGCCCATTCTTCGGGATTTTCTAATGAAAAAAACCTTTTTAATGTTTATTTATTTATTTTGAGAGGGAGAGAGACAGAGCATCAGCAGGGGAGGGGCAGAGAGAGAGGGAGAGGGAGAAACCCAAGCAGGCTCTGTGCTGTCAGTGCAGAGCCCGACCCTGGGCTTGATCTCACAACCATGAGATCCTGATATGAGCTGAAACCAAGAGTCCAGCACTTAACCGACTGAGCAACCCAGGTGCCCCTAATTTTTTTTTTTAATTTTAAATAGGCTCCACACCCAATGTGGGGCTTGAACTCAAAACCCTGAGATCAAGAGTCACATGCTCTACTGACTGAACCAGTCAGGTGCCCCTGGGATTTTCTGTACGTAGGATCAAGTCATGTGCAAATAGATATAGTTGTACTTTCCTTTCCAATTTCCATGACTTTTTTTTTTCCTTGTCTAAATTGTTCTGGCCATACTTTCCGGTATAATATGGGTCAGCAGTGGTGAAAGCAGGCCTCTTTGTCTTGTTCCTGATCTTAGAGGGAAGGCTTTCAAACCTTCACCGTTGGATACAATGTTACCTGTGTGTTTTTCATAAATGCCGTGTATCATTGAGTGAGTTCTTTTGTATTTTTAGTTGTCTTTGTGCTTTTTATCATGGAAGGATGTTGAATTTTGTCAAAGGCTTTTTGTTTTTTGGGTTTTTTCCTGCACCATTTGAGATCATCATATGCGTTTTTCTTCATTCCGTTAACGTGGTGCATTCCACTGTTCCATCTCTTAGGTCCAACCACCTTTGTGTGCTTGGGATAAATCCCACTTGGCCATGGTGTATAATCTTTTTAGCATGCCTTTGGATTTGGTTTGTTGGTATTGTATGGAGGGCTTTCACTTCTATACTCATCAGAGATACTGGGCTACAAGTTTCTTTTTTTGTAATGTTTTATCTGGCTTTGGTTTCAGAGTAACACTAGCCTCCTAATTTCATTGTGTTGTGATTTTCTAATATGGCTGTTTGGCTCATTAATTTTCTGCATTTCCTCTTTTCTATTATACATATTTCAGGATTTAAACTTCCTTCCAAGCATTGCTGTCATTGCAGCCCATAAAGTTTGATATGTAGTATACAGTTCTAAGTATTTTTTATTTCCACTGTGATTTCTTCAACTCATGAGCTGTGTAGCAATGTGTTCTCTCCTGCTCTAGTGAGCTTTTTATGAAAGAACGACATAATACAAGAAAAAGCACAAGTTGTGTATAGTTTGATGAATTTTTTAATGTTTATTTAATTTTGGGAGAGAGAGAGAGAGTGGGGGAGGGACCGACAGAGGGAGAGAGAGAATCCTAAGCAGGCTCTGTGTTGTCAGCGTGGAGCCCAACACAGGTCTCAATCCCACAAACTCCGAGATCATGTCCTGAGCTGAAATCAAGAGTTGGTTGCTCAACCGACTGAGCCACCCAGGTGCCCCTCCGAGAGAGTTTCTTAACCTACCTTCTAACCCATCAATTTCTCAACTGCATTAGTTCTACTATTAATCCTTCTATTATGTTCTTTACTTCAGTCACTGTGGTTTTCATGCCTAGTATTTCTAGTCGGTCCTTCTTTTTCAAGTTTCTTGTTCTTATGTGATATTGCTAGCAAATGATCTCATCTTGCTTGGTATGGTTCTTAACCTATTTTGTCTCAGTCCATTCTCCCCCCCCCCCATCTGTTTCCAATGGAATCTGTAATTCCCATTTGTGGATTTCTTTTGAAGGAGCTGAGGTCCTCAGAATTCCCCTTATTTTGGACTAAGAGCACATATTCCCACGGGGCACAGAGTCCTGGGTCCTGTGACACACACGGGGAGAGGCCAGCGTGCCTGCTGGGTGCCAGTCCCCTGAGCTCAGGACCCAGAAGCCGTGGATGAGCCTCAGGAATGCAGCTACAGCTCAGCACTGCCCTTCCCACCGGGAGACTGTTCTGGGCTGCATTTGGTGCTCAGTCCCCAGGAAGAAGCAGAACCCAGAGGGGGTTGGAGGGGTGGTGGGGCCACGGAGGTGGTCTTTCTGTCCTCCTCGGCTCCTCACCTACAGAGTTTCCGCACGACCCATTTATCCCGACGACATCCGCACCAGCTGTCATAGGTGGGCCCGGGGGCGGGCACCCATTGCCCCAGACAGAATTCTAACCATTCACTTCTGCTTTATTCTCCCACAGCTGAGCCTCCTGCCATTGGTCACAGCGCTGGCCACACACCACCGGTGGTTCAGAGCGTCCTTTCCCCTCCCAGGTCTTTCTCCTACTTGTCTCCTTATCTCCATGTTTCTCTCCAGATTTCCTTCAAGATTGATCTTGCGGGAGGCTGCCTCCTAGAGTCTGAAAATCGCAGTCCTGGGTTAAGATTGTCACCTAGTGGCCAATGTGAGAAGCGCATGGCTGTGCCCTCCCCTGACTTCCTTCTAACTCTGTGCTGTGCAAAAATAGAAGGTAAGCGATAAGTGATTTTGCCTTATCTGGTAGCCTTACTAAAAAAGTTAGAAGAAATAGGTGATTTAATTTTATTACTGCCTTTTATTTAACCCAGTATATCCATGTATCATTTTGACATGTAATCAATGTTTTATTTTATATTTCATTTCATTTCATTTTAGAGGGGATTGAAAGGCAAAGGGAGAGACAGAGAGAGAGAGAGAGAGAGAGAGAGAGAGAGAGAGAGAGAGAGAGAGAGAATCTTAAGCAGGCTCCATGCTTAGTGCAGAGCCCAACATGGGGCTCGATCTCACAACCCTGGGATCATGACCTGAGCCTAAATCAGGAGTCAGATATGCAACCGACTGAGCCACCCAGGAGCCCCTAATGGTATATTTTACATTCTTTTTCTCATACTAAGTCTTCGAAGTCCAGTGTGTAACTTGCACTTCCAGCACATGTCACGTAAGATGCTACATTTTCATCAGGGATCCTTGATCTGCCTTTAAGTTTCCTAAAAATTACAGCGGAACGGGTTTGATTTACAAATCAAAGTTTGATTTATATCCAAGTTGTTCCAAATACGAATTTTTGCAATTAGTTAAGTACAGTTAGTCAAGAAGTTTCACTGTTTATCTGGGAGTCTGTCCCACTTTGCTAAGAGACCCTCTGTAGGACAGCTGCCCTCTCTTCTTGTTCTGAGCTGAACCGTGTTTGACACAACGCATGCTTCCCACTTTCTCTCTGTCCACAGGTGAACTTGCTTCTTCCTACCTACCTGAAACATCTGAATGGATCCGACGAGAATGTTCGCCCTTCAGAACTGCAGGATGTCACAGTCACCTATGTCACTACTCACCGTGAGTCACTACTCACGGGTCACCCATCAGCCAGCGTCTGTACCCACAGCCTAGTGGATCCTGGGGGTTTACAGCCCAGCCACTGGCAACCTCAGCTGTCAGTCCTTTCTAGGAATTTCCTCAGCTGAAGAGAACGATGGAGAAGAAGGCCACGCCTCCTTTCTGGGCAGCCACAGCCCTGATTGGTCAGCGGGTTTGTAAACGCCCAATCTCTTCACCTAAAATGGGGGTAAGGAGGGAAGTGCCCTTTCTTTCTCCGCCTGACTCTGCGGCCGGTCCTTCCTGATCCAGGTAGGGAGGTCCCTCTGATAAACTTTTCTCCCGCTGGCCTCCATCTGGGGTGGGCCCCAGGAAGCAGATGCCAGGATGGGGTTCTGGAGCTGGACCTAGGGCTGCTGGCTGGCAGCGGGGACTCCTGGCCTGTGTCCCTGGCACAAGGTAACAAGCTGTTAAAGTGTCCACCACCGATGAACGGGGCAGTGTTCTGGTGGAGAGTTCACCAGTGGGTTCCATGTATCAGGAGTTTGATAAACATGGAGGGAGGGAGAAACCATCAGGGCAGTGAAATGGCGTGGCTGTTGCTAAGCACAGTTAAGGCTTGGGGGAAGAGAAACGAAAAGGCTGAGACTGATTCACGGGCAATTCAAAGGTCCCCGGGAGAGCCAGCGTTGCCCTATCGGGAGCACGGGAAGAGGTGCTCTCTGCCCGTGTTCTCACAGCAGAGAAAGCTGAGGACTGGGTCCGGGACTGTGTCATGGAGCAGCGGCTTCCAAGGCTGACCTAGGCGAACGCAGCTCGGCCACGAGGTCAGGGTCCTGCAGGACAGCAGGCACCCCCAGCGTCGGCCCCACCTCCCCTTCTGGCCGCGATGCTGCGCCAGGCCTGCTAAGAGATGAAGGGCGCTGTGCCCCAAGGGCCCTTTGGGCCCGTGTGAGCAAGATGGCGCCTGGACGCCAGGAGTGCTGGGTCAAGAGGACCAGAACCTCACACCAGCACGGGGAGAGATTTTGTTGATTTGGGAGCATTGTTCCAGGTCAAAGGTGCAAGCCCCTGGCCAGGCCCCCAGCGAACGGTGCCCACATGCTGCCAGAATGGCTCCCGGGAGCACGGAAGGCATCCCTGGGCCACGGCCAATGAGGAGGAAATGCCAGAGTTGTGGCAGGGGAGGGTTGTGAGGGGCAGAAGTAGACGTGATAGATGGAGTGTGCTGCATAGGGCAGAACTCCCAGGGGATGACTGGTCCACGGGAAGCCTCGGCAGACATGCCCACCTCCTGAAGCAGTAGAGAATGTGCTGGAGAGCGGCCCCAGCAGGGCTCAGAAGTTCACTTGGGCTCCCCGCGCCAGGCCAGGACGGGGGTAGGAGGCACTACTACAGAACTGAGCTGCCGATGGCCGCGTGTTGGGACCCCGAGGGCCTGGGCCAGGTGGACGCAGTCACTCTAACGAGTGGCCTCCAGGGTCCTGCCCTGCCAAGATAGGGAGACCGTTTCTTCAGGCCGGCAGCCCTGGGACAGAACAGAGGGACCGTTACCGGGAGCATCGCTCGGTCTGTACAATGAAAAGAAATCAAGGGTGATGAGGGGCACTTGGGTGGCTCATTCAGTTAAGCATCTGACTTCAGCTCAGGTCATGATCTCACGGTTTGGGAGTTCGAGCCCTGTGTCAGGCTCTCTCCTGGAGCCTGCTTTGGATTCTGTGTGTGTGTGTCTCTCTCTCTGGCCCTCCCCTGCTTGTGCTCTGTCTCTGTCTCTCTCTCAAAAAGAAAGAAATGTTAAGAAATCGAGGACGATGACCAGCAGGCCAAGTTGCTCCCACAATCTGGTGCTCTGGGCACCTCAGATTTGTAGCCTCAGCCAGACTTAGATGTACCCACTCCCCCGCCCCTTCTCAGTCCTCCCTCCCCCTGGGCACCTAGGATGCCCTGCTGTTAGGGCACTTGTACTCCGCTGGACTGTCGCGTCACTGCCCCCAACTAGACTGTGGGCTCAGATGGCAGGAGTCGTTCCTCTGTGGACCAGGCTTCTCCTCCCGGGGAGCTCAACCCAGCAGCAGGCAGGTCCCTCCAGTAGGAAGTGATACAAGGGCCTGGCGTTTCAAGGTTCACTCTTTATTGGTGGGTTGAAAACATAACTGCAGGGGGTGCGCCTGGGTGGCTCGGTTGGTTCAGTGACTCTTGATTTGGGCTCAGGTCATGATCCCAGGGTTCTGGGATCCAGCACCAGGTTGGGCTCTGTGCCAAGTGGAGCCTGCTTAAGATTCTCGATCTTGGGGCGCCTGGGTGGCCCAGTCAGTTAAGCATTGGACTCTTGGTTTCGGCTCAGGTCATGATCTCACAGTTGATGAGTTCAAGGTGCTATGACAAGCTCTGCCCTAACAGTGCCCCAGAGCCTGCTGGGGATTCTCTCCCTCCCTCTCTCTCTCCCCCTCCCGCAGGCTGTCTCAAGAAAAAGGAAAAAATAAAAATTAAATAAAAAAAGATTCTCTCTCTCCCTCTACTCGTCTCCCTGCTTACTCTCTCTAAAATAATAAAAAAAAAAAAGGGGCGCCTGGGTGGCTCAGTCGGTTAAGCGTCCGGCTTCAGCTCAGGTCACGATCTCGCGGTCCGGGAGTTCGAGCCCCGCGTCGGGCTCTGGGCTGATGGCTCAGAGCCTGGAGCCTGCTTCCGATTCTGTGTCTCCCTCTCTCTCTGCCCCTCCCCCGTTCATGCTGTGTCTCTCTCTCTCTCAAAAATAAATAAATGTTAAAAAAAAATTAAAAAATAAAATTAAATAAAATAAAAAAAAATTAGAATAAATTAAAAATAAATAAATAAAATGTAACTGCGCGAATGAAAGCCCAGGAAGGGAAAAAGAGGTTGAAGAGTCCATTATCCAAGTCAACCAGAACTCTCTAAAACAAAGGAAACCAGAGGTGGGAGGGGTGAGGGGCAGCTGGGGCCCGTATCTACAGACTGGTGGTGTGTGTTCTGGAGATCGCCGTCTCTCACGTGGATGCCTTGCCGTCGGAAGCTCAAGCCAATCTAGTCTGTGGCCACTGTCCCAGACCTAGAGTCCAGCCATGAAAATAGGTCGGTGAGCTCAGGATCCCCAGGAGTCTCTTCAAAGATTTAGGTAATGTTGTGGAATTTCTTAACATCTGGGGCCATCAGCAAGGTCTCTGACACACAAATTTGGCCAGTAGCTTGTAGCAACATTTGTTGTACAGAAAATGGGGGGCAAGTGTCATTTAGACATTTCTTGCGGGGGCCATTGCCTGAAAAGAGGTGGGTCCCTTTGCCGCCCAGCCTCGGTGACCTGCTATATGCTAGCAAAAGCCCAGGAGTCTGTGAAGGCGTGGGCCTGCGGAAGGCCCCATCTTGCCGACTCCTCAAAGGTAAGGCCACAGCCACAGGTTCCGCCAGGGGACTAGGTCAGAGCCCCCTCCTCGGCCAGCAAGGCGCCTGAGGCCGGGGTGCCGTGGCTCCCAGCCAGCTGCTCGAGTGCGAGGGTGGGGTGCCATCGGTGAAGAATGCACTCCCCGGCCTGCCTCCATGCAGGCCGTTGGCTCCCCAGGTACCCGGAGGAGGAGGAGGAAGCAGGGTGTTGCCAGCACTTCCTCAAGGCTCTCGGGCAAGGGCAAGGGAACAGCCTTTGATGGCGGCCTTAGTCCTCTCCTGAGGTCCCGTTTCTCCGAGGAGGCATTGGGGGCTCTGCCATGTTCTCTAGGCACGTCACTACCTCGGGCAGTCCAGGCGCTTGTTTGCGGAGTCCTTCTGGGTGGGGGCTGGGTAGGGCCTTGGTTTCTAAAAGAGCTCGGTAGGATTCCAGAAGCAGGCGCTCAAGGGGCATTTATTGGGCTGCCCCCGGGGGAAGGCGCTTAGGCCAAAACCCCGCGTGAAGCCAGGTAGGCCGCGTTTGCTCCAGAGACTCCAGGAGGCATGGTCAGGCATGGCTGAACACTTGAGTCCCAACACGAAGAGGGGGGGACTACAGGGGAGGCATGCTGGCCTGCGTGCCGGTGGCTTCCCAAGGGCACTGTGGGGTCTGGCTCTGGCAGAGGGTGGCAGACACGCGTGCGGTTGTGTACGGAGGGCGTGAGGGATGAAGGATGTTTCTTCTAGAACATGAAACGGCTCAATAGATTTTGTGCCTGTTTGAGTCTAGTGGGTGGTTTGATGGTGAGTAATTCGTGTGTGATGGCTGGGGGAATTTACCAGCCCCCAGGGGACCAGATGATGCCAGAAATGTGGCAGATGACGCAGGGCCTTGGATCCTGTGTGGCATAAGTGGCCCGTGAAGCTGTGCAGATCTGGCCGTGCCGCTTCCCCGGAGGGACCCCTCAGCAGACTGTCATCATTGGAATGGCCCAAACCGTACCTCTTACTATAAGGTATTTACATCCTGGTGGCAGAGGTCACACATAATTGGAAGAGTGTTTAAATATCCCATTGGGAACTGCATAAAAGTAGTTCCTTACAAAGTGAAACCAGATTGGGCCTGGGATTCCTTGGCGATGGGAACAGACAGAACATATTAGCTATGTCAGTGATGCTCCTTGGGTCCGTTCTATGTCCTTAGGACTCAGAGCCTTAATCAGGGGAACCTGAGTCGATGGTCAGGTGCCAGCATTAGTGACTGGCTTAAGTACTGGCCAAACGGGGCTGTTAAAAGGGGAGATTGTGGGCTTCATGACTCTTTATCTTTTTTTTTTTTTTAATTAAGTTCCATACCCAATTAGCTCTAGCAAATCCATTGAACTCACCACCCTGAACCAAGAGTTGCATGCTTTACCAACTGAGCCAGCCAGGCAGCCCTCCTGTCATCACATCTTTAAGGACAGGGCCTTGGCTTTCACTGCTTGTGTAATTCTGTATTCGGGAATGTTTTCTGTCCTCGCCTGGTGAGGAAGAGTCCATGGCATCTATTTGGTGAGTCCCACAAGGAAGGTCAAGAGCTTGAGCCTGGTCCGTGTGCCATGAAGGTGTCAATTTATCCATGTCTGGAAAGGAGGAGACGGGGGCCACCACCAGAGGAAGCTGTTTGAGGCCAATGGTCCTAATAGTTACATCTGATTGGGTTTGTGCACCTTTGATTGTTTTCCTGGCAATGCCTTGTAGGTAGGACTTCCCTTTGGGGGAATTTAGAGGGATTTCCTGGAATGGCATCAACTTGGACCCTGGTGCCTAATAGGGCCAAAACGAACTGTGCATTTTTATTGTCTCTGTGGAGCACTAGAGTGGTATGGGAGGTGGGACAAGCCCTGGGGAGCTGCCTATTTCCTAGGAAATCCTAGGGTAGGTGCTTAAGTGACTGGCATTCCTGGAGGTTAGGCAAAAGGGCAGGGGCGTGGTGGGGACAGGCTCAAGGTCACAGGGGAGCTGTGTGTAAGAGGGTGGGCAGCAGATGGGGACCTTAGCTGAGAGAATGCTAGTTTTAGGACCTGGTGCTGAGAGAACAGCTGTCCAGAGAGCGAGCCGCCGGGAACCCCGAGTTTCCAAAACTCCCGAGAAAGGTTTACCTTTGTATTATCATAATGGGCAAAGTTAGACCAGGGATTACTGGGGAAGGAGCCAGAAACCTTTTCTGTTGAAGGAAATTTGTCGGAGGGGAGACCCTTCCAGTGTAGCAGGAGTGGAGGGGCTTGAGTTGAAGTATCTGGGTGTCTGGGCGCGGGTTGGGGGGATCTCCTGCACGTCTAGTAACCACGTTAGTGCCTTCTAGTGCTTCGTGGGTGATTTTGGCAGTCCAGTAAAACGTAGTAGTAATGCCCTGTAATGAAGGGGAGGACCTCCAAAAAAAAATTCTGACTGTGGGTCAGGCGAGCCTCTTCAGGGTTGGAAATGAAAAAGGGGTCATTTGGGTCACTGTGGTCATGTGAATGATAAACCCGTTGTGATACTGTGACTTATAATTAATGCGTAGCTGGTCTTTGTCCCTGTTGCTGGCAGAGCCCTTGAAACCTTTGGATGTCCTAAGTGGTGAGAGCTCTAGGGGTGTCTTCTGGTAGGTTAATAAGGTGACTTGTGGAACTCATTGAAGGATTTTTATTTTATTTTTATATTATTTTTTTAATTTTATTTTTTAAATTTATATCCAAATTAGTTAACATATAGTGCCACAATGATTTCAGGAGGAGATTCCTTAGTGCCCCTTACCCATTTAGTCCATCCCCCCTCCCACAACCTCTCCAGCAACCCTCAGTTCTCCATATTTAAGAGTCTCTTCTGTTTTGTCCCCCTCCCTATTTTTAAATTATTTTTGCTTCCCTTCCCTTATGTTCATCTGTTGTGTCTTAAAGTCCTCATATGAATGAAGTCATATGATATTTGTCTTTCTCTGACTAATTTCGCTTAGCATAATATCCTCTAGTTCCATCTATGTAGTTGCAAATGGCAAGATTTCATTCTTTTTGATTCCTGAGTAATACTCCATTATATATATACCACATCTTTATCCATTCATCCAGAGATGGACATTTGGGCTCTTTGCATACTTTGGCTGTTGTCGACAGTGCTGCTGTAAACATTGGCGTGCATGTGTCCCTTCGGAACAGCACACCTGTATCCCTTGGATAAATACCTACTAGTGCATTGGCTGGGTCGTAGGGTAGTTCTATTTTTAATTTTTTGAGGAACCTCCATCCTGTTTTCCAGAGTGGCTGCACCAGCTTGCATTTGCACCAGCAATGCAAAAGAGATCCTCTTCGTCCGCATCCTTGCCAACATCTGTGGTTGCTTGAGTTGTTAATGTTAGCCATTCTGACAGGTGTTAAGGTGGTATCTCATTGTGGTTTTGATGTGTATTTCCCTGATGATGAGTCATGTTGAGCATTTTTTCATGTGCTGGTTGGCCATCTGGATGTCTTCTTTCCAGAAGTGTCTATTCATGTCTTTTGCCCATTTCTTCACTGGATTATTTGTTTTTTGGGTATTGAGTTTGATAAGTTCTTTATAGATTTTGGATACTTAACCCTTTATCTGATATTTGCAAATATCTTCTCCCATTCCATCAGTTGCCTTTTAGTTTTGCTTATTCCCTTTGCTGTGCAGAAGCTTTTTATCTTGATGAGGTCCCACTTGCTCATTTTTGCTTTTGTTTCCTTTTACTCTGGTACGCGTTGAGTAAGAAGTTGCTGCAGGCAAGATCAAAGAGGTTTTTGCCTGCTTTCCTCTCGAGGATTTTGATGGCTTCCTGTCTTACATTGAGGTCTTTCATCCATTTTGAGTTTATTTTTGTGTATGGTGTAAGAAAGTGGTCCAGGTTCATTCTTTTAGATGTCCCTCTCCAGTTTTCCCATCACCATTTGCTGAAAGACTGTCTTTATTCCATTGGATATTCTTTCCTGTTTTGTTAAAGATTAGTTGGCCATACACCTGTGGGTCCATTTCTGGGTTCTCTATTCTGTTCCATTGTTCTTTGTGTCTGTTTTTGTGCCATGAAGGATTTTTTAAAGATGGGGCTGGGCTACCAGTGGAGCCAACCAGGTGATTAGATGGTTGGAACTTTGTGTCACACCCCCTGACCTCTGGGGAGGGGAGAGGAGCTGGAGCTGGATTTCAATCACCAGCGAGCAATGATTTAATCAATCATGCCTATGGAATGAAGCCTCCATAAAAACCCAGAAGAACAAGGCTTGGAGAGCTTCCCAGTTGGTGAACATGTGAAGATTCAGGAAGAACAGCACCCCCCCCCCCCCCCCCCCGCCGAGGGCATGGATTCTTTGTGCCCCTTGCCCCCTGCATTTCTTCCTTCTGGCTCTTCCTCAGTCATACCTTTTTATAATAAAATGGTACCCTGGTGAGTAAATGGGTTCCTTGAATTCTGTGAGCTTCTCTAGCAAATCCACTGAACACAAGGAAGAGGTCTGATTGATGGCCATTCGGTCAGAAGCACAGATAAGATCCTGAGCTTGAGGCTGGTATCCGAAATGGGGGTGGGTTGAATATGCAGTCTTTGGGACCAAACCCTTCAACTATGGAACTGCTGGTTTCCAACGTCAGGAATTCTCTGGGTGAAATCTGAAACTGGCCTCCATACACAGAGGGAAGGAGAGACTGAAAAATGAGGCTGACCCCTGCAGACTCGTAGATGGCCGGCTTCACAAGCAAGGGAACTTAAATGAAGGCTTGTCTTGGGCAAAGAGATCTCCACACTCACCCACCAGAATCTTAAAATTTTATATAGAGGCTTGAGTGGGGTTCAGTCATGTATACTGTCTAGACGGCCTCAAAATCCATTAACCCCTCAAGGCTGCACCCTTCAAGTGGCTCCTAGTAGAGTAACAGTAGGGAATAGGCATCCAAGGGGAGGGAGGGGTAAGGAACTTCTGCCTGTAGGGGTCTAGCTTGTGGGTCAGTAGGTGGTCATGTCTTCTCGGTCTCCTGCAATAGGAGTCTGATGCCATCTCCAGGCAGAGAGTGTCAGAATTGGGCTGAACTGAGATGCCACACCCGATCCAGATGCACAAGAGGTGATTGTTGAGGGAACAGCAGCTTGGTGGACTGGATAAGAACCCTTGTAAAGTGTGTTTATCCTGAGAAGGGGGACTGCTCACTCCCCTCATAAATACCCCATGGACACCCCAGAGGAAGCTGCTCATGTGCTTTGTATGCAAGGCCTGTGGGACTGGCTTTACGATAACCAGGATGTTCAGCCACTGAATGTGCCCGTTACCCAGATTAGAGTAAATGCTGCGATTAAGGGGGCTGCTTTTGCGCATGTAACTTTGCTATTACAAAACTGAACAAGAGGAAGGCCTGCGTGGCTCAGTCGGTTGAGTGTCCAACTCTTTGATTTTTGGCTCAGATCATGATCTCACAGTTCATGAGTTCACTTCAAGCCGCACGTCCAGCTCTGCTGGAGGCCCAGAGCCTGCTTGGGATTCTCTTTCTCCCTCTCTCTCTGCCCCTTCCTTGCTTGCTTGCTCTCTCTCTCAAAATAAATAAATAAACTTAAAAAATTTAAAAAACTGAACAGCAGTTCAAGAAGATTTGTTGAACTTTCTGGGGTAGGGTGGGGACAAGAGCCTTTGCTGGGACTCCTTTTTTTCTTTTCCTTTTTTTTTTTTTTTAAGTTTATTTATTTTGAGGGAGAGAGAGCACAAGCAGGGGAGGGGCAGAGAGAGAGGGAGAGAGAATTCCAAGCAGGCTCTGAGCTGTCAGGGCAGAGCCTCAAGAGGGGCTTGATCCCATGAACCACGAGATCACGTCCTGAGCCGAGATCAAGAGTCGAACACTCCAACAACAGCCATCCAGGCACCCCTCTGGGACTCCTTAATGCAGAAGCCCATGCACTGTGATTCCAAAACCTGTTGGTGAGGTCTTAATGAGGGCGGGTTTAGATGGGGAGGTTACAGAGATGCAGCGTTAGTTGGAATTGAGGTGAAAGTTTGGGTGAAAACTTGGATTTTTTTAAAATGTTTATTTTAGAGAGAGAGGAAGAGAATGTGCACATAGGGTAGGGGCAGAGAGAGAGAGAGAGAGAGAGAGAGGGAAAGAGAGAATCCCAAGCAGGCTTGGCACCATCAGCACAGCCCGATGTGGGGCTCAAACTCACAAACCATGAGATCATGACCTGAGCCAAAATCAAGAGCTGGATGCTCAACCCACTGAGCCACCCAGGTGCTCAGGAAAGTTGGATTGTTTTTTTTCAACTATATGTCAAGCTGTTGGCATCCTGTTTACCTGAATATATTGGGTTGGATATTATGTTTAGCTTGGGGACTGCTTCTCCTGGCTGATACTGTAAGGCGGAGGCCCGTGAGCCCACCTGCAGGCCAGAGTTAACTGGAGATACCCAACAGAAAGCACTAGAACTGCCTGAGGCCCACACAGGTGGTTAACTGAACACAGTATAGAATACCAGGTAGACAGGACGAGACTACCACTTTGGTTAATGACATGCTGGACTGCTGGTAGCAACGAATTGTCAGCACCGTAGACTCATGGCCTGTGGAAGCCGCTATGGCTCATGGGACCGACAGTAAACCATGGAGGGGTAGATAAAGTTGTGCTGCTTGTAGCCTCAGCAGCTCCGATGTGGCTCCAGCCATACGGGAAACACACAGGCTGAAGGAGGCTGGTCCTCTGTGGCTGATCTTGCAAATGCTTTCTTCTCTTCATCTTGGAAAGGAGCCCACTGCAGTCTGCCTTCACGTGGGAAGGACCCCAGTGTACGTTTATGATGCTGCCGTGGTTTATTCTGAACTCACCGGCTACTGTGATAATGTGGTCAGAAGGGATTTGAACTTGATGTGGGTCTCAAGTGTAATGATATGCTACATTAATGACATGAAAGATTGGAGAGACGAGGACCAGGCTGGAACTGATCTGAATGTGCTAGTGATGCACGTGACCATTAGGCCCGGATAATAAATCTAGCAAAGGTCTAAGGGCCCTACTCAAGCGGTGAAATTCTCAGAAATAACCTGGACAGGAACCACCTGGGATATCACACAAATGACTAGAAATTAATTGTCACTACCCATCCCTAAGACCAAACAAGAAGGTAGTGTTTGGTTGGTGTATTTGGATTTTGGAGAATGCATGTGCCACATCTGAGAGTTTTGCTGACTCCCATCATTACGACCACCCAAAGCTGTATTTTTGAGTGGGGACCTAAACAAAAGGAGGCCATGTATGAATTACAAAACGTGGTAGGGCAGCTCTCAGTGCCTTTGGAGCCTTGTGACCCCCCACTCACTGGTGACTGTGGGATGTCTGCCACCTGTACTCAGACTGGGGCTTGTGGCAAAAGCTCGTGTGCACCTCTGTAGAGAGCAAGATGGAGTCACTCATGTCAAGCAGTGATGTGAGCAGCCCTAGGATATTGTAGCTAAGAACAGGTGTCATCAGAACCAGCACAGACTGGCAGGACTAAGGACTGATGATCCGTAAGGCTACAAGAACCTAAAAGAGCCAGGAGCTGATGATCACTAGAACCAGGAAAGACTTGAAAAGGCCCAAGACTGACAAAACTCCTTGAAAAAGGGAAAACTGCAGCCAGCTGTCAGACTCTCCAGACGTGGACCACTTCATGTCTGAGTGGGTTAGCAAGGCAACTGCCACAAAGACTCTGCCCGAATGATCTCTGAACATAAGAGAGCTGCTCTGCAGTGAACAGAATACGCAGTAAGGGTTGAGAGCTGACCCAGACCAGACCATTCTGCAAGGTCACAAACAGACTTCATGTCTGTTTCGTTAACTTCTTACCCCTTGTCATATCTTTGTTGTGTGACTTTGTATTATTGTACTTGGCTTTGTGTGGCACATATGAAGCCAAGTGAGATGCGTAGCGAAACGTCATTGAATTTGGAGTCTTGAAACTGCTTTACAATTACATTAACCTTGCTTTATGATTGAATGAATCACAAATGAATCATTTGTGAATGAATCACGATTGAATGAATCGGACATTGTGGAAAGACACAGCTTGTGTTGGTGCTTTTACAGAGTGCTCATGACAGCCTCCCAGCTGTTGGAATTTTGGACCAGAAAATTCCCAGATACCACATCTTGCTGACCATTCCACACCATTTGAGGGACACACCTGCTACTGGGCACTAATGAGACCGCCTTGATGACGGAAGGACATAAAATAATCATGAAACCTGAGATACTCGTAATGTCTTGGGTGATGTCAGAGAGACACTCTAATAAGGAAGGCTGTGCCCAGAAGAGTTCCAGAATAACATGGAAATGGTTCATATAGGGGTATGCTGCCAGGGAACACAGGGAGCCTCCTTTCCTCTAGGACCACCTTTGGAGCCACCTGAGGAGCCGCCGGAACCAATTGTCATGTGGATGGTGTCCTAGGAATGGCTCTTGTCTGGAAAACAAAGGGCTGTTTGTTTATGGGTGGCAGTTTCAAGATGAATGGACAACATCCTGTTTGGAAATCTCTAATCTAGGCCAGCACAGTGGCCAAATAGAACGTCTCTTCCAAAGGGAGAAAAGTTTGGGTTCAAATGGAGAGAAGGAAAAATAGTAGCTACGGGTAAAGGATTGAATAAATGGGTTATGTAATGAGGCAAATCCCATGTTACACGAACATCTCGAAAGAGGCTCAGAACAAGAGGTGATACGGTCTCTTAGCTGGACTGTACCAGATGCATGAAAGGGTGAATCCCTGTGTTGTTGAGACGACAACTGCTTTGGGAACCTGGCAAGATTGAATGATGGCTTGCAAATCTGAGTGGCATCACCATAGGAGACCTTTTTACAGGAGATGATTGACTGGATAGTTATCAATGGCTGAATGGCATTCTAGTAAGATGCCAGTAACTTTTAAGATTGTTTTGCTATAAGGGACCCATGTTTGAGAATGGGGTGGTGGTGGTCTGTGATGTCGTGATTTATAATAGATGTATATTTGGTCTTTGTCCCCATTTCTGGCACAGAGCTGCTAAAACCTTGGAATTTCCTAAGTGATAAGAGGGATAATACAAAGGTGTCTTTTGTTATGTTAATGAGATGACTTTTGGAACTACCTAAGGATGGGAGCTGGTTGCCAATGGAGCCAACCAGGGGACTAGAGGGTTGGAACCTTCAGTCCCACTCACTGACCTTTGGGGAGGGGAGAGAGGCTGGAGATTGAGTTGAGTCACCAATTGTCAATTCGTTAATCAACTGTGCCAATAGAATGAAGTTTCATAAAACCCCAAAAGGGTTTAGGACTGAACCCTTAACCTGTGGAATCTGATGGGATGTCTAAGTGGATAGCATCAGAATTAAGCTGAATTTTAGGGCACCCACCTGGTGTCTGAGGATCACTTGTTGGTGATCCCACTGCATTTCCCACACACGCCGTGTGATCAGGTCCAAAACCTTCCCACCCGTGGAGCATGCCGACTCTGTACACCGGGAGATGGGCTTCATTAATGTTTCCCAATCACTGTGGGCCTTACCTGTCCTCACTGTGGTAGAGTGATGGAAGGTGGGCACAGCCCCGTGCAATAAATGGCCAAGTGAGGAGAGGGAAGGCCCTGGTAGGAATTGGAGGCTCTCGAGGCCTTCGCCTTCCCTTCTCCCTCTTCCTCACCGCTCCAGGTCTCAACCCTGGCAGATTTCCCTTTGGCAGCAGGGGGCCTTGTGAGTTATGTTTCTCGATCCTGCCCCCCATCAGGTGAACGCAGAGGGTGGGGGCTCAGAATCTGTAGCATCTGGGAGGAAAGGAGCATAAAGCCTGGAATGTATTTGAGCACGTTATGGAGTGCGTGGTCTTAGAAGCTGCCGAGAGCAATAATGCAGAGCCCAGCCCCCAAACCTGTGATAGCCGATCAGTCCCTTCTCTTTTTTGATGCACAAAATCTTAAAGGCTTGAATTTCAGTTAAGGTATAGTTTCCAATCTCAGTTTCTATTTTGTGATTTTCTCCTGATTCCTTAATCTTGTGTTGTAACCAGAAACATGTGTGATGATGTTCCTGTGCAGCCACTTCCCTTCCCAGGAACTCTGGGATTGGGGTCTGCCTCCATGAGTGCAATGCTCACAGGTCTTTGGGAAAAGTCCCCAGACCTGAGAGTGTTAGTACCAGAGCCCGGGCAGTGAGCGTGCCGTAGCACTGAGCAGCGCCCAGGAGCTACGGAAATGCCGAGGTTTTGCATTTAACAAGGAGCTGATAGACCCTCTCAGGGATTTTAGGAGATGCTGGCTGCAGATGTTCGGGATAGTTGTATTTGTCTGGTTTTTTCTTTAAGCAACATCGCACCAGGGATTGGACCCATGCTATCCCATTGGGTCAGTGGACACAGAAAGACAGCAGCGAGTAAAGCAGTGACACACAGACCATGGTCCTCTGCTGCATTTCCCTTTCGTGGTGCCACTGGTTTCGATGGCAAGGCTACTAGGACGCATAGTCCAGGCACAAGCCACGGCCAGGTGGTCACGGGCAGAGGGCTCCTGTCCTCTTTACGAGAACGTCCTTTCCTCGTGTCTTTGGTCCAAAACATGGACCACACTCCACTTCGGTGTCACAACAGTCCTGGGGTCCAATCCCCAGGCCTCTGGGCACGGAGGACCCTCACTGTACATTAATAATCAAGGCCTTTTCATCTACCGGTCCGATCCTGTTAGACAATATGGCCTTGACCCCGTTGGTCTGGGAAGATGCTGAATTACTACGGCAGCGGTGACATTCTGGGATGGATGCTGCAGGCAGCAGAGAGAGCGGCAGTAACCAGCAGCACAGGCAGCATGGCCTCTAGCAATTAGCGTTCCTTTCCCAGATGGTTACCGCTTGGGTTAGTCGGTAAACCAGGTGCAGCTAAAGGGCATTTCTCTCCGTTAAGTGCAAGGACAATTGTGCAGTCCTGCCCACTACGCCAACTGTTTTGGTCTCAGCCTGTGGATAGTGCCGCTATCAGCCGGAAATACCTGGGGGCACTCAGGTGGCCCAGTGAGCCCCCCACAGACCTCTCCCCTTTTGGAAACCGTGTTGTGGCTGAACCAGTCCTTGGGGTTCTTACAATCTATAACAGGAGATGGGGAAAATCCCAAGATTTATTACTTCTGGGTTCTGGAGGGTACAAGGCATGCCTGGGGCCATACAGTGAAGTTGGGAGAGAGGCATGAGTAAGCAGACCGGGGTTTGGCTTCTGGGGTTAAGGGTGGGGGCCTAGGGTTTTGTGAGTTCAGACTTTATTGGTGAATTTAAAACACAAGACAGGAATTAAAGTGTGCAAAGGGAAAAACAAGAAGCCAAATGGTTACCGAGGTTAAACAGATTTCTCTAAAATAAAGGAAACTTTTGCAGGATGGGGACAGGGAGCAGCTTGGTTCTTTACTCACTTGTGCTGGCAGTGTGTTCATTTGAAATAGCTATGTTGGGGTTGCCTGGGTGGCACCGTCAGTTGTACGTTTGACTCTTGATTTTTGGCTCAGGTCATGGTCTCATGGTTCATGGGTCGAGCCCCACAGTAGGCTCCAACTCATGCTGATGGCACAGAACCTGCTTGGGATTCTTTCTCTCTGCCCCCACCTCCACCCCCTTCCGTATGTGCCCACGCGTGCATGCGCTCGCTCGCGCTCTCTCTCTCGCTCTCTCTCTCGCTCTCTCTCACCCCCTCTCAAAATAAATAAAACAAAGTTAAAAAAAAAATGAAACAGCTATCTTTCAAGTGGATGCCTCAGCAATGAAAAGCTTAAGTCAGGTACTGGTGTTGTAACAAAAAACGAACCAATCGTCAGGTGCTTCTGCTACATTTATCTTGTTACTGGTTTTCATTTAACTTTGTTGTGCTCGGGGAACACACTGTATGCTTTCAATCCTTTTAAATGCTCTAAGAGTTGAATGGCCAGGCATATGCCTGTTTTAGTAAAAGCGCTACATGCACTTGAAAAGAATGTATATTCTGTAGCTGTTGGTAAAGTGTTCCATCAAAGTCAATTAGATCAAAGTGGTTAAGTGTTATTCATATTTTCTAGGTCTTTATTGAATTTTTGTTGAGTTCTGTCAGTTGCTGAGAGGTGTTAAAATCTTCAACTGTGCTTGTGATTTGTCTTTTCTTCCTTTAAATGTCAATATTTGCTTTGCCCATTCTTTTTTTTAAGTTTACTTATTTTGAGAGAGTGAACACATGTGAGCAGGGAAGGGGCAGAGAGAGAGAGAGAGCAAGGATCCCAAGCAGAACCCCTGCTGTCACGGGGCTTGAACCCACAAACCTCAAGATCATGACCTGAGCTCAAATCAAGAGTCCGAGGCTTAAGTGACTGAGCCACCCAGGTGCCCCGCTTTCTCCATTTTGAAGCGCCATTATTAGGCACATACATGTTTGTCTTCCTAAATCAACCCTTTATCATTATTACCCTTAATCTCTAGCAATACTGTCTTAAAGTCTACTTGATCTGATATTAACAGTTCTACCCCAACCTTATGTTTAGTGGTTATATGTAATACTTTTCCCATCCTCTTTCCATCCTTGTCGTTATCGTAAAAACATGACTCTTACTGAGCATGTAGCTTGGTCTTATTTTTATTATCCATTAGACAATATCTTTTATTAAAATGGCTGAACTTTGGGTCTACCATTTTACTTTTCGTTTTCTGTTTTCCCTTCAGGCTTTCTCTTCTTTCTTCCTTCTTGCCTTCTTTGGGTTAAAAATACTTTTGGCTTTCTGTTTTATCTATTGGCATCTTAGATATACCTCTTCTCATGATTTTTTTTTTTTTTTTTGGTGGTTCTAGATTAAAATATGTAAACTTAACTTTTCATATTATTCGTAGAGTTAGTATTGTACCACTTCATGTACTTTGAGCAGATTCCTTACCTCTCTGAACTTACTTCTTCATTTTAAATAATAATGAACTTGTCTCATGGGTTAACTATTAAATGAGCTAATGCATATAAAGCAAATAGCAGCATGTTGCCAAGAGCAGAATAAGCAAGCAATACTACTCAGCATCATCACTAATAGAAGTACTGTTATTACTACTGGTCTGGTGGCAGCTGTTGTTGCTAGTATTTTTTATTAGCACTTGACCTCCTGAGGCTACAGGGGAGCCATATGGATCATTCTCAGCAGCTTAACATGTTTGAGGTCAAATTTTTCCACCTGCTATCGATCACTTATTCCTCCAGATGGCCTGTTTATCGATGAGTCTGTTGCAGCAGGGTGCCCGTCAACTGCCCCTTTCTCGCCTAGGCCTGGCTGTCCTTTGCCCACTCTTGAGGCTGTTCCTGCACCTAGTACAGCCAAACCAGCTGAGCACAGCTAGTCCTTACCCCACCCCTAGGCTGATCTTATCACAAACAAAACCGGAGTTGATTTTCAACATTACAGCATCTGTTGTCCTGAGCAAAGTGATCTGAGGCCAGTCCCACAGGCCTCCCACTACCTTCAAACACATACTTCCCAGCGTGAGAGGACCTCCTGCATCTTGGTCTCTCCCCCCCTTTTTTAAAATGTTTATTTTTGAAAGAAGAATGAGAGCGGAGGAGGGGCAGAGAAAGAGGGAGACACAGAATCGGAAGCAGGCTCCAGGCTCTGAGCTGTCAGCACAGAGCCTGACACGGGGCTTGAGCCCACGGACTTTGAGATCATGACCTGAGCTAAGTTGGATGCTTAACTGACTGAGCCACCCAAGTGTCTGTCTTTACTATTTTTGTGTGTGTGTGAACGGTTTCATTGTGTGAACAATGAATGCCAAATACAGGTTTTCACGGAGAACACATCCTCACACACAGCATACAGCTATGAAAGCTAGAGCTGGAGAACAGCACAGAGCTGTTTGTTATGGAGGAAGAGAACCTGCCTTGTGTTATGGTGTTAACTAATGTTAATTACTTAGCTGCATGATGACTTAGTGTATTGTTTTAGTATAAATGAGGGTTAACTTAGGGACCGAGGGATACATGAGCAATTTTCCATTGGACTTAATGGTAATTATATTCTTGATATAGAATTCTATTCTCCAGGTCCATAAATTAATAAAAATACACACAGATATACATACATGTAAGGTTTTTAGACCTTTATTTTAAAAACATGGTGTACACACAACCTCCCCCCACCCCCCAATCTGATGTGGAGGCATCTGCTCCTACACATTCTTTTCCATGGAACACCAGCCAGCCATGGCATATTTTGCTGCAGTTTATTCAATCATTCTCTTAGTGATGGTTGTTCACATTTTCTTTAGTCCTTATCAAAAAATACAATATACATTGATAAACGTATAATCTTAAGTACTGGCACTTTATTTTTTCTTAGGGATAGATCCCCAGGAGTGACTCCTGGATTAAAGAGTATGTATATATTTTTTAAATGTTTATGTAGAGAGCGAGCACAAGCAGGGAAGGGGCTGAGAGACAGGGAGAGAGAATCCCAAGCAGGCTCCATGCTGTCAGGGTGGAGCCCAATGCGGGGCTCGAATTCATGAACCGTGAGATCATGACCTGAGCAGAAACCTAGAGTCGATGCTTAACCAACTGAGCCACCCAGGTACCCTGAAGGCTACGTATATTCCTCATGTTCAGAGACAGAGTCGCAACTTACATTTCTAACAGCAGTGTGTGAGATGAATCTTCTTCCCTGCTTCCTTGCCAGTAGTAGACAAGATGACAATTTGAGAAAGACAGACTTACTGGACTATAGATGTTCTGTGAATCTGTTCAGAAAGTCACTCACATTCATGGGTGGTCACAGCACATCAATGATACTCAAAAACAAGGAAAAAGAAAGGCCAGTTCCCAGTGACAATTCTAGTGTGTGATTCATGACTGACAGGGAGAGGAACTTGGGAATTTGAAGTCAATAGTAAGATACTTTACCTCTGAGTCAGGCAAGAAGTTTTTTTAGGTTGTTAAACACATATGGAGAGATCACTGAAAAGTCTAACTTATAAAGTGTGTGTGAACCTTTAAAAGAAAGGCTTAACTTTTACTCAGGTTCCAAAGGGAAATGCTTTTGGCTGATGACAGTGAAACCCAGGGAGTGAAAATGCCTCCTTTACACAGGATGTGGCAAAAATGCATTTTTAAAGTGGGTTGTGCACGTGGACGTTTGAAAAAGCACTACGACATTAATTTTTTTCTCTGAAGTCTCTGAAATGTAACATTTGTGAACCACATACACATCCTACTTTTTGTAAGACAATCCATAAAATATTACACAGGAGAACACAAATAAAAGCACAAGTAGTTTACGGGTTACACAGTATGTTAAAAGACAGGCGTCTGTATGTAAACACCCCACTGCAAAGGAACGGCGCACGAGGGACGTGGGCACTCTCTCCAGCTGTGGTGCCTACACTGAGTGACAGCCCACAGTGGTCTTTCACTCCCTAAATCCCCTCTTAATTATCTCTCACTTATATATTGATGTGAATAATGCTTTTAGCAACCTCCGAAGCAAGTTAAACCTTCAACACTGTCTTCTGTTTATTGAAGAGGCAGCTGAATAACGACGGTCCGACCAACTTCCCTATGCCGGCAAGTAGCAGGAGAAAACATACGCTACACGCTACTAAAACTGTGACCTAGTTCATGTGGAATGCGTACTGGGTTGTAAAGGTACTGAAAGACACGTGGTGTTTAGTATGGAAAATCTTACTCATGTCCTAACTATCAGAGGACAAGAATTTCCAACTCCCAGTGACTGTGTTAAATTTACATGCATAGATGTAAGACAAGATTTGTGTCTTGGGGCATAATCTCATACACAGCCACTCACCTCCCGGGGTATGGTCTGCAGATCCTTTATGCTGCTGCCCAGAATAATTCAAGATTTTAAAAAGCTCACTGTAACAGGACTAAGCATGTCTATTTACAACTGGATGTACGCTTTAGCTGGGCAGCGTATCTAACCTTGGGTATAAGGCTGTTCTTAGGGGATCCTGTTTTTACATGTGTTTTGATCTGATGGATTGTATCCCCCCCGCCCCGCGTTTCCGCGTTCCTTCAGTACCTTTGTGCGGTCTGCCCCCCACTGGAAGGGTTCGGGTTTTTCCACAGAACAAGCTAGCTGCAGTCTCAGGGCCTTTCCCCCATGTGAACCCTCTGATGGACACTGAGTCGGGACTTCCTGCTGAAGGCCTTCCCACATTCAGAACACTCGTATGGTTTCTCTCCTGTATGGATTCGCAAATGTAATCTCAGGGTTGACCTCTGGCTGAATGTCTTGCCACATTCGGTACATTCATAGGGTTTCTCTCCCGTGTGAGTTCTCATGTGTATGATCAGTTGTGAGTTCTGGATAAAGGATTTTCCACATTCGCTGCACTCATAGCGTTTCTCCCCCGTGTGAATTTTCTGATGTATAATGAGGTTGGACTTTTTGAAGAAGGTTTTTGCACATTCGTTACACTCATAGGGTCGTTCTCCTGTATGAATTCTCTGGTGGGTAGTAAGTTCGAACTTCTGGGCAAATGTCTTGCCACAGTCACTGCACCCATAGGGCTTCTTCTCCATATGTGCTCTCTGGTGAACGATGAGGTTTGACTGGTGGGTGAAAGCTTTTCCGCATTCAATACATTCAAAGGGTTTCTCCCCCGTATGAATTCTTTGATGTTTAATGAGGTTTGCCTTATGGGAGAAGGTTTTCTTACACACGTTACATTCATAAGGTTTTTCTCCGGTGTGTATTCTCTTGTGACTAATGAGGAGTGACTTAAAGGAGAAAGCCTTGTCACAGTAATTACAAATAAAAGGTTGTACCAAATTTCGTATTTTCTGATGTTTAAAAATGGCTTCTTTAAAGACTTTCCCACTTTTATTATAGTCAGAGTATTCCAACCCATGATGGGTTTTCTCTTGCTTCAGATAGAGGAGTGCTTTTCCAAATCCATTACACTCATCAGCTCTCTTTCTTATATAGCTTCTATTACCATTAAGTAAGTCTGAATTAGACTTCAAGGTTTTTTCGTATAAGTCGTATTTATAGGGTACTTGCCTTAAGGAAACAAAATCTGTGCTCAGATTAAATGTTTTTTCAAAGAGATTACCTCTTTCCTCAATTGGGGTTTGGTTCTTAAAAATGATAAATGGTCTCGCCTGCTCATCTGGGTTGCTGGGGTCCCGCTCCATCTGGTCGTCAGCTTTCCACACCTCTAGGAAAGAGCACACGAGACACGCTGTCAGCCCCTTCCTGCCATGTTAGAGAATGTGAAGTCTCCACCAGTGTTCCATCGTAGGGCTGTCTCTGTGTGTGGGATCCGGGCTTCCAGGATTAAAAAGTCTCCATTGCAAATTTTGCCTAGTTCTTAAGCTTGCAAAGACCAAAAAAGCCTGTGGCAAAAAAAGAATGGAAGCTGACAATGGACTCGAGTAGCACTGCCAGATTACAGAACGACCTTTTAAAGGTAAAGTGAAATAAAAACAAAGGGCAGCAGACAGGGCACAAATGATGTAGGCAAGCTGACAAGTCGAGGGATGCAGGAGGTTCAGCGTGTCCTCAGGGACACGGAACAGTCAGCACAGACCAAGAGAGCAAGTGGACGAAGATGCGAAGGGAACGGCAAGCAGCCTGGGCAGATCTGAGTTTAGCAACTGCCACTTAGGCTCTGAATTGCTGTGGTCAGACGGGCACTTCCTCTCCACACTCCTAGTCTCTCTCCCCGTTTTTTTCTCCTCTGCTCTTGCAAGCCACACACCTTGCTAACAGCAATGCTGCTCACCGGTCTGCAGACATAATCCTCCTGCCAAGATCCAAATCTCTCATGTACAACTTTTGCAAATGGATGACAAGATCCAGAACCCATAGTCTGAAGGAAATGGAAAATAAATCCAAGGGTTCAAGATCCTTGCGACAGAATCATGTGTTTTACTTTTTTCCATTGAAACACCTTATTTTTTTCCTTCTCATGTGTTCGATTTCTTCTCTAAACAGGTCTTGGTGCTGCTGTTACCGGAAGGAATCTTAAGGATCAGACTGACCCAGCCTTGACATTCCTGACTCTGGTGATCTTGCTGCCATTTGTGTCTAGGACAATGCATCACTCTTAGACTAAAGAAGAATCTATTACACCAATTCCATCACCTAAAATATCAAAGTCACCATTCTGGCAAACTGGGAATACGAATGAAAGAGCAGCTAATCACAAAGGTTTAAGACAGGTTAGGTAAATGTCAAGGGTCAAGTGTGAGAGAAAAATATAAAAGTTCAACAAAAAATGTTAAGCAGAGACAGACTGATAGCTGGAGGTAGGATTTTGATATCTGAGGAATCATCTGGTATTGACCATCTTTAAAGGTTTAAGAATCTGAAAAATTGATTCTTTTTTTTTTTTTTTTAATTTTTTTTTTTCAATGTTTATTTATTTTTTTGGGACAGAGAGAGACAGAGCATGAATGGGGGAGGGGCAGAGAGAGAGGGAGACACAGAATCGGAAACAGGCTCCAGGCTCTGAGCCATCAGCCCAGAGCCCGACGCGGGGCTCGAACTCACGGACTGCGAGATCGTGACCTGGTTGAAGTCGGACGCTTAACCGACTGCGCCACCCAGGCGCCCCTGAAAAATTGATTCTTAAAAAATATTTGAAAATAGTTCAACCCATTCATAATCCCTAGGATATTGCGTGGATTGGCTTCTGATGCTCCTCCTCTCTTTTGACATCTTCCCCAGAAAGTTCTGACCTGACCATTCTTACTATGCTATCTACACCTCTTGTTGTTGTTCCAACTTGAAAATCACATCTGACTCGATAATATCAGAGAACTTCATAATGGAACACAGCTCCTATCTGCTTAGACTTCAGAAATCCCCCAAATAAAGAAGGTAGAACTTCAGCGTCTCCACTGTCTCTCGGCTTTAACACCTGAAGCTGCAGCCCACAACCACATGGTAGTAATTCAGAAGCTCAGAATTTTGGGTAACTGAGCAAGGACATAAATGCTAGGCCAACACGCAGCTGCACTAGAAGCTGTGCTTACCCACTGAGAGTAAATTGCTGTAATTCTCCAGCATCACGTCCATGTAAAGGATCCGCTGTGAGGGGTCCAGTTGCTCCCATTCCTCCTGAGTGAAGTCCACAGTCACATCGGTGAATGAAACCGATCCCTGAAATGGCATATTACTCAGATGGCTATTCATTCTGAAATGATCGGCATTTGGCAATGTAGGAAGGATATGTGAAAACTTATTCTTACCTTGTAAAATTTACACAGGACGCCAACTGACATCTTCACTGTTTTCTCATGTTTCCAAAAAATAGGTTTATAAATAAAACATTTATGTAGATCCCCTAGATCTCTGGCACTTGCCATATACAACAGGTATCTAAGATTAATAAAATACTGTTTCTCCTCTGAAAATATGTAGAGGAAGATAAATAGGTAAACAAATACACAGTATTTAAAGTTATCTGTACAAAGATGATACTCAGATATTATGTTGGGGGGTATCAAGTTTAAAGAGTTAATTAAACCTTTAAATATTTATTTAAAAAAAATTTTGTAACGTTTATTTATTTTTGAGACAGAGAAAGACAGAGCATGAATAGGGGAGGGGCAGAGAGAGAGGGAGACACAGAATCTGAAACAGGCTCCAGGCTCTGAGCTGTCAGCACAGAGCCCGACGCGGGGCTCAAACCCACGGACTGTGAGATCGTGACCTGAGCCGAAGTTGGACGCTTAACCGACTGAGTCACCCAGGGGCCCCTAAACCTTTAAATATTTAAAGGCAGCAGACGAACTTCCAATTACAAGGCAAAATGTCAGACGTAAGTAGAGATCTCTCTACCATATCCAAGCCATACCAATGGTGCAAAAGCAAAAATAAACAAATGGAACTATATCAAACCAAAAAGCACCTGCACAGAATGGAAACCACCAACAGAATGAAAAGGCATCCAACTAAATGGATAAAATATTTGCAAATCATCTGATAAAACAATCCAATTAATAAATGGGCAGAATATCTGAACAGACATTTTTCCTAAGAAGACCTACATATGGCCAATGGATTCAAGAGAAGATGCTCAGCACATCACTAGAGAAATGCCAATCAAAATCACAATGAGATAATACCTCACAAGAGATCACAAATGTTGGTGAGGATATGGAGCGAACGCTGGTGCACTGCTGGTGGAAAGGGAAACTGATACAGCCACTTAGGAACACACTATGAAGGTTCCTCAAAAGATAGAACTATCACATGATCCAACAATTTCACTTCTGGGTATTTATCCACAGAAAATAAAAACACTAACTTGAAAAGATATATCCACACCCACATTCACTACAGCATTATTTACAATAGCCAAGATAGGGAAACTTAAGCATCCGATAATAGACAAACAGATAAAGAATATGTGGCATATATACACAACGGAGTATTTCTTAGCCATAAAAGAGAAAATCTGGCCACTTGTGACAACATGAATGGATTTTGAGGACATCATGCTAAGTGCAGTAGACAGATACTGTATCATCTCACCTCTATGTGGAATCTAAAATAAAACACAAAAACCAAAACAACCAAGTTCATGCATACAAAGAACAGATTGGTTGTCAGGGTGGGGAATGAGCTAAATGGGGTAAAAGGAATCAAAAGGTATAAACATCCAGTTTTAAAATAAATACAACATAGGGATGTAATGTACAGTGTGGTAATCACAATTAACAATACCGTATTTCATATTTGAAAGCTGCTAAGAGAACAGATCTTAAAAGTTCTCATTACAGTAAAAAAAAAAAATTATAATATATATGGTGATGGATGTTTACCAGACTTATTCTGATCATTTAGCAATATATAGAAATATCAAATAACGTGGTACACATGAAACTAATAATGCTATATGTCATTCTATCTCCATAAAAAATTAAAAATCAGGGGTGCCTGGGTGGCTCAGCCGGCTAAGCGTCTGACTTCCACTCAGGTCATGATCTCACAGTTTGTGGTTCAAGCCCCACGTCAGGCTCTGTGCTGACAGCTTGGAGCCTGGAACCTGCTTCTGATTCTGTGTCTCCCTCTGCCCCTCCCCGACTCATGCTCTCTCTCTGCCTCTCAAAAAGAAAAAAGTTAAAAAAAAATTAAAAATCAATAAAAAAGAATGTTCACAGTTAAATTTTACATAGGACCCCAGAGCCAGAAAAACAAATGCTCATCAATAGATGGATTTCTTATGGTATACTAAAATAATTGAGTCTTATAAAGCAATAAAAATGAACTAGTTCCAGCTACATAGTGAGGATTTCACAAGAGCTTCAAGAATCCTGGCTATTTTCTATTTCTTGGCCTGAATGACGACTACATGGATTTATTTATCTATATCCACTGGGCCAGATGATAGATGCAATAAGAACTTTTGTATGGCTGCCAGACCAACGGGGATAAACCTGTGGCACATTACTTGGACTCAAGTTATAATAATTTAGAAATGACTCTACCATCAAATATGAAAATTTTCTGTATTTCTTCTCCTTATTTTCCATACTCCATACAAACAAAACACTCAAAAACTTGTTGATGAAACACAGTTCTGATACCATAGCATTAAAAGGGATGTCAAGCATGACCAACTTCAAAAACTTTTGCCAAAACAGTATATAGTTTCCATCTGGAAGGAATGTGGTATTCTGGCTAGAAAGCCTATGGTCATGAATAGAGGTAGAGCTAGCGTATTTGACATTTAAACAGACCATTTTTTAATACCCCTTCCTCAACTCTTCAAACTATTAGATCCTCCTTGACTTACGATGGTTACATCCTGATTAACCCATTGTAATATGAAAATATAAGTCAAAAATGTATTTTTTTTAATTTTTACCTTGATTAGACGTGGTTATTCATTACCTCCTGAAAACTGATAAACTAACCACTGGCCCAGCGTTCAACACCAAATTTCTTTTCCATCCCTCTTTCCCATGGCTTTCCTAAGCAAAGGTCTTCCCAGTAAGATCACATCTTACATCACACTTAGACGTGATCCTTCCTTATTGTGAGTTCCTACTCAGTTTTAAACCCTGGAGTATTTTGTTTGTATCTCTTGTGGCAATCATTTTGCTTTCTTTTGTTAAAAGTGTCTTATTCCTTCCACTCTCCCCTCTAGATGTTAGATTTTTTAGGATTTTCCAAAACAACTCTCCTCAGACCACAGAAGAGCATTAACCCCAAGAAGAACAAATACAATCACATTATGTACATCATCACAAAACTGTTAAAAATCCCAAAAGAAAAAGGAGGCACCGCCTAATAGGGCACATAAAACTGCTAGCTGATTTTTCAACAGAAACAATGTAAGCCATTGAACAACAGAGTATCTTCAAAGTACTGAAAATGCTAGAATATGAGTTGGCAAACTTTCTACAACAGGCCAAGTAGTAAATATTTTAGATTCCGCAGGCCACGCGTAGTCTCAACTACAACCAATCAAGTCTGCCACTGCACCGTGAAAGCAGGCACAGGAAACACGCAAACAAATAGGCATGGCTATGTTCCAAAAACGCCTGATTCCCGGACAATGAAATGTGAAATTCATAGAATTCTCACATCGTGAAATACTATTCTTTTGATTTTTTTCATAGCCATTAAAAAAATGTAAAAACCACTCTTAGCTGTGAGCCATATAAAAGGAAGGCAGAATGCCATCTGGCTCATGGACATAGTTTAGCAGCCTGATCTAAAATGACAACTACTGCATAGTAAATGTCACATAAGTGCTAGCTTTTTTTTACTGCTGTAAAACGATGTGAATATAAAGAAGACAAACATAGCAAGAATCAGTTGGACGTAAAAAGCATCAGGGAGCAAATAAGTCAGCAAAATACGTTATTAAAAAACGTATATATGGGATGTGGGAAGGAGATATTAAATAATTAGCTGAAACTAATTTTTGGATGCCAGAAACCTGGGAGTTGTGACACAGAGAAAGTATTGTGTTTGGAAGGAAAATATAAATCGTGATTAGCTTTTTAAGTTTTGTTTAAAATACAAGCTAAAAAAGAGTAAGTTAAACCTTTAAAAGAAATATAAAAATATATTTTGACACACCAGTAGAGGAAGAAAAATGCTCAAAGTGACAAGGAGAAGAAAACCAGTAATAAAATAAAATAGAATAAACATTTAATAAAAGGTCAAGACAAGTCTTTAAAAAAAAAAAAAAGGCTTCAGACAAGTCTTCAAAAAAAAAAAAAAGACACAAACTTAAATAACAAAGCCTTAAAATAAAAGGTACAGAAAAGCTAGCACAGGAACATTAATAATTCATTAAAAAAATTAGTGAAAACAATTCCAAGAATATGTATAAATCATGACCCCAAATTCTGTCAATTCTATTTAATGTGTAAAAAATATGAAAAGAAGTGGACAGACCTGCACAAAACTTACATTATTATTGGCCACCTCTAAAGTGAGGAAACAATCTTTAATGGTCAAAAGGATTTTAGCATTGAATAAGGTGACTTAATGCCAGGAGTGGGAGCCTGCTAAGGGAGGTCAGAACCATGATGGTGAGAAAGCGTAAGAGACAGAATTCATGTGTGAATTGTGTAACATAACAACCTTCAATACACATAGTGTATGGAAGCAAATAAGCCAAGATGTTCAGTCTTGACTTGGATACTGTAATAGGTTGACAATAATTAGGCTGGACCATACTGAAATTGCTGACAGGCAACTGTTGTACATACAAACATTGCTATTTCATATAGCTCAGCCTAATCCATTTTCATTTGTATTTCTCTGCATTTTCACACTTCACAAAATCAAACCAAAAAAAGGTGAGAAGAACTATCTTAGGAACTGTCATGCAAACATGAATTAAAACACAAATCATCAGAAAAAAAATGAAAACAGTGGATACAAAGAGTAAATTCTACAAGTTTCAGGAGACAACTAAAAGGTCACGTTCTGATAAGTAGAAAGGCCTTTGTACTTCATGACTACAACACTAAAAAGCGATCACTTCAAAATTCTGAGAAAGGAAAACAACAATAAAAGCTGGATAAATACATATAACAACTTGCAGGTATTAGCAACCACTGCACGGCTACAATTATTGAAAGAACAGTGAACATGACGGGAGGCCCACATTACCAATGATGATAAAAATGCTGAAAGAAAAGAATATATCAATCTTGAATTCTATATACAGCATAAATGTCCCTAAAGGTAATTTTTAACAGTACCACAGAGAAATAGAACTGAAGCAGCAAGTGGCACCGTTGCTACATTGAAAAAATAAAAATTAGCATTTGGGTCTGCAAAGCAACTGAGATTTGGGGGCAAAGTAATGAAGGTAAAGAAGGCATAGAGAAGGGGGTCAAAATTCTGCATAAAAATTCACCTCAGATCTTTGGGTGGTTCCTAATATGTGCAAGTAGGAGGGAAAGCCTCTAGGAGAATTAGTAGAGGGCAACAATTTTGTTCTGCCAGACAGTTAAATTATTGGCAAAACAAAACAACATTCTTCAGAGCGGAAGTGTGTGTCATACACGTCTACCATACAAACAAAAATTACTAGACATGTGAAAAACCAAAATAGCACAATAAAACAATAGACAAGAGATCAACAGTCAAAAGCATATGTAGAGATAATCCGTAGGTTAGAGTTAGTACACAAGACTTCAGATTAACTGTAAAGTAATATGTTAAAGAATACAGAGAGGGGTGCCTGGCTGGCTCGGTCATTAGAGTGTAACTCTTGATCTTGGGGTTCTGAGTTTACGTAAGAGGAAAAAAAAATACAGAGAAAAAGATGGATAATGTAGATGAAATATGGGAATATTTCAACAAAGAACTGGAATCTACAAAAGGGAAGCATATGGACATTACAGAACTGCAAAAATCGTTTTCAACTAAAATTTAAAACACACTGTATAGACTTAATAGCAGATTAGATTCAGCAGAAGAAGTGTGCACTCGAAGGCAGGCCAATAAGAAAATATCAAACTAAAGCAGATAGAAAAAAATGGGGGAAAAGTCAAAACAGAAGAAATGTGAAGTATGGCCCAAAAGTCTAATATACTATTGCTTAAAATGCTAAAAACAAAAATATATAATGTGTAGTCTCACAAGTGGAGAAAAAAAATGGGACAGAAGCAATATTTGAGATATAATAGCTAAGAATTTTCCCCAATATGGTAAATAGCATCAACCACAAATCTAAGAAACTTAATAAAGCCCAAGCAGAATAAATGTAAAGACAATTATACCTAAACACATCACACTCGAACTGGTGAGCGCCAGAAAACAGAGTATCTTGCAAGTGGCCAAAAGAAAAAGATTCCTTTCCTTCAGGGAAAAACAATAAAAGTGAAGATTCATTTCTTAACAGAAACCACAGAAGTGAGATAAAAACAGAACGTCATCTTTAACATACTTACGGAAAAAAGAAGCCCTAGAATTCTATCCCCAGGAAAAACATTTTTCAAAACAAAGGTCAAAAGGCGTATAGAGACAAAGAAAAGCTGCAAGAATTCACCGCAATATACTGTACACTGTTCTTGGACCATATTGAGGTGGTATAACATTAATTCAAGGTGATTAGTATATAAGCTATAATCCCTACAGAAGCCACTTAAAAAATACACCACCTCATCATAAAAAGGGAGATGTGGCTATATTTATATTGCCAGAGATAAAGAGGAGTATTCCAAAATGACAGAAGGGTAAGTCCGTCAGGAAGACAGAACGATCATAAATGTGCATGTGCTCAACACAGCTTCAAATTACATTAAGCAAAAACTGACAGAACCAGAGCAACGGATGGACAAATCCACATTGATACTATCCATCAAGCAAGTATCACAATGGAATGAAGATATTTTCAGAAACGTAAAGCCTAAAAAAATGTTCTCCCATACCCTTTCTTAAGAAGATACTAAAAAATGTACACCAATGAAAACAACAGTAACCCCCAAAAAGACAAAGACTTGGGAAGAGGCAAACAAAAGATCGATACCAGAGCTGAAGGAAATCCCCAGGAGTCTGAAAGAGACTGCAGGGTGGCAGGGATGTCTACTGATACCAAACTGCTGGTCGTACATGGGAACAGTGCAACTCAAAAGCAGGCATTTTGAGGCCCGTCATACACAAAAAGCCTACGGCCACTGTACCACCTTTTTAACCCGAGGGCAGAATGCCTGGGTGAGCCTGGCCCAGTTTCTTATTTGCACTCAGTCTGACTTGTTTTCAACGTGTGCTGGTGACATCTCCTACTTCTACCTTCCACACCAGGCTACCCTGCATCAGACGACACTCCCCCTTACACAAGCGTCCTGCTTTGATGGACTCCTGAGAGTTGGCAGTTACCACTAGGCTAAGAAGCAGCGAATACAGGCAACCACCTGGTTTAATTCTCTTTCTACCAGACATTCAATACCCGATTCACGCTTTGACCCTGCCAGATAGCCCAACCATGTGAGCCCTATGTTTTCCTATGTTTCTCATGACCTTGCCAATGACTTCTCCAAATGGAATTTTTGGAAATTCTCAGAAAAGCTGAAGCCAGACTGACTCAGAGACTGTATTCAGCTCATCTTCTCCTAGAAACCTTTATCCAATACCAGCAAAATTGCAGGACACAACCAGACTTATGCTTATTGGATAACTTTTGACACACTGCTTCCCCAGTAAGGCTGTATCATTTTCGACTATCGCCAATAATGCATGTGTGGTTTCATCTCTCTTTGGTTAATACTGGCTAATAAAACTTTAAAATAAACAGCAATTAAAACAGAACAAAACCCAAGTCTTGACAAAAGGGAACATGGGTGCATATAAGGACATCTTCAATCTTAGGGTCTGGAAGCAAAAGAAAAAAGAACTCCACCAATCAGAAAGAAAATTATGCAACACAAGGCAATATAAACTCCAGTTACAGTTTCTCAAAACTAAATTTCATGTTGATGAGGCATATATGTAGATAAGTGGTAAAATCTTTAAGAAAAGCAGGGGAGGGGCACCTAGGTGGCTCAGTCAGTTAAGCATCCGACTGTTAATTTTGGCTCAGGTCACAATCTCAGTTTGTGGGATCGAGCCCCACATCAGTCTCTGTGCTATCAGCACAGAGTCTCTCTCTCTCTGCCCCTCCCCTGCTTGCTCTCTCTCAAAATAAATAAACTTAAACAAAAAAAAAAAAAAAAAGAAAGAGGGGCGCCTGGGTGGCTCAGTTGGTTGAACATCTGACTTTGGCTCAGGTCATGATCTTACGGTCTGTAGGTTCGAGCCCCACATCAGGCTCTGTGACAGCTCAGAACCTGGGGCCTGCTTCTGATTCTGTGTCTCCCTCTCTCTCTGCCCCTCCCCCACTCACACTCTCTCAAAAATGAATAAAAAAACATTTTAAAAAAATTAAAAAAAAAAAAAGCAGGGGAGTAATTGACAAAAATGTCAAGATAGAGGATACCTACTAGGATGATTCAAGGGAGAACATATCATCAAGAACAGAGAATGTTCTAATTTTTTTTTAATGTTTATTTAGTTTTGAGACACAGACAGACAATGTGAGCAGTAGAGGGCAGAGAGAGAGGGAGACACAGAATCCAAAGTAGGCTCCAGGCTCTGAGCTGTTAGTACAGAGCCTGATGCAGGGCTTGAACTCACGAACCACGAGATCATGACCTGAGCCAAAGTGAGACGCTTAACGACTGAGCCACCCAGGTGCCCCGAGAATGTTCTAGTTCTTAACTTGGGTAAGGTACATGGGTGCCCATTTTCTCATTATTCTTTAATGCACACACATTTGTTATACATATTGTTATGATGCACATAAAAGTATTACAATGCTTTATATACTCTCTGTATATGTGTTTCATTATAAAATAAAATAATAAGGAAACTCTAAGTTTTTTTATGGAAAGACTTCAGATATGTTACTGAGTGATAAAAATACAAAATTGAGAGAATGAAAAGACAAGGCACAGATGGGGAGAAAATCTTTGCAAAACACATACCTGATAAAGGATTGGTATCCAAAATATATATAAGAATTCTAAAAAATCAACAATATGAAAACAACCTGATTTAAAAATGGGTTAAAGACCTTACTACACACCTCATCAGTGAAAATACAGAGATGGAAAATAAACATATGAAAAGATACTCAACATCGTGTCATTAAGGAACTATAAATTACAATGAAATACTGCTGCACACCTATGAGAATGGCCAGAATCCACCACACCGACAGCACCAAATGCTGGCAAGGATGTGGAGCAGCAGAACTCTCACTCACTGCCCGTGCGGGGGCCACATGGCACAGCCACCTTGAAAGACATTTTGGCAGTGTCTCACAAAACCAAACCTACTCCTACCATACGACCTAGCAGTTACGCTCCTTAGTACCTACCTAAATAAGTGATTTTATCTGCACACAAAACCCTGCACGTGAATGTTTGTAGCAGCTTTATCCATAATTGTCAAAACTCGGAAGCAGCCATTCAATAGGTGAGTGGATAAATAAATGGTGGCACATCCACACAACAGTATTATTCAATGGTAAAAAGAGATGAGCTATCAAGCCATGAAATGATATATAAGAACCTCAAATGCATATTTCTAAGTGAAAAAAACTAATGGTTACACACTGTATGACTCCAGCTATATGACATTCTGGAAAAGGCAAACCTATGCAAACAGTTAAAATGATCACCGATTTCCAGGGGCTCAGGGAGGGGGGTGCTGAGGGGGTGGGGCGGGAAGGATGAATAGATGAGGCAGGGGATTTTTAGAGCAGGAAACTATACTGTATGAAACTTTAATGGCGGGTACGTGCCATTATGTATTTGTCAAAATCCACAGAACATACAACACCAAGAATAAAACCTAATGTAAGCTATAGATTTTAAAGTGTTCATATTGGCTCATGAACAGTGGCAGGTGTACCACATTAATGCAAGATGTTAATAACAGGGTAAGCTGTGTGTGTGGAAGGAATGAAGGAATACCCAAAAACCCTGTACTTTTCACTCACATCTTCTGTAAACTCAAACTGCTCTAAAAAATGAAGTCTATTAATTAAAAACAAAACACATATAAACAAATCAGCATGATTAATATGCTTCCTATAATAACCTGTATTTGTACTCATGTAAATATGTACATACAAACTCTGAAAAGCTACTCAAGTGGGGAGTCTGGGTGACTCAGTTGGTTAAGCGTCTGACTTCAGCTCAGGTCATGATCTCACAGTTTGTAAGTTCGAGTCCCACATCAGGCTCTGTGCTGATAGTGCAGATCCTGCTTCGGATCCTATGTCTTCCTCTCTCTGTCTCTTCCCAGCTCGTATGCACGGGCACGCACGCACACTCTCTCTCTCTCAAAAATAAACAAACATTAAAAAAATAATAAAAAGTCTGGGGCGCTTGGGTGGCCCAGTCAGTTGAGTGACTTCGGCTCAGGTCATGATCTCACAGTTCGTGAGTTTGAGCCGGTGTCAGGCTCTGTGCTGACAGCTCGGAGCCTGGAGCCTGCTTCGGATTCTTTGTCTCCCTCTCTCTCGGCTCCTCCCCTGCTCACATGCTGTCTCTCTCTTTCTCAAAAACAAATAAAGATTAAAAAATAATTTAAAAAAATAATAAAAAGTAAATAAAAAAGAAAGCTACTCATGAAAGTAATGACAGTAAAGCTACTCATGAAAGCTACTCATGAAAGTAACGGTATTGTGGAGGTCTGGGGGGAGAATGTAAAGACACACACAGATATTTACTGAGTTTTTTGGCATCCTGCTAATTTGACTGAAAAAATAAGATACACACAAAATCCTGCATTTGCAGTGAAGAATGCTATACAAAATAACCAGAGACAAACTGATAAACCCATGGTTTCTGGGGATGTTGTCCAAAACACCATCTATATGAAGGTCCATAAAATTTACTCAGACCTGATATCAGAGAACGAAGGAGATGCCACTCATAATCAATTCAAGACAATTAACTTGGTTTGCTTTTTGGCTGCTGGTATTGATCAATTATTCTTACTACATTTTCCTTAAGTTTTGCTCATCTCTGCCTTTATATTTCATTTCTGGGTCCTTATAAACTTCCTCAAATGCACTGAAAAAACAAAATAGGGAAAAACAATCAACTCACCTGGGATTTGTTCATTTTTTTGTAGTTTTGGGGTAAAGGCTGAGAACTATGAAGGCCGAACTGAAAGACAGAAAAAGGAAGATACTGTTATTAATGATGTGACCTGCTTTCGAACTCCTATAATGACTTATTTACAAATCCTTACACATCATTTGGGAAAACACCACCTACTGGGAGGGTCCCTTGCCCTCTTCAGAAGGGACCTAAACAATTATGGTGGCAACCCTTACCTTCAATGAAACATTACGAGACACCAGAAAAGGCCAAACTAAGACAACCCACTATCAAGAGACAAAGCAATCAACACAAACTTCAACTGATGATTATCAGACAGGGAATTTAAAATAACTATGATTCATATTTTAGAAGCTTTAATGGAAAAGGTGGACAACATAAATAAATGGGAAATTTCAGAAAAGATGAAAACTGCAAGAAAAAATCAAATGGAAAAGAAAGCAAGAAATTACCCAAAATGAAACATAAAAACAAAGTAGAATGAAAAATTAAATAGAGAATCCAAAGACTATAGTTCAATATCAAATGGCCTAACAAACATGTCATTGGAATCCCAAAAAGACAATCAAGAATGGGACAGAAGAGGTATTTGAAGACATAATGATTGAGGATTTTCAAAAAATAATGATATCAAACTATAGCTCTAAGAAACTCAAATAGTTTATCTAAACTGAACAAATACCAAACCAAACAAATATGTAAGACATCATATTCAAACCACTGAAAACCAAGGTTAAATAAAAAGTCTGGAAAGTAGCCAGAGGGAAAAATGACACATTATATAGAGGAACTACATAAAGAATCACAGTCAATTTCTCATCAAAAACTATACAAGCCAGAAGACAATGCAGTGACATCTTTAAAGTATTTATTTATTTATTTACTTACTTACTTACTTATTTATTTAATTTATTTTTGAGAGTGGGTCATAGCACGAGCAGAGGAGGGACAGGAAGAGAGGAAGACAGATAATGCCAAGCAGGCTCCATGCTGTCAGTGCACAGCCCAGTGCAGGGCTCAAACTCAAGATCTGTGAGATCACGACCTGAGCCAAAATCAAGAGTTGGCCACTCAAATGACTGAGCCACTGAGGCACCCCTATTTTTTATTTATTTTTTAAAGTTTATTTCTTTATTTTGAGAGAGAGAGAGAGAACAAGCAGGGAAGGGGCAGAGAGAATTCCAAGTAGCCTCTTCACTGTCAGCAGAGAGCCCAATGCAGGACTCGAGCTCACAAACTGCGACCATAACCTGAGCCGAAATCAAGAGTCAGACACTTAACCAACTGAGCAACCCAGGTGCCCCTGAAGTACTTAAAAAAAAAAAAAAAAAAAAGTGGGGTAACTATCAACCCAGTATTCTATACCCAGCAAATACATCCTTCAAAAAATGAAAGTGAAATCAAAACTTTTGAACAAAAACAGAGAATTCATTACCAGTAGACTTGTACTAGAAGAAATATTTAAAGTAGTTTTTCAGGTAGAAGGAATATGATACCAGACAAAAACCTGGATCTACACAAGAAATAAAGATCTATGGGAATGCTTAAAATAAAGATGACTCTAAAGAAAACCTTCTTACTTTTAATGACTCTAAAAGACAAATGATTGTCAAAAAATAGCCCGTAAGTTTTGTGGGCTTACGGCATATGTAAAACTACAACATATGATAGTACAAAAGATGGGATGATGAAATTGGAGAGTATATTATTATAAAGATCTTATGTTACACATAAAGCAGTAAAATATTACTTAAAGGTCCACTGTGATTAACTCCAGATTTGTACTGTAAATGCCAGGGCAACAACAACAAAAAATTTTTGAAGGGGTATAAATGATAAGCCAATAGTGGAGGAAAAAAATGAAATCATAAAAGTACCAACTAATACAAAAGTAGTTGGCAAAAGAGTTAAATATGAATGAAGACCAACCAGGACAAGTAGAAAAAAAAACTAGCAAGATGGTAGATTTTAATTGAACCATCTTTTTTTTTTTTTTAATGTTTATTTACTTTTGAGAGAGACAGAATGCAAGTGGGTTACGGGCAGAGAGAGAGGGAGACCCAGATCTGAAGCAGGATCTAGGCTCCGGGCTGTCAACACAGAGCCTGATGCTGGGCTCGAACTCATGAGCTGTGAGATCATGACCTGAGCCGAAGTCGGCAGCTCAACTGACTGAGCCACCCAGGGGCCCCATAATTGAACCATCTTAATAATTGGTATAAATACACCAATTAAATGATAGAGGTTGTCAAACTGGATAAAAAAAAGGAAGGCCAACTGCTTTTAACTGTTTATAAGCGGTTTGTTTGAAATATAAAAACATAGCTAGATCAAAAGTAAAGGGATGAAAAAAAAGGTATGCCTTGCAAACACTAACCAAAAGAAAGTGATTATATTAATATCAAAGTAAACTTCAGAATAATATTACCAGAAATACAGTGATATTACATAATGTCACTGTGATAAACAACACCTGGTGAATGTGTCAAATGGCCAGAAGGCATAACAATCCTAAATGTATATGTACCTAACAAAAGCATTTCAAAATACAAGAAGCAAAAATTGATAGAACTGAAAGAAAAAAAAAACAGATAAATTCACAATTATAGTTGGAGACATCAATACTCTTTTCTCAGTGACAAAACAGGTAGATAGAAAACCAGTAAGGATATAGAAGAATGGAACCACACTATCAACCACCCTGACTCATTTTGAAATTTTTTTTTTAACGTTTATTTATTTTTGAGACAGAGAGAGACAGAGCATGAATGGAGGGAGGGTTAGAGAGAGAGGGAGACACAGAATCAGAAGCAGGCTCCAGGTTCTGAGCTGTCAGCACAGAGCCCGACACGGAGCTCGAACTCACAGACCGCGAGATCACGACCTGAGCAGCAGTCGGACGCTTAACCGACTGAGCCACCCAGGCGCCCCTCATTTTGTATTTATAGAAGACTCCACCACCAGCAGCACAACAGTCATTAAATTATATATTAAAAATTCCCAAGATAGATCATATTCTTGGCCACAAAACAAATCTTTCATTCTAAAGAAATGCAATTTGTAACAAAGTGTATTCTTTGATGAAAATAGACTTAAACTAGAAATCAATTACTAGAAAGAGATCTGTTAATTACTTCCTTCCAAATACTTGGAAATTAAACAACAAATTTCTAAATAACCAAGGGTTGAAAAAGGAAGTCACAAGTTTAAAAAACCCATAGAACTGAATAGAAATGAAAGCACAACATACCAAAATTTGAGGGATATAACTAAAGTAGTATTATGGCATTAAATTATTACCTATATTAACTGTAACTACAAACAGTTATAGAATTAAACTGTATTAGAAAAGAAAGATTTTAATCAATTACCGCAGTTTCTACCTTAAGAAAGCATAAAAAAATTAATTAGTTAAACCCAAATCAAGCATAAGGAAGGAAATAATAAAGTTAAGCACAGAAATCCATAAAACTCAAAACAGGGCGGTACCTGGCTGGTTCAGCAGGTTGAGCATCTGACTCTTGATTTCAGCTCAGGTCATGATCTCACAATTTGTGAGTTTGAGCCCTACTTGGGGCTCTGCGCTGACAGGGTGGAGCCTGTTGGGATTCTCTCTCTCCCCTGCCCCAACCATGAACTCTCATACTCTGTCTCTCTCAAGATAAACAAATAAACATTTAAAAAATCCCTCAAAACAGAAAAACAATGGAGAAATTCCATAAAACCAAAACCTGGTTATTTGAAAAGATCAATAATATTGATAAACCTCTAGCCATACTGACCAAAAGGGAAAAAAAAAAAAGGAGGGCATTAATTACCATTATCAAAAATGATGGAGGAGACACTACTACAGATGCTACATATATTAAAGAGTTATTCTTTAATAATAAAAATAGAGGGACACCCAGGTGGCTCAGTCGGTTAAGCCTGGTGTGGGACCTGATTGTGGCTCAGGTCATGATCTCACAGTTAGTGTGGGTTAGTGAGTTCAAGTCCTGTGTCTGGCTCTGCGCTGACAGGGCGGAGCCTGTGTAGGATTTCTCTTTCTCTCTCTCTCTCTGCCCCTCCCGTGCTCATGCTGTCTCTGTCTCTCTCAAAATAAATAAACTTAAAAACATTTTTTTAAATAATAGATAACCATTAGCTATGCTAATTAAGGAGACAAAAACAAAAAGGGGGAGAAATCCCAAATATACAAAATAAGAACAGTGGAAAATATCAACAAATACAAGAGAAAAAATATGAAATGATGGAAAAATGACTTCATTTTCAACAATACACTACATAAGGATAAAGAAAAATAACCTTTTTTTTAAATGACAAACTTCTGTAAAGATGATAAAGTGCACTTAAGAGAGACAAAACAAAACAGGGCTTGAACACTCGGATGGCCTACAATATGATCCAACATCATAAAGGTGTCCATTCTCCCTAATTAAATGCAGCCATTAATCGGATCATAATAAAAGTATTGGCAGATTTTTAATGCAAATAATTCTAAAGTATCAGTGGAAATCATAAATCAACTTGCGTAATCTCAAAGTGGTAAAAGGCTTCTGAGTGCCATAAAAGAGAAGAGCAGTAAATTCAACTACAAATTAATTCAAAACGCCTGCAAGGCAAAACTGTCAGGGAACAAAATCAAAAGGAAAATGAAAAAACATGTGCCACTTACACAAAATACCGGGAGGCTCGGGTACTCCACCCATCTGAGCCTCCGGTTTTTCCTTCAGTTGCACCTGAGATACTAGCGACGTCACAGACTAGGTGTGAGGATTAGAGGAACACTTAGCCGAAAAGGCTTTCGCAAAGAGGTCGGAGGTCTCCTCTGGTACGCCGCGTGCATCAGGAAACTTGCTGGGGCTTTCATTCCTCCCTGCACCAGGTGATGCTCGGGCACTCAGCACGCGGCTTCCGGGCGCCGCCAGGTGTGTGCGGCCCCGCCCCCGGCCTCGCCCCGCGCCCGCGGGGCCTGGTCACGCGCGCACCCGCCCGGGCTTCCGGACTCGCTCCCGCGCGACAGGAGACGCTGGCGGCCGGTCGGAGGCGCTTCTCCTGACAAAGGGAGGAAGGCGAGCCCTCGCCGCCGCCCTCCCTCCCCGCCGTCCCCGCCCCCGCACGTCCGGCCAGGCGGGCCCCGCCAGCCCCGTGCGGAGGACGGCGCGGGGCGGCCCCGGACACCGCCCCGAGGGTCACCGACGTCTGCAAGTCGCTGAAGTTTGGGCTCCCACCCTGCGCGGACAGGAGCCCATCCCTCATCTCCTCCTCCGCGGCCCCCAGCCCTCGCGTAGCTGCATGGCAGCCCCCCCTCATACCTGGAGGGGCACAGCCTCCACTTGTGGCTCAGTGCCAAGCCAGGTCACGGCGCCGGTCAGCCGAGATGCGCGGAGACCGGGGCCCTGTCACCCACTCGCGGCAGGAGGTGGGGGAAGGGCAGCCACCGGCGCGCTCGCAGCACTGCACATGCGCAGATGCAAGGGCTGCTAGCCGTCCCAGGGTCCTCTGAGGGGTGGTTCATCCAACCTCGGGACTACACTTCCCATAAGTCTTTGGGGCCCCGCTGTAGGGACTCTCTGGAAAGTCTTCATTTAGTTTAGCGGGTGGCATGAGGCTAAAATAATCCCTGGCCTGGACTGTCCATTTACCGCAGCAAGTGTTATGGATTACAACCACCTCTTCCCAGATTAAAAAAAACAAACCTGACTTTGAAAGATTGCATAGGTAATCCATGATAACGTATTTAAATTAGAAAATATGTATAAAATAAAAGCAAGTATCTAATTTCTCAAAGATAACCGTATGTAACATTAAGTGCATACGTTTCTCACTTTTTAAAAATCTAATTAACCATGGGGCGCCTGGGTGGCTTAGTCCGTTAAGCGTCAGACTTTAGCTCAGGTCACGATCTCAAGGCCTGTGAGTTTGAGCCCCGCGTTGGGCTCTGTGCTGTCAGTTCAGAACCTGGAGCCTTTTTCGGATTGTGTGTCTCCCGCTCTCTCTACCCTTCCCCCACTTACGCTCTGTCTCTCAAGATGTGAATAAACGATAAAAATATTTTTAAAAAATAAAAATAAAATTGATCAGAGGTGCTTGCAGAGCACGTGACTCTTGATCTCGGGGTTAAAGGCTTGAGCCCCTTGTTGGACGTAAAGATTACTTAAAAATAAAATCTTAAAAAATAAAATTTACTCTAAAGATATCATGTGCTGGAACTAGCTTATTTTTTAATTTAAAATTTTTGTTTTAATTTAAGAGAGAGAGAGAGAGAGAGAGAGAGAGAGAGTGTGTGTGTGTGTGTGTGTGTGTGTGTGTGTCTGCGCACGCGCGTGTGTGGGCACAGGAGCAAGCAGGGGAGGGGCAAGCAGGGGAGGGGCAAGCAGGGGAGGGGCAAGCAGGGGAGGGGCAGAGAAGGAAAGAGAATCCCAAGCAATTTCTGCACTGTTAGCGTGGAGCTTGACACGGACTCCAACTCATGAATGTGAAATCATGATCCGAGCCAAATCAAGAGTCAGAAGTTTGACTGTGCCACCCAGGTGCCCCAACTTTTTTCTTTATTTTTATTTTTTATTTTTATTTTTTTATTTTTTATTTTAAATTTTTTTTTACAACGTTTATTCATTTTTGGGACAGAGAGAGACAGAGCATGAATGCGGGAGGGGGCAGAGAGAGAGGGAGACACAGAATCGGAAACAGGCTCCAGGCTCTGAGCCGTCAGCCCAGAGCCTGACGCGGGGCTTGAACTCGCGGACCGCGAGATCGTGACCTGGCTGAAGTCGGACGCTTAACCGACTGCGCCACCCAGGCGCCCCTTTTCTTTATTTTTAAAAGCAGTTTTATGTTCACAGCAAAATTTGAGGAAAAATTTCATATACCACCTGCCCCTGCATATACATGGGCTCATCCACTATCAATATTCCCACCCAGAGTGATACATTTGTTATAATGAAATGTACATTGACACATCACCCAAAGTCTATATAGTTTACATTAGGATTTACTCTAATATATAATGACATGTATACACCACCATACATCCCTCCTCCCACTCCCTGAGCCCCTGGAAAACACTGATATTTTTAGGTATGCATAATTTAGAATAGTTGGAATCATATAGTATGTACCTTTTCAGATTAGCTTCTTTCACTTAGAAATATGCATAAGAGGGGCCCCTGGGTGGCTCGGTCAGTTGAGCGTCTGACTTCAGCTTGGTCATGATCTCACGGTTTGTGAGTTTGAGCCCCGCATCAGGCTCTATGCTGACAGCTCGGAACCTGGAGCCTGCTTCAGATTCTGTGTCTCCCTCTCTCTTTCTGCCCCTCCCCTGGTCCCATTCTGTATTTCTCTCTCTCTCAAAAATAAATCAACATTAAAAAAAAAAAAAGAAATATGTATTAGATGGGGCACCTGGGTGACTCAGATGGTTGAGCATCCAACTTGGGCTCAGGTCATGATCTTGTGGTCCGTGAGTTCGAGCCCCACATCGGTCTCTGTGCTGACAGTGTGGGGCCTGGAGCCTGTTTCAGATTCTGTGTGTCTCCCTCTCTCTCTGTCCCTCCCCCGCTGTGCGCTGTCTCTCTCTGTCTCAAAAATAAGTAAACGTTTAAAATTTTTTTAAAAAGAAATATTCATTAGAGATTCCTGCATATCTTTTCATGGCTTGATAGCTCATTTCTTTCTTTCTTTTTTTTTTAAGATTAAAACATTTTTATCTCTACACCCAATGTGGAGCTTGAACTCACAATGTGGAGACCAAGAGTCCCATGCTTCACTGACTGAGCCAGCCATGGGCCCCAATAGCTCATTTCTTTGCCACTGAATAATATTCTGTTGTGTGGATGTGCCACCATTTATTTATCCACTCACCTATTGAATGGCTGCTTCCGAGTTTTGACAATTATGGATAAAGCTGCTACAAACATTCACGTGCAGGGTTTTGTGTGCAGATAAAAATCACTTGTTTAGGTAGGTACTAAGGAGCGTAACTGCTAGGTCGTATGGTAGGAGTAGGTTTGGTTTTGTGAGACACTGCCAAAATGTCTTTCAAGGTGGCTGTGCCATGTGGCCCCCGCACGGGCAGTGAGTGAGAGTTCTGCTGCTCCACATCCTTGCCAGCGTTTGGTGCTGTCGGTGTGGTCGATTCTGGCCATTCTCATAGGTGCAGAGTGGTAGCAAGTAGCTTTTTTTTTTAAGTTTATGTATTTGTTTTGAGAGGGGGAGAGAGCACACGAGCAGGGGAGGGGCAGACAGAGAGAGAATCCCAAGCATGCTCTGCACCATCAGCTCAGAGTCCAAGGCAGGGCTTGAACCCACGAACCATGAGATCATGACCTGAGCCTAAGTCAACAGCCAGATGCTTAAGTGACTGAGCCACATGGGCGCCCCACAAGTAACTTTTAATTAAAATAATGGGTAGTCTCATAAAGGTATTGGTACATCAATATTCATAGCAGCATTTGGCTTTTATTCATAACAGTCAAATGGTAGAAAGAACCTAAGTGTCCATCAACGAAAGAATGGACAAGTAGGGGCACCTGGCTGGCTCAGTCAGTTGAGCATCCAATTCTTGGTTTCAGGTCTGGTCATGATCTCATGATCGGATTGAGCTCTGCGTCAGAGAGCACTGTCAGCGCAGAGCCTGCTTGGGATTCTGTCTCTTTCCCTCTCTCTGCCCCTCCTCTCTCTCTCTCTCTCTCTCTCTCTCTCTCAAAATAAATAAACTTTTAAAAAAGTTTAAAAAAAAAGAATGGATAAATAAATGTAGTATATACGTACATTTGGAATAATATGGAAAATTATTCAGCCAAAAAAAGAATGAAGTTCTGAGGGAGGCTGCAATGTGAATGGACACTGAAGATATGCCACATGAAACAAGCCCGATACAAAAGGAGCAATGCTGTGTAGTTCCTCTTACATGAAGTATCTAGAATAGACACGTTCATAAAGAAAGGAGAATAGAGATTACCAGGGACTCAAGGGAGGGAGGCATGGAGGGTTAGCTCACACTGGGCAGGGAGCTTCTGTGTGAGAGAGTGGTGGTGGCCATACCACACTGTGAATATGCTTAAAGCCACGGAATTGTATGCTTAAAAAGGGGTAAAATGGTAAACTTCATGTTATGCATATTTTATCAGAATTAAAAAATTATATACTGGATGGAAGTGATGGATACATAACTCTAAATTCATAAAAATCAAATTCTCTGAAAGGCTTTTTTGTTATTTACTATTTGCACTGTTTTGATTATTTTGCTTGTTTGTTTGATGGAATAATATCATACTTCATCAGGAAGAAAAACAGAATATTTGGGACATTTTTTTAAAAAGACTAATAACTACTAGATATAGAAATACATTACACAAATTAATGAATACTAGTGAGAGACTGGAATATTCATCATTCTTGGACTACTACTTAACAATTCAAAGGAAAAAATGTTTAAAATGGTAGCTCTCAAGACTGCACACTAGATTTATTTGTTTGTTTTTATTTAAATCTAGGTAGTTAACATATACTGTAATATTGGTTTTAGGAGTAGAATTTGGTGATTCATCACCTACATGTAACAACACCCAGTGCTCATCACAAGTGCCCTCCTTAATTCCCATCAACCATTTAGCTCCTTCCCCGCCCACCTCCCCTCCAGCAACTCTCATTTGTTCTCTATAGTTAAGAGTCTCTCATGGTTTGCCTCGCTCTCTTTTTTTAAAAAAAATTCCTTCCCCTATGTTCATCTGTTTCGTTTCTTATAAAAATAAGAGTGAAATCATATGATATTTGTCTTTCTCTGACTTCTTTCCCTTAGCATAATACACTCTAGCTCCATCTACCTCGATGCAAACGACAAGATTTCATTCTTTTTTATGGCTGAGTAACGTTCCACTGTGAGTATGTACCTACACACATACACACCACATCTTCTTAATCCATTCATCAATTGATGGACATTTGGGCTCTTTCCATAATTTGGCTATTGTGGATAGTGCTGCTATAAACATCGGAGTGTATGCATGATGTGCCCCTTTGATTCAGTATTTTTGTATACTTTGGGTAAACACCTAGTAGTGCAAATGCTGGGTCGTAGGGTAGTTCTATTTTTAACTTTTTGAGGAATCTCCATTCTGTTTTCCCGAGTGGCTGTGGATTCAAGATTTAAATTTTAAAGTGGAAGCCATCAAGGTTTTAAAGACATGATGGGGGAGGAGGGGTGCGTCTGGCTGGCTTAGTCAGAAGGGCATGCAACTCTTGACCTCGGGTTGTGAGTTAGAGCCCATGTTGGGTGTAGAGATGAGAGGAAAGAAAGAAAGAAAGAAAGAAAGAAAGAAAGAAAGAAAGAAAGAAAGAAAGAAAGAAAGAAAGAAAGAAAGAAAAAGGAAGGAAGGAAGGAAGGAAGAAAGAAAGAAAGAGAGAGAGAGAAAGAAGAAAGAAGAAAGAAGAAAGAAAGAAGGGAAGGAAGGAGGGAAGAGGAAGGAAAGGAACGAGGGAAGAAAAATGGAATGTTTTTTATACTCTTTGGGTGAGAAGGTATGACACCAAAGTCAGAAATCATAAAGGAAACAATGGACAAATTCAACTACAGAGAAAATTAAATCCTGGAAAAAAAATGCTTTAAGCAAAGTTAAAGACAAACTGGAAAAATATATGTGGTACATGTATAAAAGAATAAGGAATTTAATTTATAAATTCTTACAAGTTAATTGAATCACAGTAAGAAAAATAAGGATATGAATGGCCAATTAAAGAGGAAGCACATAGAACAATAAATTTATCAAAAATGTTTCTCTTGGGGACACCTGGGTGACTCAGTTAGTTAAGCAACCGACTCTTGATTTCAGCTCAGATCATGATCTGAAATCATGGTTCCTGACTTTGAACCCTGCTTTGGGGCTCCACACTTTTAGGTCAGAGTCTGCTTGGGATTTTCTCTGTCCCTCTCTCTCTGCCCTCCCCCATTTTTGCTCTCTCTCTCTCTCTCAAAAATAAAACTTAAAAAAATGTTTCTCTTTACTAAAAATCAGCATTATAATGTATGTAATATCTTTTGGACCTATAAGTTTGGCCAATATTTAAAACAATAATGATACCCAGGGTGGGAATAATTTGTAAAAATATTTTCATACACTTCTGGTAGGGGTGTAATATGTTAAAAATCTTTCTGAAGGCCTCACTGAATCAAAATTAAAAATGTGTTAATTATCATAATCCTCAATCGTGTACAAGTGTGTACATACAAGCGTGTCCTCACATTGTAGCTTATATTTGCAAAACATTGGAAACAAACTAACAATATTTCAACAGATGCAAGTAAAATCAATTGTAGTGATATCTGAATAGAACTTGGAAGGCACTGAAAATGATAATGTACACTGACTACATGGGGGAGGTGTCTAATATACTGAGAAATTTACAAAATGTAGATCCCACAAGAGTATGTAGAGTGTGATACTATTTTTGTCAAAATTATGCATGTTTTGAAAAGACTAAGTACTGGAATGTACAAAAAGAAGGAAGATCCCCCACCCCCCATATGCACACATAAAATAAATTCTCCTACCGCCTTATGCTTAACAGCACAGAATGCTGCCGGGTGTGGACTGCTTCTGAGGATCCTGAAAAATTCAAAACCACATTATTTTCTATTAATTTGCTCTTAGGAATAAAGGACTGGGGCAGAGAAAGTTTTTGGAAAACACATTGCATATTTTAATTTAAATGTTGCTTATAATTTTTTTTGACTTTCCACTGACATTTCAGGGAGGGCTGGCTTCCCAGTCCATTACTCGGTGTATCCCACAGGTCACTGGATCTCCTTCCAAGTGTGGTGTAATATCTACTTCTGTCCTGACAGAAACTGGCACCAGCATTAAGTACATGCTTGGATGGCCCTGCCAAAGGATGTAAAGGGATTTTTTTTTTTTTAAGTAATCTCTACATCCAACGTGGGGCTTGAACTTATAACCATGAGATCAAGAGTTGCATGCTCTACCAACTGAGCCAGCCAGTTGCCCCAGATGTAAATGGATTTTAACTGTAATAGTAGTGACTATTTAAAGTGGAGTACATAGGAGTGCCTGGGTGGCTCAGGCAGTCGAGTGTCTAACTCTTAATTTCGGCTTAAATCATGATCCTGGGGACCTGGGACAGAGCTCTGGATTGAGCCCCTCGTCCAGCTCTTTGACGAGCACTGAGCACTGAACCCTGAGCTTAGAACTTGCTTGAGATTCTCCTTCCCTCTCCCTCTGCCCCTCCCCCACTCACACTCACTCGCGCTCTCTCTCTCTCAAATTAAAAAAAATAAAGTGGAGCACATAAATAATAGTGTGGTTTGTTCATCAACATTAACAAAAAAAGGTTTTATTTTTGTTAACTTCCTCAAAAGACATTACCATGGGGCAGAGATCATATATCACAACACATGACCTTATGAATGAACTTTAGTACTCTGTTATACTAAAATCCATTAGTCTTTCTCACACTTTGGATCATTTATCCAGGCATGATTTTGTAACATCATGCCTTGGTCGTTTGAAAAATAACTGGCTCACGGAGGCATTAAGATCTTTTAAGTATTGATACATTTTATTACATAGTATCAAAGGACCACACTAATATCACCATTGGTCTCATCAGAAAAGTTTTAAGCATTGGGGAAGCTGATACATGTTTTTGCCAAAATTCTTCTAAAAATTTTTCTTTTAATGTTTTTATTTTTGAGACAGAGAGAGACAGAGCATGAGCAGGGGAGGGTCAGAGAGAGAGGGAGACACAGAATCCGAAGCAGGCTCCAGGCACTGAGCGGTTAGCACAGAGCCCGATGCGGGGCTCCAACTCACAAACCATGAGATCATGATCTGAGGTGAAGTTGCACACTTAACCAAGTGAGCCACCCAGGCGTCCCAAGTTCTGGCCAAAATTCTAATTTTCACCTGAAAGCTCATTTTTTCCTCGGGCAACAAATATAATCAGTTGCTTTCCTTGAAGCGACAGCTCAGTTCATTCATTTTTGAGAAAGTGCCTGCCAAACACCCAGGCTTCCTTTGTCAGCCAATCAAGTAAAAATGGTGTTTCGTGAGAAAGGCCGCTAGTGCAGCTCACCACTCCAACGACTGCACAAGTGATCTTCCTGGAGACAAGCATCGTGCTCCTGTGTGCAGCAGAAATACTCCTGCATACTTCCCGTTTCATCAGAGTGGCAAAAAGATACAAAGTTCGAGGCCTAACACCATTAAAATGTTACTGCTCCAGTAAGGTCATTTTTCAGCGAAACTAGCCCTTCTCCTCTGTAATTGCGTGAGAACACAGAAGGCAATGACGGCCAGTTCAGTTTGGTGCCGCTCTCTGGAATCCTGCTGGGGCACCAGCAGCACCCCCTCCCGTCCAAATGCTTTTGCACCATCAGTGCCAAACTGATACTGAATGGTCAGTTCAATGAAATAGGAAAACAATGTCTAAGCATTATTATTAAAGTAATCTTGACCTCCTGGATCTCCTGCCACTGTCTTAAAGACCCCAGGAGTCTGCAGACTACACTGACAGCACAATCTTTGTGTGGCATTATCACACCTAAAAAAAAAAAAAAAAAAAAAATAGCATCGTTTCCTTAATAGTATTCAAATACCCAGCTGGTGTTCATATTTCCAGATTCTTTTCATAAACATCACATAGTTCTTCAGATTGTCGAAACTCAAGATCCAAATGAGTCCACGTCCTAAGATCGGTGTCTTTTTTTTTTTTTTTTTCAATTTTTTTTCAACGTTTTTATTTATTTTTGGGACAGAGAGAGACAGAGCATGAACGGGGGAGGGGCAGAGAGAGAGGGAGACACAGAATCGGAAACAGGCTCCAGGCTCTGAGCCATCAGCCCAGAGCCTGACGCGGGGCTCGAACTCCCGGACCGCGAGATCGTGACCTGGCTGAAGTCGGACGCTTAACCCACTGCGCCACCCAGGTGCCCCTATCGGTGTCTTTTAATACGCAGGTTTCCTCCGCCTCCATACCTTTTTTTCTTTTCTTTGCCATTAATATGTTGAAAACACTGTGCTATTCTGCAGAATTTCCACATTCAGATTTTCCCCGATCACCTTGGAATTTAACTGTCAACGTTCTGTTCCTTCATCTGGACTTCAAATCTGAGAAGGTCAATCTTTAGGAAGAATTTCTGGCCCCAAATTAACGGCGGTTCTCTACTCCTTGCCAGGGGCTAAAACGATTCTTTTTTTTAAGGTGTTGAGTGACAGGTTCAGTTCCTCCACCAGGCGTCTTTATTTTCTACTCCTTGATTCAGCATTCCTGCAGTCAAGGTTTATCAAGCACCTGGGAAAGCACAGCTGTGAAGGACACAACACTCCCTCCGTTTGTGAGCTTATATTCCAGGTGTGTGTGGGGGGGGGGGGCAGGCAGTAAACAGAAAGCAAAATAGGAAGTGTGTCAGATGGCATTCACCCCTGAGGAGGTCGTATCAGGAGTGCCCCACGGGGTGCATCTGGGAACAGACTGGCCAGAGAAGGCTTGACTGAGCAGGTGCGGTTTGAGCCAAGACTCCACGATCAGGTGTCAGGCTCCATGATCCTAATTCGGAGACTCTACAATCAGACCCCCTAACTGGCAGATGTCCTCAGTTATTTCCAGCGGCTGACAACACCATTCCATCTGGTTTCCGATCGCCCCAGCAGGCCGGCCTGCCTCCCTCTTTCATACCCGAGAGGATGGAAGGGAATGACCGCTGACCACAGCTCAGAGTCTGGGTGCTCTGAGAAGTGGCCTTCCACCTGTTTTTCTCATGGCAAAGTTACAGAGCAGGAAGCTTGCAAAAAATTCTCCCGAATCGGAGCAAAGTGAATACCTCATGCTTTCGTTCCTTCATTTTCAATAAAAATTAAACAAAAACGGAACAGCCTGAACCTGGCAAAATCCAGTTATCTTACTGAGCATCTGACAGGTCTATTGTTCTCCCTGATGAGTGAAGGATTCCTCACATGGCCAATGGCTCAGAAAGTTTTCGCCCAAGGACCCCCCAGGGGCGTACAGGGACTGCTTCATTCTCTCTGCCTTTCCAGGACTATGCTTAGCATAGATGAGGAATAAAAGAACGACGGGGGCAGGAACTTACGATGTCTGTAACACAGCTGTGACCAGGAGCCTCCAATTCTGCAGTCCTGTCCACCTGAAGGTATCAGGCACGGCCTAGGCATCCTGAATGTGGCAGTGTCACCCCTGTCCACCTGAGGGGAACCAGTGGCACCCTGTGTCTTGCATCAGAGGGAGCTGCCTCTTCAGTCCATTTCTCCTCCTGGCCGGGTCTTAGGACTGCCAAAAAGCCCCAGTCGCGCCGAGTAAGTTCTAGCACTGGGTGCATTAGTTGTACAGAGGATGTAGAGATACTTTCATAGGGGTCAGAAAGACATGGGTATGAGTACTGTTGGGCAGAGTGCTTACAAAACTGAGCAGTTGAATCAAAGATTTCCATTTTTCGTGAGTCGATCCAGAAAGGGAATGGATCGGGGGGGTCTACTGGTCCAAATACCTCTGTTTACAAATGGAAGGACTAAAGCCCAGAACTTCCTGGCCTCCGGAACTGGGAGAAATACACGTTTGCGTTTGTTGATAGGATTCAGCAGCTCTACTGGACTAAGATAGACCCTTCTTAGATGGCACAGTTGCTTTGATTTTTCGTGTTTTTGATGACTTTGATGGTTTTGAGGAGTACTAGTCAGGTGTTTTGTCGAGTGCTGCATTACTGGCATTTGCTTGGTGTTTTTCTCATGATTAGACAGGAGTTATGGGTTCTGGGGAGGAAATGCTCAGAGGTAAAGGACCATTTTCCTCATATCACGTCAAGGGTACGTATCAGTTTCCTAACGCTGTCATAACAAAGTACCACAAACTGGCTGAAAGCAACATAAATTTATTCTCATAGTTCTGGAACCTGGAAATCTGAAATCAAGGTGTGGGCGAGGCCATGCCACATGTGAAGCCTCTGGAAAAATCCTTCCTTGCTTCTATGTCAGTGGGCTCCCTAGCTTCTTTAGTGTGCTGCTGCATTGTCACGTGACATTCTCAGCTCTTGTGTCTCTGTCTCTTCTCTTCTTACAGGACACCAGGCATTGGATTAAAGGCCAACCCTACTCCAGAATCACCTCATCTTAACTAATTACATCTGCGATACCGAATTTCCAAATAAAGTCAAAATCTGAGGTCAGGGGAAGGATTTGAAGTTTGGGAGAGTACTCTTTTTTTTTTTTTAATTTTTTAACGTTTATTCAGTTTTGAGAGACAGAGAGAGACAGAGTGTGAGTGGGGGAGGGGCAGAGAGAGAGGGAGACCCAGAATCTGAAGCAGGCTCCAGACTCTGAGCTGTCGGCACAGAGCCCGATGCAGGGTTCAAACTCACAATCCATGAGATCATGACCTGAACCGAAGTCGGCCGCTTAACCAATTGAGCCACCCAGGGACCTATGGGAGGATACTCTTGAACCCAGCACAGGTAACTGCTATCAACGTGATTTATGGCTGGTGATGTTGACCTTGGCCATCTGGCTGAAGTAGTTTGTCAGACCTCCCCCCTGTAAAGGGACTCTTTTTCTTTCCACTCTCCATACTGTACTCTTTGGAAGGAAGTCATTATGAATAGCTCACATTTAAGGAGTGGGAAGTTATGCTCCCCGTATTTAGGGTAGAGTATCTACATAACTTGTTTGGAATTCTGCACAGGGGACCTGACTCTTCTCCCCATGTATTAACTGACTCAACCCGTCCAGTATATACGCATGGTTGTATCTGAATTGTTAATTCGTGCCCCTGTACCTATGTGCAGTTCCTTTTGCCCATTAGCCTTACAAACTCCTTTCCCAAAGTCACTTAGGTCAGCGTTTCTCCCCCACCCCCCCTTCAGTGAGGTTGCTTCCCACATTTAGAGAGATAACAGTTAGATTGTCTTGTCACAGTCCGCATTCCTTCTTGGGATCTTCCAGCCCCCCTAAATGGTTTTTTAAGAATTTGTTTGTAGCAGGGTTTACTCTTAGTGTTGTAAAGCTCTATTGGTTTTGAATATTGCATAAAGTCATGTATCCACCATTACAGTAGCATCCAGAATAATTTTACCACCCTAAAAATCCCTTGCGGTTCATTTATTCATCCCTGCAGCTCAAATCCCTGGCAAGCACTCGTCTTTTTGCTGCCTCCCTAGTTTTATTTTTTCCAGAATGTCACATGTTTGGAATCATCCAGCATGTAGCTTTTTCAGGCTGATTTCTATCATTTGGCAATATGTATTTAAGATTCCTCCATGTCTTTTTGTGACGTGATCACTCCTTTCTTTTTGTAGCTGACAAATATTCCCTTGTACTGATGGACTATGGTTGGCTTATCCATCCACCTTTGGATGGGCATCTTGGTTGTTTCTAGTTTGGGGAGATTATGAATAAAGCTGCTATAAACATTCATGTGCAGACTTCTGTAGGGACATAAGTTTTCAACTCGATTGGGTAAGTACTTAGGAACATGACTGCTGGATCATATGGTAAGACTATATTTAGCTTTGTAAGAAATTGTCAAATTGTTTTCCAAAGTGACTGTACCATTTTGCATTCCCACCAGCAATGGATGAGAATTCTTATTGCTCTGTGGCCTTATGAGCATTCGATGTCAGTTTTTTTTTTTTTATTTTAGTCATTCTAATAGGTGTGTAGTGGCATCTTGTTGTTTTAACTTGCAATTCTGTGATGACAGGTGATGTTCAACATTTTTTCATATGCTTATTTTCCATCTGTATGTCTTCTTTGGTGAACTGTCTGTTCAGATCTTTTGCCTATTTAAACAATTTTTTTTAACATTTATTCATTTTTGAAAGACAGAGAGAGAGACAGAAAGTGGGGGAGTGGCAGAGAGAGAGGGAGACACAGAATCTGAAGCAGGCTCCAGGCCCCGAACCGTCAGCACAGAGCCCAATGTGGGGCTTGAACTCAGGACCTGCGACATTGTGACCTGACTGAGCTGCACTTGTATGCTTAACCGACTGAGCCACCTAGGCGCCCCTGCCTATTTTTTAATCACAGTTTTTGTTTTCTTATTGTTGAGTTTTAAGAGCACAGCTCACACCCAAACCCCAGGCCCTAAATATTACTATTCTCCACTAAAATGAACCAGAAGTCCTTGGAAAAGTGGTTGATTGCTGGTCTGGGCAGGGGAAAGACAAGACCAGCCTGGAGCATCTTATAGTAGTAGGAAGTAAGACAGGGCTCAAAAAAAAGGTGTGGGCTGGTCTGAAGGGCAGAGAAACCTAGATGACAGAGGCCTCCAGTGGCCAAAGCCGGAACTGAGCAACAGAATAATGACAATTAGATTATAACCTACGGAATAAAATAAATATCCATGAGTCCATATTGGTAATATATAAATAATTGCGTGAATAAATAATAAGGAAAATGGATGGCTCTTTATTAGAGAATAATTCTAATTAAATAATATAGAAGGAATAAGAGAAGGAGAAAATCACCAATAGAACACGCAATAACCACAATAACAACTATTGCAGGCAAGATCCACCAATGGATGCTAAAGAGAGTGAATGAAAGCGAGGGAAAACAGGATATTTGGACAGTCTTAAAGTATCTACCCCAACATATTTATTAGTTGAAAGAGAAAAATAGTAACTTCACAGTGCAGAAACCCCAGAGGCATGACCTGCACCAAGTGATCAAGGTTAATGTCACTGCTAATAAGACATATTGACATCTTAAACCACTGATATGGTATATTGAGAAGGGCAGATCGCTTCTGTGGTATTCTTGCCAGAAATCATGACCTCAATCTACTCACGAGAAAACATCAAACAACCCAAATTGAGGGACATTCAATAAAGTAACTGACCAGTACTCCTCAAAATATCAAGGTCAGAAAGACACGGGAAGACTAAGGAACTGTCACAGATTATAGGAGACAAAGGAGCCGAGACAACTAAATGCAGCGTGAGATGATGGAATACGGACCAAACAAAACCCGCCCCAAACAAGAGAACATTCATGGAAGAACTGGCGAAATCAAATCTGTAGTTTAGTAATGTACCTATTCTCTAACTGTATCAATTAATATTTTACTAGTTCTTAGTTTTGACAATTGTACTATGGTTATGTATAATGTAAACGTTAGTGACAATCAGGCTAAGGGCATATAGGAACCCCCTGTACTATTTTTGCAACTTTTCTGTAACTCTAAAATTAGTTCAAAAGAAAAAGTTAAAAATAATTTTCACACCCCCCCCTTTTATGTGTTAGCTATATAAAAATATCTTCCTCTTCTAGCACTGGTTGAATAGATGCATCTCCAAGATGGTGCCTCAGTTGTACCTCCCAAAGGTCAATCCACCTATTGCCCTGTAAGGTCACTGGCCTCTGACCTGACCATCAAAAAAAGGGTTGTTTGACGTTAGGTGATGTTACGTGGTATATACTATGATGGCGGATCAAACACTCAGTGAGCCTTCAGACAATAGTGCTGGCTGAGGCCATGCAGGCAGGAGAGGCAAACTCATACCCATAGTATGTGTCGTGTGGATTTCAGTTGAGATAAATTAATTGCTCCCCTTTCAGAGTGGAGGAGGTCCAATGTAATCAGCTTGTTACCAAGTATCCGGCTGGTCTCCCTGAGGGAGATTCAACTTTGTGTGGGATTCAATGTTGCAGTAGGGTGAACACTTAGCAGCGGCAATAGCCAGATGGGCCTTAGTGAGTGGGTGCCATGCTGGTGAATCCATGACTAGCGTCTATCCCCACTGCCATTGTGCCAGCACCGGTGTGGTCACTGACCGAGGTTGGCCAATGACAACCGGCAAAATCATGCTGTATACTTCGTTTGGTCTTTTCCACGGCAGATGCTCTCTGGTGGATGTTAACAGGTGATAGATGTGTGACTCTTTTAAAATGTTTATTTATTTTTGAGACAGAGACAGGCAGAGCATGAGCAGGGAAGGGGCAGAGAGAGAGGGAGACAGAGTCTGAAGCAGGCTCCAGGCTCTGAGCTGTCAGCACAGAGCCCGACGTGGGGCTTGAACTCTTCAACTGCGAGATCATGACCCGAGCCGAAGTCAGATGCTCAACCGACTGAGCCACCCAGGCGCCCCGATGTGTGACTCTTTGTGCTTACTCCTAGAGATCCATCTACATGCCTCTTCTCTAAATCCCTTAGGCCCTGATTTTCCCATCTTTCTCCGCATAGGCCCTTGACCACGCAACCAAGCCATTCACCAGTGTCCACGAGCCTATGTTTATTCTTCTCCTGGGCCACTTTTCTTTTTACAAAAGGGGCTGATGAGGTGCATGACTTGGAGCTCTGCCAAGTGGGAGGACTTCAGAGTTATCCCTAAGTGGAGCTGTAGTGCAGCATCGGTCCATGTTGGCTCACACCCTCATGTTGAACCAACCCATTCACGAATCAAGCTTGAGCTCTTCCCCCTTCTATCAGCTGGTCCTAAGAGTCCCCCATTATGGCCATAGGTGTGAGCTGAGGAAAAGGTGCTAGGCAAGCAATGGTGGGCGACATGGGGACCTGAGCCACTTACCCGTACAGCTTACTTTGCCTTCCGGCCCTGCTTCTGCCCAATTTTGTCTTTTCTCCTTTTGTCTAGTAATGGGTTGTTTCGGACCCACTTGACTTTATGACTTGGTGAGTCTGATAGAAGAAAGCTCAGGATGGCTAGCTCTGGCCGGCCACATGGCCACTTGATGTCTCATGGCCACACCCACCATCTTAACCAGGACCTAGTAGTGGGCCAGGGACACTTTTCCGAATAGTGTATTGCTTTCTGTTGCAAATGTCATGGCCCTGCTCCCAAACCTTACGGATCTACATTGTGGCTCTCTTAGGGTTCATTACAAACTCTCCCTGGCATCTCTCCTCCAACCATAAATGCCTCCAGTGCCGTTAGCTGCGTGTGGCTAATGGAAGCATAGATATAGAACATTTCCGTAGCACAGAAAGTTGTACTGGAGAGCACCACGTCTGGATCTAACAACTTACATGAAATACAGAGACTAAAGAAATATATTAAACAATACCACATGGATGCAATCATCCAAATACAGAATGTGGAAAATTCTACAGAAAGGTGACCCAGTTTCCTTAACAAATAAATGTCATGGAATAAAGGGCGGGGGTGGTGGGAAACTGCTGGAGATTAAAAGACACTTATGAGCCATATTAACCAAACACATTGTGTGGATTTTCACTGGATCTTGATTTGAACTAACTAACTGTAAAAGAGACATTTTTTTTTGAGACAAGCCAGTTAAGCAGCACATTGAGAGTGGAAATGCGATTTCATTCAAACGTGGCTGGGTAGAAGGACCCAAGTAGGAGTTTGTATTCATGATTCAATTGAGAAGAAAAACAAAGCTGGAAATAGCTTTATCTTAGTAATGTTAGCAACATGCTTCTCCAAATTTGCTGTGGAAGGAAAACTGAGCTTGGAAGAGCTTCAAGAGAAGCAGCCACATCACTGCAGGATGGTTAGGAAATCCACCCAGTGGGAGGCTGGAGATGAAAGGACAGCTGTCTCTTCCTTCACTTAGCTGGTGAGTCCTTAGCTCTTCTCTTCCAGGGAGGCTTCCTGGCTTGCCTCACTGCCCTATTCCATGCCCTCCCCATTCCTGAAGGGTCTCCCTGCACTTCCCTCCTCACGGCCCTGCTCAAAGCCTCCTCTAATTGTGACACTGGCTGAGACTTCCAGACTTGCAGGGTAAGGGAGAGGGAGGGTGTGTGTCAAGGCCCTGAGCTGAGTCAGCGGAGCTCAGGGGATATAGGAGCCCTAAAGGAAGCTGGAACTCAGAGGCCAAAGAGGAGACTGGAAAGAAGTGGAAAGATGAAGAGGTCAGCAGCAGGAACCAGCAAGACTTTTAAGGCCATGGCAAGCGGTCTGCCTTTGTTGGAAAGCCCAAGGGAAGCCACAGCAGAGCTTTAAGCCAGAGAGAGGTTGCTATCCTCTCCTGCTGTGTGTTAGCTAAGCCTCACCTCTCCTTTGGAAGTACTGATATGTGCCCGCTGCCACACCTGACTCAGCAAGGTCTGGCAGGGCCACCTTAAGGCCGGATCACCTTAAGCAATCCCCCTCCCCCCGCCCCCCGCCCCCGCCCCCTGCACAGCCAATGCGCTGGGCGCTGGGGTGGCCTCAGTGCCCACGCCCCTCCGGCTGCTGCCCTGCTATGGCCAATCTGCTCCGGGCCGCGGCGACCTGGGGGCTGTTCCCCTGGAGGGGCTACTGCTCCAGGGGGACGCAGGTAGGTGGGGGGGAAGCCCATTACGGGTGGGTGGGCCAGTTACCAGGTTTATACCAGGCTTCGTGCTGCACCAGCACCCTGTGACCTTGAGCAGAGGATCACCGGGCTCACCCTGTGCCAAAGGTCGGTGTTGAGCGAGCCGAGCCTAGCCGAGGACCCCACAGCTGCCACAGGTGGAGTGGGGGTGTAAAATGAAAAGCTTGTGGGCTCCAGGGCGCCCTCTTTGAGGCTCCCGAACGTAGACACATCTGAAACAATGCCCGGGAGGAGAGGACTATGTGGGGTTGGGGGCGCCTCAGTTGACAGGCTGTGGAGTTTTTCCTTCCCGTCCTTCCGCATCCACTGGTGTGCCTGGGGCAGTTTTGGAGGAAGGGCAGACGTAAGTAACCTTTCCAGGCCGAGGCAGGGCTGGCTGCGTTATGGAACCCTGTGATGCTCCTCTCTGTACAGCGAATCTGGTTCCTATTTTTACCCAGGGGGGTTTTTCCCGAGTGAAACGTGGAGCCCGATGGTTCTGTTTGGAAAGGGGCACTCCTGTAGAGTGGGTTTGCTTCCAGGGGGCCCACTGGCAAGGCCAAGCTGTGCTGACCCTGGGGTGGTGTCAGTGGGGGGTGGGGCGGGGGGGGGTTGCCAGAGGTGCTGGCAGCCCCTCCTCCACTCCCGGACCGCCACAGGGGCAGGGCTGTGGGCCCAGGTGTCTCTGAGTGACTCTTGGCTGCATGTGTCTTCCCTGCAGGGTGAGCTCAGCAAGGGCTTTGTGGAGGCTCTGAAGGCGATTGTGGGGAGCTCCCATGTGTCCACCGCTGTCGCCGTCCGCGAGCAGCATGGTCACGACGAGTCCATGCACAGGTGTGGGGGCCCCTTCCCCTATCAGAGCCCCGGGCTGGGAGTGAGAGTCCTGGGCTGTCTTCTCCCCCACCCATGTTTTGGGGGGGGTCTGGCATTCTTTACCTCTTCTCCACACCCATCCCTCACCCACTGTGCAGCCCCAGGCCCTGTGATGCCTCTGGGCTCCTTGGATGTGAGCAGGACCAGAGGGTACCACACTCCTCGAAGTTGCTGAGCGTCTTGTTCTAGGTGCCAACCTCCAGACGCCGTGGTGTGGCCCCAGAATGTGGAGCAGGTCAGCCAGCTGGCCGCCCTGTGCTACAGCCAAGGAGTGCCCATCATCCCATTTGGCACGGGCACTGGGCTTGAGGGTGGAGTCTGTGCGGTGCAGGTATGCAGAACCCCCCCTCCCCCCCCCCTCCCCCCGCCCCGGGCTCTGGCTCTCTCTCCCTTGTCACTTTTGTGGCTGCCTCCAGCCTGCCTTACCCGCAATCCTCGGGCTCTGGTCTGAGTGCCCGGAAGTCAGCCTTGAGATGGGGTCCTGTGGAAGGTGGCCTGGCCCAGGGAAGTCCGAGGTCGACTTCCCCTTGGCCTCCCTCCTGTCAGGGCGGTGTCTGCATCAACCTGACCCACATGGACAAAATCCTGGAGCTGAATCTGGAAGACTTCTCTGTGGTGGTGGAGCCAGGCGTCACCCGCAAAGCTCTCAACACCCGTCTGCGGGACAGCGGCCTCTGGTTTCCTGTGGGTAGGCTGAAACTTGAAGCCCTTCCCTGGGCCCCTGAGGGCTCCCTGGTGGCGGTGCTGTTTCTAGGGTTTGAGGGGACTCTTCTGTCCCCGGGCGCCTGTCCCCGGCTGCATTCTGCCTGCACTCTGCCCTCCAGACCCAGGTGCAGATGCCTCTCTCTGTGGCATGGTGGCCACTGGGGCCTCGGGCACCAATGCCGTGCGCTATGGCACCATGCGGGAGAATGTGCTGAACCTGGAGGTGGTGCTGCCTGGCGGTGAGCTGCTTCATACCGCAGGCCTAGGCCGTCATTTCCGGTGAGTGTCTTCTACGCATGGCAATGGGGCCTCCTGGATTGGTGGGCCAGGCTTCTGAGGGGTCTGAAACTCCCGACGCATGGGCCAGGGTTGAAGGTTTCCTGCACCAATTAGGGCTGTGCAAAAGAACATCTGCCTTGCTGGCAGGCTGGGCCGGCTCCCTACCTGGCAGGGGCCTGGGGGACGGTGCTGGGCTTCCAGACCAGGCTTGGGGCTGGAAACCGATCGTCTCAGGCCCTGGCCACTCACCTACCTTGTGTGTCCCCGGGGTCCAGGAAGAGCGCAGCTGGCTACAACCTCACAGGGCTCTTTGTGGGCTCTGAGGGGACACTAGGACTCATCACAGCTGCCACTCTGCGTCTGCATCCTGCCCCTGAGGCCACAGTGGTCGCCACCTGTGCATTCCCCAGTGTCCAGGCAGCCGTGGACAGCACTGTTCACATCCTCCAGGCAGCGGTGCCCGTGGCCCGCATTGGTGAGCCGGGACTGAGCAGTCTGGGTGGGCTCCCTGGAAGAGGTCCGTCTTGAAGTCTGGGCTTCAGCTCACCTGCCCTCTCCTTGGCCCCAGAGTTTCTGGATGAAGTCACGATGGATGCCTGCAACAAGCACAGCCAGCTGAACTGCTCCGTGGCGCCCACTCTCTTCCTCGAGTTCCATGGTTCTGAGCAGGTCCTGGCCGAGCAGCTACAGCGAGCAGGTGTGCTGTGGTGCTGTGGGGTGGAGGGCACAGGCTGGTCCCGAGTAAGGCCGCGTGTCAACCTGCCTCCCCCCGCAGAGGAGATCACCCAGGACAATGGAGCCTTCCACTTCTCGTCGGCCAAGGAGGCTGAGGAGCGCAGCCGGCTCTGGGCAGCGCGGCACAGTGCCTGGTACGCAGTGCTGGCCCTGCGGCCGGGCTACAAGGTGAGCTGGGCTGGGGTGGAGGCGGCACCCGCAGGCCGGGCCAGCACCCTGTGCTCGGCCCACCGCACTGCTGTCCAGAGCAGCAGGCTGAGACCCACAGGGGGCAGGAGTGCCCCAACCCAGCTGCTACTCAGACACTGTCCAGTGGGAGAGTAGTTGTCTGCCAGACCCTCCAGAGGGAACCCCCACCTGAGCAGGGCCCTGGGCACAGGCACAGAGAGGGTTTGCTTAGGGTTTGTGAACACAGAACAGAAGCCGCCTGGAGAAAGATGATGACGCGGAAGGTGTCAGCCGACAGCAAGCGGAGTCCAGACTAGGTGGTGTGGGCAGCTAGGGGTCCTGCATATGGGGCCAGGCGGGGATCGGAGGGGAGGGCTGTGAAAGCCTCTGCAGGCAGGGCAGAGAGCTTCCTCTGGCCAGCTGTCTGGTGGTACAGGCCTAGACAAAAACAGTTTTTGTGGGTGAGGCCATTCTTAGCCTTGACCACAATGACCTCTTACCTCTGAGCCAGCAGGGTGTGGGGGTGTGGAGAACCTCACAAACCTGCCCCAACCTAGGGCTATTCCACCGACGTGTGTGTGCCCATCTCCCGGCTGCCAGAGATCCTGGTGCAGACCAAGGAGGACCTGAAGGCCCAGGGACTCACAGGTCCGCATGCCCGCTGCTGGAGCGCCGTGGGGGTGGGTAGCGGGAGGGCTGGCCCGGGGCAGCAGCTCTGTCGTCTGGGCCCCCAGGAGCCATCCTTGGACACGTGGGTGATGGCAATTTCCACTGCCTCCTGCTGGTGGACCCAGAGGACCCCGAGGAGCTCCACAGGGTCATGGCCTTTTCAGAACTGCTGGGCAGGTGAGAGCAAAGCCCAGGGAGGGCGGCTGGGAGGTGGTGGGAGGAACACTGCTGAGAATCTCTTCATTGCCACCTCCCCCCGCCCCCAGGCGGGCACTGGCACTCCATGGGACATGTACTGGGGAACATGGCATTGGGCTGGGCAAGCGCCAGCTGCTACAGGAGGAGGTAGGTGCCGTGGGCATGGAGACCATGCGGCGGCTGAAGGCCATGCTGGATCCCCGAGGCCTCATGAACCCAGGCAAGGTGCTGTGAGGGCCTGAAAGCACTTGGCCCACAAGCCCCCAGACAGTGGAACCTCCTGTTCTGGAACCTTTCTTCTTGCCACAGAACAGTTCCGCCTCCACCCAGAACTGCAGGGGGCTTGCCTGCCTTCCCCTTGATCTGAGCCTCGCTGCTGCTGGGGGCCAGCTCCCTTAGCCTGACTCCACGTGCCTGGTGACAGGAACACTCCTTTCCTGGCGTGGGAAGGGATCCCCCACTCTACGTTGATAGGCTTCCCTGGGCCCCTAAAGCAAACCAGAGTCCCATTTGCAGCAGTGTGGAGATGAGCAGGCAGCCCCTATGCATGGCCTCCTGTGCCCGCCTACCCGCCCCCCCCCCCCCCCCCCCCCCCCCCGTCAGGTTCTCTGTCCTGTGGCCAGTGATATCCTCAGCCCTCATTCTGGGCCTGTCCTTGGACTTACTGCAGCCTGGGGAGGGGATGGTGCTTAGGCTACAGAAGGTTGCTTTCAGGGACCCAGGTCCCTGTCTCAACTGCTGTTTGTGAGAAGCCGAGAGCCCGAGGATTTGCCCATGGTCACCATGAGCCTGGACTGGGCCCAAGAACATTCTGAACATGTTCTTCAAGCGGCTGTTGCCAATCAATGGAAATGGAAGTGAAATTATTCTGCTTGTATTATACTTCTCTATGGTGTGGTGTATTACATTACTAGCTTCCCCCCACCCCCAAAGTCAGATCTGCCCACCCTGGGGATTCCTGGTGAGACCACTCAGTCTGTGTACTTCAGTTGTTCCCAAGCCCACAAGAGGGCGCCCACCACCATGGCATCTGCTCTGGGCAGAGGCACCCAGGACTCCCCTGTCCAGGGCCTACAGCTCTCTGCCCTGGGTACCCCTACTTCCCCAGGTTGAGGTGGGGGGAGGCTTGGTGTCCCAGAAGCCAATCTCTAAATCCCATCCCAGGAGCCTATCATGTGGGCCCATCTCCCTCACCCCCTTGGACTTGGCCTCTGAATAAAGATGAGCAAAGCAGGGAAACCAGTGGGACTCTCCATCTCACCTCACCCCTACTCTCCTGAGCCACCACTGAGCTCCTTCCCTGCCTCCACCCCACAGGCCCCTCCCACCTTTCCCCATCAGCTGTCTAGGCTCTGGGCAGAGGCCGCCCTTCTGGGACTCCTCAGCCCAGCATGATTCTCAGAAGCCCCTCCTCACTGGACTGAGCCCCATTTGCTCCTCCGTGACATTTCTAGCCCTGGGCTGTGAGCACTGTGCCGAGGGCTGGTGTGGGGGCAAGCCTCATTGCCTCTCCCCAAACCACCCCGGTACAGGAACTACCTAAGTGTTAGCTGCATGCGTTCTGGATAAACAGCTCTCTAGTACCCCCCCCCCCACCCCCCCGCCCTGCAAATGGACTGCCTCACCCCCAAGCCCAGGGGAGAAGCCTGCAATGGAGGCTTCTCCCCTTACTGGGCAGAGATCTACTTTGATGAAAGAACAAACACACTGTTCACTGAAATACCAGCCCCTGAAGATTCAAGTGACTATTTTTGCCTTATTTTCTTTGTGTGTGTACTTTCTGGAAAGCCATCTGGAGTGGAGTTACACACTTCTTGGCACCATTTACCTGCAGAATTCAGCACCTATCTCCTAAGCATAAGGACCTTCTCTTAAAAACCTCAACACCGTTGAAGGGCTACTAGATGGTCTTAGTAAGGTGCAACTGCCCGGGAAGCCCCCCTCCCCCCTCCAAAGCATGCTGAGCCCTTAGCAGAGAGAGGGGGATGGAAGTCACCTTGAGATTCCAGCTGACTCCCTGCCCGCCCAGAAAGAGAGACAGCGAGACAGCGGCCAGGAAGGAGCATGACAGAGACCAGGCCTACCTGGGAAGCTGGGACTAGCCTGTTCCACCCCCGCCTGAGGTGCCTGCCATCCGGGTGAATTGCGGAGGCCAGCGCAGCCAGCAGAGGGCTGCCATGTGCCGGGTGGGAGTGGAAGTCACTGGGGGGTGGGGACAGGCACCAGCCCCGGGAGCCTGGAATAGGGCCCGCCCGGCGTGGGCTCCAGCCTGCCCCACTGGGTCACGACCGACCGTTTGGCTCACCCAGGGCCAAGCCACCAAGGTGGTCATAAAGGCCTCTGCCTACAGGCCCAGGGGTCAGGCAAGGAGATCTTCGGGGCCGGCTTTGCTGGAGGAATTAAATTTAGAACAGGGAGACACAGTTGCCAGGCAGAAGCGGGAGGTGCTGTGAAGAGAACAGTGTCTTCTGCGATGACAGAGCTATGAGGGAGCCTGCTACGCATGTGCCAGGGGCTTCCGGGCACATTCTCTGACCCTCACGTTCACCTCCCAGCTGTGTGACTGTCCCCACTCACATGTGATTGAAACTGAAGTTCAGAAGAACAAAGTTGTTTCTCTGAGATCATTCTGCCCAACAGAGGAGCCCACACGCAGACCGTTTAGAGCTCATGTTCTTGTCACCGTAGCGAGGGTTGGTCCCCGGGGTCCCCACCATGATGCTAAGGCCCAGGCTCAGACCCACAAGGTCTTCTTCGGCGTTTCCGAATGTGCTGAGCGTGCCTGTGCCCCAGTTCACGTTTGCCCCCTGGCCCGCAAGGCCCCTGCCCAGAGTAGGTGCTTTAGGAAGCATCTGACAGATGTTGGACAGCCCGCCGAGCACAAGAGGGGCCCGAGGAGGGGTTGGAGCAGAGAAGCTTGAGGCAACTCCCTCTGGAGTTTTCCTTCACAGGCTCTGCAGGAGGCTCCGGAATGCTGCTCCAGGAGCTGGTCTGGCCCGGGGACAGAGGCTGGGCATGCGCCACTCCCCCTGCCCTGAGCTTCCCGCCCGGCTTTAGGTGTGCCAACTCTTGTGAGCCCTGAGTGGCTGGTTCCAGTTCAAGGGCTCTGAGCTGGCTCGGCCCCAAACAGGGCCTCTTTCTGGGCCTCAATGAAGCATGCCCATGAGTCAGCACTGAGATGTAGACTGAGCAACAGGCAGGGCAGGACAGGACGTGGGATGGGGAGCAGAGGATGAAGGAAGGCAGGGGTGGGGGTGGGGGAGTGAGGGGACTGGGCCAATACCTGGAGGAATCCACATCCTTGCAGCCTCCGCTGGCTGTGCGATCTCTGCCCCCGCAGATCCTTCCTGAAGAGTTCTGTCACAGCCACGCCACAGGTGATGGCAGATGGACTCCATGATGCTCGGGAGGGTCAGTAAATCTGAAGGACTCGGGTGTGACCTGCCAGGTCCCCCTGCCCAGGCATGACTGCTCTGAGGACCACTTCACACGCCTGCAGCGCCAAGCCTGGAGGAAGTTGCTAAGGATGTAGGTGAGGGAGCGGGGGACAGGCCTTCAAGCCCCATTTCCTGGTGGTGTAACAATTACCTCAGTAAAATAAAGTCACACAGTGCATCTTTTATTAGACATTTTAATACCATATCAAAACACCTTGACTAATGAAGAAAGCTTTTTCTCCAAGCTTTGAACATTTTTTTAAACATTTTATAAGGTTTTTTTTTTTTTGTATTTTGATATATAAATACAGAAACCTATCTTGCATGGGCTGATGCCACGTGTGAACATCAATGGCTAAAATGTTCTCAAACAGAGTGCCTGAAAACAGGGGTAACTGTACATATTCCTTTAATAAGTCTTTTGTCTGTTTAAGTTTTCTGGGAAAAAAAAATCCACAAGGGTCTAAGAAAAATGTTCAGGCATTTTTGCAGGACACTTGTGATTGTTAAATCCTCTGAACTGACCAGAACCAGGAGGGGAGGGAGGAAGAAGAAAAGGAAAAGGAGAGGAGTAGGTCCTTGACGGGTTGTTTTTTTTGGCAATAAAGTTACATATCAGGGTCCTGGGGGAGAAATGTGCAAAACCAAGCCAGAAGAATGGAGGAAAAAAAAAAAAAACCCAAAATACCCAAGGCAGAGTGGTTGGTGATGGAGAGGGCCGATGGGGGCGCCGGGCATGGGAGGAGGCCACGTGTGCCTGCTCCTGGGCCATCGGGGCGTGTGGCCCTGCTCGGTTCTGTCACTGAGTGGGTTCTAGCTGGGCAGCAGACAGCAATCTGTAAACATCACGAGGGAAAACACCAGTCGACACTAGACTTTTTTTTTATAATTTTTTTTTTTTTTTTGTAAACACTTTAGACAGACCCACAACGCCTTTCAAAGGTGAAAAAGAAAATGCCCTTTCCCTCCTGGGATGAGGGGTGAGGGGAAGGATGGCGGTTGATTCTTTCTTCTCTCAAACTCGCTCTCATCCATTTGGTGTCCTCAGGGAGAAAGGGAGAACCATTCTCTGGAAGTCAGTGCAGAAGGGGTGCCCTGTTCCCACTGGTGTCCCCAGCTCAGCTCTGCCCGTGTCCGATGCCTCCTCTCGGGAACGGGGGCTGGCCGGTCCCTGTGTGGATCGTAACACGTAAGTCGCGCCGTGTCGGCGAGGCCGGCCGCGTGCATCCTGCCGAGGCTGGCCGGGCGTCTGTGGTTCCGCTCCGGGGCCCGAAGCCAGAAGTCACGCCGGGATTTGGACTCCCGCTCCGGCGCCGGCCCAGTCCCTCTGCCTCACTCTCACCCTTGCTTTTTCTTCTCCCCGTGTCCTCAGTTTTTGAGGGGAAGGTAAAAAGAGCAAATGTCCCTGATTTGTCTGACATCATCAGCTGTTCTGGGAGTTTACTTGGAATAAAGAAAATAAACCTAATGAAGAACAAAGGAAGACAAAACAAACAAAAACAAGGGAGAGAGAGAGAAGAAAAGAGGCCCCAACACCTTTGGATGTGAGATGAGGTGGAGTCAGGGTTTTGGTTTCCCTGGGGTTTTTGTCTGTTTGCCAGAAAAAAAGAAAGTGCTAGCCCAGGACTCGCAAGGGACAGGTGGGATGGGGGACGGGCGAGGATGGTCAGCAGAAAAGCAAGGTGCCCTGGGGAAGAAAGGGACAGTCAGACTGGACGGTTATACAGGGGACCACGTGTGCACATCTGGAGGGAAAGGTAGTCGTGCTGGCCTGCTGTGGCTGATTCATCTGGAAGCTGATGAGTGTGTGAGGGTAGGCGAGAGTATGTGGGTGTGAGTATGTGTGAGTGTGGCTGTGTGTGAGCGGCACAGTGTGCGTGTGTGAGCGTGAGGGAGGTGGCCTGTGGGCAGAAGAGCAGCGGTTAAGGTGATCACTGATGAGCACCACAGAGGACAGGGCACCGTCCCACAGGGAGTCTTGTTTAGTAAGTCTGATGTCCACTCCTGTCCCCGAAGAGGCAGAGACCCCGAGACGCAGGCTGACTCGGGCCACCCCTCACGCACAAGGCGGGGCTGGTGAGAACCCAGTGTCGGTCCCCTCCCACCCGGCACCTTCCGAGGGGGTCTTTCTGAACCTTCCTCAAGGAGATTCACTCTAGATGTCTGCACACACTGGCCTCTTCCCAAAGAACCTAGTTCTGCTGAAGCTCCCCTTCATAACCATGGGAGTTTGTACTTCCTGTCCTTCCTGGAGAATCACCTCCCCCCACAGAACCACTGACGAGATGCTCCCCTACCTCCAGGCCCCAGAGTGACTCGAGCCTCGGCCTTGAGCCCAGAGCACCCCCAACCACAGGCTCACCTTTGAGAGGAGTCAGCAAGCGAGCCCAGCAGGGTCAGTCCGCAGGATGTTCTGGACAAGATCTGTTCACTTCAAACCACGAATCTATGCAACTGAGGCAGGGAGGTGGCAAGGGGAGACATGTTACCCGTGGACCAAGCCACTCCTTACGGGGCGCTCTCCAAGGGTCAGGCTTCTGATCAGGAGTTTGCTAAATCTCACTTGCTCGCGCCTCAGGGAAAAACAAGCGTGTCCCCATACACCCACTTTTTGAAGCAGGAAGGAGAGAACCAGGACGGATCTTGGCTCAGCCCGAGGCATCAGCCCGGCACGATGGGTACAGGATCGGGCGGATCTGGGTGCTGGCAGGAAACGGCGAGTGTGGCCCTGAGAGGGACCAAGGCCTCACCTACATGGAGGCCCGAGAGAGGCAACAGCTACCAGGGGGAAGGTGAGAGCTGGAGGGCCAGGCAGGGCAGTGAGCCCACCATCTCTCGGGCTTAAAGCACAAGCAGATGGAAACCAAGACCCGGCAGGCTGGCCGTTGCTCTGGGCACTGGGGTCCCGGGAACCCCTTCTTCCATCAAAGGGACAGCCTGAGGCTCCCTCCCTGGTGGGACCTTCAGGAGATCCCCAGGCTCTACGGAGCTTGGTCAGCTGTGGTGGGCACACGGCACGGAGCCTGTTCCAGAGAAGTGGGAAGGGGAGGCCCAGCCCTCCAGCTTAGGGACATTGCTGGGGAGGGCCAGACAGGAGGCTAACAGTGAAACCCTGGTGTCCAATGTTCACAGAAAGGACCATTTGAACCAGACAGGTAACAGAGATTGCCCAAAACAGCTTTCTGACTTATGTACCAACATAGGGTAATTTTCAAAGACAGGAACCAGGTAGACAATTTGCATCGTTCTCCCCCAGAGCCAAAGATTTCTATCTTCTGGTTCTGAGTGGTGCCTTCTGGGGACACTGGAGCAATCTGTGCTGGGCCCAGGCCAAAAGCACCCCCTCACCCCACCCCGACCTGGAGCCTGCCTCTCATAAACCGGCCACGTCTGGGTACCAGGCGCCACAACCACCTCGTGGCCAACAGCCCTGTGAATCGGGCTTTGGAAAAGCCCGCGTGTCAGGAGAAGCTCTGGGACTCAAGGAGCCGAGAGCAGATGGCACAGAGCGTCCTCCTGTCTTGGGTAAGGAGGTGTCTTCTTTCCAGCTGGAAACAAGAACGAGGCTCATACTGGAGCCTGAGGACAAATCTCAGCCCCGCTAATTATAGCAACTTTCAGTGCCATGGCCCCACAGGTAGTGGCTATTCCTGCCTCTGGCCCTCTGGGGAGAAGGGGCGGGTGCAGGGGCGGCTCGCACACCCCTCCCTGTTGCCTCTCTGGCACAGATGACGGTCCTCACACCGTGGAGGAGAGGGGCCCGCGGAGGAAGATAAGGCTCAAGGAGACGGATGGCGAATCAACCTTCCAAGTGGGGTCCTAAGTGCCTCCAACCTGTGGGGCTCCACGGGTCTCCCCGTCAGCCCCCACCCTCCAGGCCATCAGACCAGAGACCTGCTCTGCCCTACACTTGGCATGTTCAGACCTTCTATCTGCGGGCCTCTGCTTCGACCCCTCTCAGAGCCCTTGGCAGGGAGGAGAGGTCATCCCGCAACCAAAGGGGACAGAATGGCTAGTGCTGAGGGTCCGTCCTTCTCTCCCCCACCTGCACAGAAGGAGCCCTCTGGGGTCTCGGGTGGGGCTGAGCTGGCCCTGCTGACCCTTTAGTACCTTTTGTGATAAATGCACAGGCAGGGCAGCCTGGCTATCGTGTCCCCCTGAAGCAGCTCCTCCAGGCAGATCACACACTCACCCGCGTCTTTAGTCAGCACGTCATCTGCAAAGGGAGGACAGAGGAGAGTGGGAGAGGGTCAGTCGCCAGCAGACAGGTGGTGCAAGGCAGGCAGGGGTCTAGGAGCTGGTTGGGACCGCCTGGGTCCCCTGAAGTGGGCAAGGCTCTGTGGGCGACACAGAAGACCAAGGGTACCTTGACCTGAAGGTACTGCAGAGACAAGACACGCACACGGCACATGAATTATCTGAAGACAAATGGGATTAATCACCAGACGAGGGGCCAGAGGATGAAGGCTGAAAAGGGCTGGGAGGGGGGCAGGCACGTAGCAGAGGCAAACTATTTCCCTGAACGGAGCATCCCCCAGACAGACACACAGACCAGGGGCCGCATGGAGTTCTGGTTTGGAAAAGCATGGTGACGGGTACGAGGCAAGAGGGAACGGAAGAGACAGGTGCTCAGCAACTACTCGTGAGTGCACAACAGCCAACAGGTGGAATCAGCCCATATCCCCCCCCCCCCCCCCCACTGGTCAGTGGATAAACAGACGTGGGCCATCTACACTATGGAATATTACTCAGCTGTGAAAAGGAGCAAAGAACCGAGGTAGGCCACAATGTGGACAGACTGCAAAAACACCCTGCTGAGAAGCCAGACACAAAAAGTCACCTACTGAACGATTCCATGATATGAAATGTGCACGACAGGCCAATGTGGACACAAAGCAGATCAGGGGCTGGGGCAGGAGGGGACGGGGAGTGGCTTTTTTACGGGTAAGGGGTTTTCTTTTTCTCCCTTTTGGATGGTAAGAACACTTACCACAAGATCTACCCTCTCAACAGACTTTCAAGTGTGCACTACACTGTTGCTAACTGGAGGCACAATGCTGTGCACCAGCTCTCCAGAGCTTCTTCATCTGGCACAACTGAAACTCCACAGCCCCGAAAGGCGACGCCCCGTCTCCCTATCCCTCAGCCCCTGGCGGCCGCCACGCTATCCTCTGGCTCTTTGAGAAGGACTCTATTTTAGATACCTCACGAAAGTACAATCGTGCCAGGCGTTTTCTTCCAAAAATGTGTGTAACTAGATGGAGATGATGGTTGCACAACACTGTCAATGTCCTGAACGCTACTAGGTTGTGCAATTCAATTTAAAAAGGAGAAAAAGGCCCCCCACAGAAAAGAATGAATGGAAGGAAGCTACCGCACATCACAGGCCCCTAGCACAGCCACAGCTGGAAAGGCCTGGGCAGAATAGGGAGACACCATGGCTGAGTCGGCAGCCCTTTATTAAATTTCTGTGACATTCTGGGCACTGGCAAGTCAGTGAATAAGCCACGGTCCCAGGATCGAAGTCCTAGTCTCACAGGGGAGGCTGACAAGAAAATGGAAACGAACAGCACGGGAATTTTTAGGAAGCCTGACGATGCCCACAGGCCCAGGTGTGAGGGTATGGCAGATGCCTGCCTTATCAGGGCAGAGACTGTTCAGGGAAGGACATCCCAGGCAAAGGGAACAGTACCCGAGCATCGGGAACCACAGGAAGCTTGCTATGGCCTCTGCAGAGAGACGCGGGGTCTTACGGGGAGGTGGGACCAACTCCCTTGGGACGGACTCGTGTTCTGCTGTGGTGCCTAGGCTTCATCTGGTTCACTGGGAGGCCCTGGAGACACGGTCTGATCACGTCTGGTCTCTGCTGACCACTGGAGAAGGGGCTGAGCGAGCCCAGAGATGGGGGGCCCACTGCGGAGGCTGACGCGGCAATGCAGGAGCAATGGATTCAGGGCCTGCACTAGCCACGGGGGCACGAAGGGAGGAATGATGTGTGCTGACCAGGACAGCCAGGCAAGTGGCAGGTGCTCGTCACTATGAGAGGGGACCCAGGAGGAGGACAGGCAGGACAAGTGAGTTCAGAGCTGGGTAGGGGATGCTGACCGGGCATCTCCATTTGGACAAACTAATGAAACCTCCGGGAGACTATTCAAGTCTAGCTGTGGGGTTTAGAGGAGAGACGTGGGTGACGGGTGTAGATGTGGGATAAAGAGATTTGACTGACATCTAAGAAGGCCGAAGACAGAACCCGGGTTAACTCTAACATCTGGAAGGCAGGTGCAAGAGATGAAGGAAGCAAAGGTTACTCAGAAGTTTCCCAAACCACAAGAGAAATACCGAGAGGGTGAGGTTATGGATGTTAAGAAAGAGCCTGAAGCAGGATCAGTTCCCCACTACTAAAAGATTGTAATTGTTCTTGAGCACCACCAAATGAGATACATCCTGAGGTTGTACGTGTGTGTTCAATTGAGCCTCACAACCTTATGAGCTAGGCAGGGCATGTGTGTTATTTCCATTCTGCAAAGGAGGATACAAGAAGCCAGAGAAATCAAACATCTTGCCTGAGATGGGGGCCTGGGAGTGGCAGCGCAGGGCCTGGGACCCTCTGCTTGATGCCCTCCTCCGCCTGTTTTTGTGTGCTCTCTGATGACTTTGGTGGAAAGGAAAACATGTGGGGCCTAGAAAACAAGGATTCTTTTTTTTTTTTTTTTAATTTATTTTTAAGAGACAGTGTGAGCAGGGAAGGGACAGAGAGAGATGGAAACACAGAATCTGAAGCAGGTTCCAGGCTCTGAGCTGTCAGCACAGAGCCCGACACGGGGCTCAAACCCATGAACCGTGAGATCATGACCTGAGCTGAAGTCAGCTGCTTAACCCATTGAGCCACCCAGGTGCCCCCACCGCCTTTTTAAAAAGTACGTTCATGCCCAGAGCAGACCCCAATGAGGGGCTTGACCTCATGACTCTGAGATCAAGACCTGAGCTCAGATCAAGAGTTGGATGCTTAACTAAGCCACTGAGGTGCCCTCAAAACGAGAATTCTTCATGGCCTAGAAGGCTAAGGTGCCTCAAAGCTCCCCACCAAGAACCCTGAGGAAAAAGCCTAAGATAGGACCAGGTCAATACTGAAGTCCCTGTGCACTTGAGCTGTGACAGAAGTCACCCTCTGCTTCCCGGCCAAGACAATTTGTGGTCACTTTTTGTTAACATCAGGTTAACCCACAGGCCCACCTGAAAGGGTGACAAGAACGGAAAAAGCAAATGGCACATCATCAGTCTGCCAAGGGGAGGGAAGCCTCAGACTCCGAATGTGGCAAGTGGCAGATCGGTAAAAGGGCAGGATCCCATTTCTTAAAGCACCAGATACCCTCCATATTGAAACGTATGTGTGTATCCACCTGGTTGTGTTGGCAGAGAAAACGCCTGGGAGAATATACACTCTGATGGTGAAGGAAAGGAGGACTAGAAGAAAAATGTCTTTATATATTTTGAAATTTGTTTGCACATGCATTGCTTTTACAATGAAAAGCGCCAATAAAGAAAAGTACTGGTGTTTTCATTCGGCTCTGAAATGCATCAAAAGATAGGATGGGCTGGTGGACAGAGGTGTGACAGAGCAAGTACCGTAAGACGCAGACTCCAGACTCTGGGTTCTCTGCGTGTTCACTGCAAAACCCTCAAACTCTGCTGTATGTTTCATAGTTTCATAATAAAACACTGGAGGAAAACACCCCAATAAAGATGGGAAGGAAAACAGTCTAGCTTTGAGGGGGCAGAGTTTTACCACGGACCTTCCTGGGAGCCCTCTCCGCCTCAGGCGTCCCAGGGGGAAAGTGAGTCTGGGCCCCAGCCCCGTTTCATGGTTCCTCCCTTCCTCCCCACTTATGGATGATTCCTATCCCTGGGGTGCAGTAACGTTACAGATTCCCAATTAGTGTCCCCTGCATTTCCCCCCACTGACTGATACCCCAGCCGTGAGCCCAATGGGTAGGTTACAATTCCCTGGGTCCCCAAAGCTTCCCGAGCCACTGGCTATGCTCTCCACCTGCACTGGCTCCAGGCCAGAGCAGAGGTGACAGAGATATAGGAAGGGAGCCAGGAATGGAGAGAAGGCCTGAGGTTTGCTCGACTCGCCCCTCTTTTCATACTGGATGTCACTAGGGGAAGACATAGGAGGCACAGGGTGGTTCCTTTTCTTATCAAGGACTCCGGCTTGAGCACATGAAGGTCAGATGCATCTTCTTAGAAACAATCAATTACCATTCGCACACAGTGCGGTGTTGCGCCTCACCAGCCAGCCTGGGGCTGCAGCACCAGGCCTGGAAGCCCGTGGGACAGGGGAGCTCAGGGCTGGGGCCCTGACAGCCTGGGGAAGCCAGTGGCACCCACACCCGGCGCGGTGCCCAGGGAGCAGTATTCTTCCCACAGCGGAAGGCAGGCGGTACACAGATCCGGCCACAGGCCTGAGCAGGTTGAGTAAAACTTCCTGTCCCAATCCCTGGGGCCCTGGAGTCAGCAGCCCCCAGATGTTCGTGGGAGCTCAGCAGGGGAGTGAAAATGGCTAGGGCTGACGGTTGGCTATCAAATAGCTCCTCCAAGTCTTCCATACACTTCTTGTGGGAGGCTGCTGCCTGCTGTCAGGAGCCTCGAGGCACAAAGCCGAGGACCCTGGGCCTGGCACAAACTGAGGCCACCAGGGACACAAACGTCCTTTGATGTCCCCAGAGGAGGGGCCTCAACTGATGCTGGTTGATGAGAAAACAGGAATGAAGCTGTGCTTTCTGCCTTTTTCTTATTGGCTCCCGACAACCCCCCCCACCCCCCCTCCACTCCCTGCCCCACCAAGTCCCTGATGCCCTGTGCAAAGCCAGTGTCATTGCCCAAGAGGGAGTTTAGAAGTGTCTGGTCTGAGTGGGAGTGGTGCTAAGTGATGCCAATATCTGTCCGTCCAAATGGATCAGGGAGCCAAACGAGAGGCAAAGCTCTCTGGCACCACAGTGGGAGAGGGTGACACCAGGGCAGGGACTGGGGTTGGGGAGTGGCTGCATACTTCTACTCCTGCCTTGAGATACGGGGTAGAGGGGCACTCTGACAGCTGCTATTTGTCAAAGCAAGATGTAGGCGGAGGAGAAAAGGAGGCTTCATTTCTTTGGGGCCAGCTGTATGCCAGAACTTCACAGAAACATCTCAATGAGTCCTAAAGACCCTAAGGGAGTCTCTGGGTCAGCTCATGCAGCTGGTAAGTGGCCATGACTCCCAAGACAAGTTCCACGTGGCCACCTTACCTCCCTTCCTTAAAAGACCAGGTGATGGAGTCTCTTCCCTTGGGGCAGGAAAACACCACCCATCTCACCCACAACTTCAGATCTTCCTCTTCTTGTGACTGTGTGCATGCAGGGGCTCCGGCGGGGTGGGGGGGGGGGGGTGGAGGAACCTAGGTGTAGGGCTGCCATGTGGGGCTTGGCTGCCCCGTGGAGTGCTGGCTCTACGTTCCCCAAGGGACTGCCCGAACGGCTGGTCTGGCGGCATGGAGGGGGCAGGAAGGCCCAAATAGCTACTGATCCCTTTCTGCTGGCAGCCTGGAGGGAAAGCTGAAGTTGGTGCAGCTCGGAGCCAGCAGCTGAGAGCAGGACGATACATAATTCATTTTCTCTGGTGCTTAATGGCAGTCAAAGCCCTGGTGGGAAGGAAGGTAGGAGCCAGAGGGAGAACCCTTAGCAAATGACGCAGAGACACTGGCCCCACCTCCTGGCCTCATTTCCTGCCCAGGTGCAGCAGAGCCTGGTCTCCTCAACAAGGGCAGAGCTGCTGGCCCAGTCTCCTGGGGGACAGGGAGGAGCAGTGCCATCGGCGCCGGTTTCGCCGGCTCCCTTCTTGGGGAATCTCCAGGAAAAGGGGAAACTTGGAGCAGAGGGTTCCCCTCCCAGCAGTGGCATCCCCACCCCAACGCCCAGACTGTGGGGCACACTCCAGTTGTTCTGGTGGGCTGGGCTGCAATGATGGTGGCCAAGAGGGGGCAGCCAATAAAGCTTGCGCCCGGAGGGCTTCATCCCTACTGAGGCTCCCCACGGCGACCCAGCTCAAGTCTCTTCTGGAACTACCCGATTCTGATTTCCCCACTGCGGTAAGCCCTGTGGGTCTCCTGCCCACGGGTTCCCCGCTCTCCCAGTGGCCCTCCGGTCACCAGCCCTCTTCCTGTAGGAGGGGCACCAGGACCGACACCTCCGAGTCCGGCACTGCCGAAGCATCTAACGGTAGACACTGCCAGTGCCCCACTGGGCTGGGCACACTCAAAGGCCAGGACCTGGCTCCCCCAGGCCTAAGAAAAGCCATTTCCATGCCAACCACAGGCTCTCAGCAGGGACACAGGCCAGATAAGCACCATTTACACAAGTCTGCTGCCTTGGGGTAAACTCGAAGGAGGCATTCCTGCCTTTTTAGGGAGTCAGATTCCCTCTCCATTAAAGAAACTTTGTGTGGCATGCAGCATTTTAAGAGCCCTAAAGTCGGGGGCAATGACTTTTGGCGGAGAGGAGGGAAGAGGGTTGTTAGGACCTTAGAAGCAGAGCATGGGTCCAGAAGAAGAAAGAAAGAGAAGAAAGAAAGCTGAGGGGAGACAATCTCCTGAAGCTATTTTGATAGCAACCAAGCTCTCCTTAACACTGCTGGCAAAGGAACCTGAAACCCCCCAGAATCTACCAGGGCCAAGGACTCCTGGCTAGTCTTGGAATGTGGGCCCCCTAAACTTTCCACTGACAGCTGGCCATCTGTCACGCCCCCGACAGCATTATGGTTCTATTTTGTTCATAGCAAAATCAAGTGCCCCATCCAATCTCAAGGCTCGTACTGCTAGCTGAGCAATGTGAAGGTCAAAATTTAAGTGCATATTCTTTTTTTTTCTCTAATGTTTATTTATTTATTTTGAGAGAGAGGGAGCGCGCAAGCAGGGAGGGGCAGAGAGAGAGGGAGACAGAGAATCCCAAGTGGGCTCTGTGCCACCAGCACAGAGCCCAATGTGGGACTCGAACCCAAGAATCATGAGATTGTCATGACCTGAGCTGAAATCGAGAGTCGAATGTTTAACTGAGCCACCTAGGAGCTCCTTGAGTGCATATTCTTGAGGGTGAGTTCCCTGGTCTCAGAACCACAAATAGATGTTGCACATAGAGAGAAATTAAAGGGCCATTCAAGCTCACTGCATTTATCCACAAAAGTGGGTCCCCCCAATTCCTCCCTCATCTCCCAGGGGTCCTGAGCTCAGAGCCACCCGTGGATGAGGAGAAGGATGGAACATTCAGTGCTCTGGGGCCCTGCACCCATCCTATACCCTCAGCATGGGGCAACTACTCACAAGCCTTCCTAGCCAGGTGCTGCCCTGGGAGCACCAGTTACTGGCCTGCACATTTCTCTTGAGCACTGGGTGAACCAGTTAATCTAGTCTTGCCTTTCCTAAATTTTTTTTTTTAATCTGGCAGGCCGCTACTGGAGGCTTTCCAATCCACAGCTCAGGCCAACCCTCATAATAAGAAAAATACTACTTTCTATCTGCCTCATTTAGGAGGTTTCTACTTTTTTTCCTTTGGTGGTTAACTAAATTTCATCTTACATAACCGCTGCAAATTTTCTAGAAATTTCCCCAATTAGTGCCAGCAATTACGGAAAGTGTGTGTGTGTGTGTGTGTGTGTGTGTGTGTGTGTGTGTGTATACACACGAGAAATCTCCAGGGGAGTGACCAGGAGTTCTGGTGAATCTTCAAAAGGAAACAGCACTTTTCTCTCTATTCACTAAGAAAGCCTCATCTTGCCTACTTTCCAGAAGATTCTGAGAGCTCTATACTTCACAGATTAAAGAACATAAAGAAGTCTTCTCACATTTCTTTTGAATAGAAAAGATAAAGTGAAGTTGGTGGGGATGATGAGAGATCAGGCGTAAAACAGGTTATTGCCAAAACCAAAGTAAACACCCAGATGTCCTGACCTGGGACTTTGGCCTACGGTCCCTGAAATGCCTGTGCTCTGTGTGAGCTAGAATAGGCCCTAGAAAAGTTCTGGAGACTCCCACTCCACATACATATCCCCAGTGGCAAATGCCTTCTCTTATCTGGAAGGTTTAGATGTCTTCACAAAACACAGAGACTGGCTATCAGGCATTAAGTGCACACAGAGAGGCCAGCCTGCCATTTCTGAAACCTCTCCATCCCCTTAAGTCAAATTCCACTGAAAGGACCAGACACAACATGACTCTCCTTGCCTCTGGTGGTAAAGGGTTGACTTTTGTAAAGGAGGTGCTTGAGCCTCTAGTTTACACACACACACACACACACACACACACACACACACTCACATCCTGAAGAGGCAGCCCTTCAATTAGAGGAGGAGTGGAAAATGGAACAGAACTGAGAACAGCTGTAGTTGGGTCTCACGCTGGTTGGTCAACTTCCTCTTCTTCTAAGGGGACTCTGACTCTGAGTGTGGCTTCTGCGGGTGGCTTGTGCTCAGGCTGGGCTGCCAAGCTGGCTCTCCTGTGGAAGTGAGGGGAGAGGGACAAGGGCCCCTTCCCTGTGGCTGTGGGCAAGGAGGAGAGCTCCAGGCAGCACCGGGCACTTACAAGTCTCTCGCCTTTCCTGTTCTCCTAATGGGGCATGTGGGTACTTCTCACTCAGGTGGCCCCAAGAGCACTCTGTCCTCCACAGCTGCCCTTGCAAAGTTCTCCCTGATGACATCAAGAGCCCAGTCCTCTCGCGTGGAACCCACTCTGAGGCTGCTTTGTGTTCTTATGACAGCAAGGCAGTGTCTACAGAGAACTCTCCCCAGCAACCCACAGGACAAAAAGCGGTCTTCATGAGGGCTCTGCACATGCGGAGAATAAGTGAACACAGTTTCTGGGCCATGCCTGGGGAGGGCTGTGGGCCCCGGGAGAAGACTCGGCTCCCTCCATGGTCCCAGGCAGAGACGAGGAACATGACAAAGAGAGCTGGAACATCCTTTAAGGAACGTATGCTGACGAGTCTGACAGGAAGCCCAGAGCTCACATGACAAGTTTCAGAGATGTGGCAGCGGTCAGTGTCTAGGGACAGTGAGAGGCTGTCCACAGGGAAGAAGAAGGGCTTCCTGGGCACCAGGTAGCAGATGAAGGGGAAGGAAATGCTGGGGGCAGAGGTGGGGCCACAACGTTCCCTGCGGCTGGTCCTCTGACCTGAGCAAATACGACCAGACTGAGCAGATAACCGGCCTGCCCACATGTACTCAAGATCTTTCTGCTGAGCAAGTAAATCAGAGATAAGAGAACAGTAGGGTGTGTTTATAGGAGAACGAATGTCAGATTTGTCAGATTTACCTCGAGGGAACAATCTGGAATCATCAGGCCTGCTGGGCTAATGCTGTGTGGAGCCAGGAGCCCAAGGACCGCTCTGTAAGGAGAATCTACTCAGGAAACCTTCATCGTCAGGAGGGGGTTCAAGCGATCAGAGGCTCACCTCCCATCCAGTCCACAGGCTCTGAGAAATCACAGAACTTGTCCCGAGCACCGCTATGACTTTAACCCCAGAAGTAGCCCTGTGATGGGGCCGGAGCACACCCCCCTCAGATCTAGTGCCTTGCAGAAGGCGCAGTTCTCTGATGAACACGGTTTGAGGACCGGACTAAGCACACGAGAGTGAACACAGGGTGGAAGCCCACAGCACCCAGCACTACACAGAGGTCAGTCCACTCTGGAAAATGAAAGGCAACCAACCCATGGATGGGCTCACATCTTTGAGGGTGACTGTCTCCAATCAATGCCAGCTGTAACTTCCTGAGCACTGACCACAGGTCAGGCTCTGTATTGACGGGTTTTAGGTGTGAATATCTTACTTTGTTCTGACAAAATCCTCACAGCCAGGTTACTGACAGCTCCATTTCATGGACCTGGAAACTAAACCTCTGCTAAGCTCTTGCCTCTCAGACTGTCCAGTCAGTCAGTGATGGAGGCAGACGCTGATGCTCACTGTCCACAGAGGCACCACATTAGGAATGGCCTGGCCTGGCCTGGCGATTCTACCTGTTGTATTCACTGCTCGGCTCTGAAGCAGGAAGCAGTGGGGCCTTGGTGGAGCGACCAGGTGGCAGGTCAGCATTTTGAATCCCTGAAGGGTGTCCACTTGGTGAATGTATTCTGCTGTGGACGCCAAGGCTTAAGCACTCCGTGCACACCAGCAGCACAGACGTCCCCTTCCCCAAGGAGAGGTGGTGTCCCCTCCAAGCCCTCTGCCCTCAGGTGTGTAAATGGGCAAAGGCCGCATCTCCCAACCTGAGGTGCAAGGAACTAAGGGGGCAGAAGGCCTGGGCACCCAAGAGACTTCTGGGTGCCACGGGCCTGACCCCTGGGCCGCCTTCCTGCTCCACTCGGCTGCCTCTCCAGCTGGTGCACCGAGACGCCTTCAAAAGTCGGATTCCTCAACACCACGCAGGCATTCCCGCCAGAAAGGGGGGTGCAAAGGTTGCCCAGAACCACTCGAACTCAGGAAGACCCTCAGTTGGAGACTCCCCCGCCCCCGGCCAAGCCCTTACCATTGTAGGAGAGGCGAGGTTTGCTCAGACACATTATAAAGTGCATTTCCATCTCATCAGAAGCCACAGACTTGGAACAAATGGGGCACTTGAAACCTGAAAGACAGGAAAACGGTGTGAAATGTCTCCTCCAAACCAAGCACGTCCACAATAAACACAGAAACCGCGGATGGCTACAGTCATGTGGGGGTCAGAATCAACATGGAGAATTACAATCTGGATACACCCTAGACCCGATTTCTCCTTCATTAATTGCTATTTATCACAGCTCCCAAATCCCCCTGTTTCCCCAGTGCTCTCCCTGCGACAGGCCCATCGGTGAAGTTTATCAGAAGTCACTGGCAGCTGGTTTGAGTTTTATTCTCCATTTAGATCCTTTCCCCAGGGGCTCTAGTGGGCAGCAGTGATAGGGAGGAATAAAATCCAGGCAAACAAATAATCAGTCTCTGAGTAACAAAGTGTTTAATACCCTTCCTCCTTACTAGCTCCAAACCACAAGGCTGATCACCTGTGGGAGGAAGGCATAGAGTCGTACCTCCTCGACCACCCATAACCAGGTGGCACCTTGCTTCCCTGCGGCTCAGGCAGCTGTCCCCTGAGAGTGTGGAGCAGCAGGGTGGCCCTCTGGAGCCCTCCCAAATGCCACGCACGCCTTGGCCATATGCCACTGACAGGAACAGCTGTTCCACTACACCAGGCAAACACAGGGCGTCATGACCCTGCCGTCCCCCTCCCAAGGAAGTCTGGACTGCTTAGACAGCCAAGGAGTTTTACCAGAACTGTGCCCAATTATTGGAGATTTTGGTTGAGAATCTTCTGAGCTGCACTCCATGAATCAAACATAGTCCCTTGAGTTATTTTTTTATAAACAACTTAAAAAATTTTTTTTAAATGTTTATTTATTTTTGAGACAGAAGGAGACACAGCACGAGTGGGGGAGGGGCAGAGAGAGAAGGAGACACAGAATCCGAAACAGGCTCCAGGCTCTATCAGCACAGAGCCCGATGCGGGGCTCGAACCCACAAACCGTGAGATCATGACCTGAGCCGAAGTCGGACGCTTAACTGACTGAGCCACCCAGGCGCCCCTGAACAACTTTTTAAAGATAAACGATCTCCAATTTCCCCCATTTTAATTTTTATTGAAATTATTTTCAAGTGATCATTTCTTTTCTTTTCTACCAGGAAGATCTAAGACCATCAGCAAGTTATTACTTATTTGTCCACATCAAATTTCATACGTCACAGCCTCTCTCTTTTATGACCACAATTCCTACCCACGCAGCTTGGACATCTTAGGTTCGTGACGGCACATCTAAATACTGTTGTCAAGGTTTGACTCTCCTGTTAAACTTTTAGTTGTAGTGTTCCATGCACAGTTTCATGGGATGCTGGTAATATTGGGCAGCAACAATTTCTTCTCAAATAGATAACAGGCTGAGGGCTTGTACTGACTGTCAGCTGCTCCCTCCCGGACAGTGTCTCTCCCAGGGCCTTGTTCATTCTGTATGGAAAGCCCTGCACTTTGACAGCTGCTGGTGCTGAGACAGGAAGCAAGCCAGCTCCCGTGTTCCCGTGTAAGGCACAAATACTTTGCTTAAAGTCTTCTCCAAACCCTCCTCTTTTCAGTGACAATGATCTATAGGACCAGACAGAAAATCCAGGGTCCAGTTAAGGACAAAGTGGACCTCACTCCACGGCACAGTCCCCATTCCCCCAACCTTTTCCCTCAAAGATCGTTAGCATCCTGTGTCTCAGCTAAAATGTCTGGTGGGGTGCCAGGGTGGCTCAGTCAGCTAAGCGTCTGACTCTTGGTTTCTGCTCAGGTCATGATCTTGCAGTTGGGGAACTTGAGCCACTCACTGGGCTCTGCAATGACAGCATGGAGATTGCTTGGGATTCTCTCTCTCTCTCTCTCTCTCTCTCTCTCACACACACACACACACACACACACACACACACACTAAATAAATAAATTAAAAAAAAAACACAACTAAAAGTCTTGCAAATGCTATCAATCCAAGGGCTGTATTTTCTGATCTCTGGGTGGTTATGAATCTATTAATAACAAAACCAGAAGACTGTAAAGAAACATGGTGAGAGAGGGTCCATTCTAAATTTTCAGCCAAAACCAGATCTCAGATGTGTCAGGCTGATTCTTTTCTAACTCAGGTTAGAAATCTACAGACCCAGTGTGGCATATGTGGTGGACAAGGGAGTAATGCACTTGAGTCTTGTAGGACAAGGATGTCTTCACCTCTAACCTAAGTCTCTCTGCATCTTTGGATCTGCCCTCAGGCCCAGGCCCTGCAAAGAAGTTAGTATTAAGTAACATCCCACAGAATGACCAACCATTGGGAGATTGTCTTATTTTCTTCAGAGATTCCTTCACCTTTTTTTTCTGACTCGAAAGACCAAGGTTTTACGACTTGGTGACTACAGGACTTTTCTAGTTTAAACTGGCTACGTTGGCACACTGTCTGCAGGCTGAGGGCTCCGCGCTGGCATGCCAGCCAGGGTGGACGTGCTCTGGACCCGCTCCTCCAACGCCAGGCCCTGATACAGTCACTAGGAGGTGCTCAAGCGAACTGTTGCTACTGATAAAAGGCCTTACACTTCACATTACTCACTTTTCTGATACACTAGAACAGATTCATGGTTATCACTATAATAGCATCAATCACCCCTCATCCCAACATGATTCCCAGAATGCAGGAGCGGGAGTCGAGTTACAGCTAAGGTAGTGGGAAGTAGGCCACCCAACAAGAAAGCCTACAAGGAAATGTCACCGGACATTTATGTCCTAGAAAAACAAACTCCCAGGTTTAGGCCAGTACCTTCCTTGTAAAGACAAAGAAGCCTTGAGGGAAGACATCAGCTCAAACACCTGAGGGGGTGGGGCTGAGACCAAGTCAGATTTCTTAGCTTGCAATCTAAAGTCCTTTCCATCAGGGAAGAAGGCCCACCACACGTGTGATATTGTGATTTATGATAAGACTATGTATTTGGTCTTTGTCCTGTTTCTGGCACGGAGTTTATAACACCCTGGGAATTCCCCAACATAACAAGACCAGTAGTATTTGGTCTTTTGTCACTGGTTCCCGAAATAGCTCCAGAGCCAGTAAGGTAAAAGGAATGTCTTGTTATTCATAATGAGTCCCTTTCAACCACACCGGAATTTATGTTAATGAGGTGACTTTGGGAAGGTCCCTGGTACACTAAGGATGGGGGGCTAGTTCCAAGGGGAACCAACCAGCTCATCAGAAGGTCTGAACTTTCAGTCCTGCCCCCAACTTCTGGGGAAGGGAGGGGCCAGAGATGGAGTTCAATCACCAGTGGCCAATGGTTTCACCAATCATGCCTATAGACCGAATCACAGGGCTGAGAGAGCTTCAGGGTGGTGAACTCATAGAGCTTCAGGGAGGGTGGTCCCCCCCGGACAGGTTATGGGGGTTCCACGCCACGTCCCCATACCTCATTCTCAGCATTTCTTCCATCTGTGTGTTCCTGAGTTCTACCCTTTTAAAACGAAATGGTAATCAAGTAAGTAAACTCTTTCTCTGAATTCTGAGAGCGGCTCTAGCAAATTAAATGAACCCGAGAAGGGGGTCGTAGGAACCACTGATTAAGAGCCAGTTGGGCAGAAGCATAGGCGACAACATGGACTTGGGACTGGTGTCTGAAGTGGGGGCGGTCTTGTGGGATTGAGCCCTTAACCTGTGCGGTCTGATGCTACCTCTAGGGAGACAGTGTTGAAATTGAGTCAACTGCTTGGCGGTGCTGGGAAACACACTTCAGAACAGGATTTTAAGAAAGAGGTGGGTTGGGAAATATTCCATCTGGTGAGGGAGCAGCACTGTGGTAGCAAGAGACCTGTACTTTAGTGAAAGCAGGGTTAGTGCCACTTTAATCACCTACCTCTGGAATGGGGGTGGGTAGGGATTGAAAAATAACTCAGTCTATTACGTGAGTGGGCAATGACAAGACCACCTGGGCTTTCCAGGCTCAAGATGTGGAAAGTAATCTACCCTCCCCAGACCTGTTTCCTCACCTGAAAAAGAGTACTTTCCCTCACTCTTGAAAGGATCAAATGTGGGGAGCCTGGGCGGCTCAGTCAGTTAGGCATCTGACTCTTGATTTCGGCTCAGGTCATGATCTCACGGTTCACGAGATTGAGCCCCACGTTGGGCTCTGCATTGACAGAACAGAGCCTGCTTGGAATCCTCTCTCTCCCTCTCTCTCTGCCCCTTCCCCTGCTTGTGCCCTCTCTCCCCAAATAAATAAACTTAAAAAAAAAATGGATCAAATGAGATAATAAACCTGAAAGCACACGAAGAAGCTAATCAAATGTATCATCGAGCCCGGCAGTACTTAATGAGGAGGAAGGAAAAGGAAGGCTGGGGAAGGATCTGGAGGGCGTAGAGGCCACGGGTCATGCCAAGTGTGATGGCAGGGGAAGGGGCAGGAGCTATCTCTGCTTGTCCCACCTCTGTTTCCTCTGAACTTCTGGAGCACTGTGCACGGCACTTTCTACACTGCCAGTGTGGAACAATGGTCCCTGTTCAGCCTCTACGGCTCCCACTCTTGCCTGCGATGACAAATAACAGCTCACATTTATTGAGTCGTTACTGTGAGCCGCCACTGGGCTTTATGTGTTTCCTCATTTACCATAAAACAGAGTGGGTACTGATCTTCACTTTGCAGAAGAGGACACCAAGGTGACAGAGCCAGGGAGCCAGAGCAGGCACACAGCACCCGGGAAGACTGACCACCCAGCTTGTGCTCTGCTTGCCGGGCTGTGCGACAGGCAGGCTGGTCTAAGGAGGAGGCGTTACAGGGCAAAAGGATGGTAAATGCTACACAAATGCTGGTGTTACTTAATAGTAACTTCAAAGCCTCCACACTGTCCCAGCAATTTCTTCTGAAGCATCGTGGACCTGGATAATCCCATAAACTGAAACAATTGATAATGTTTTTTTCCTGGGAATTCTGTTACTATGGAAGGACGGAACTATGCCTTCTACTTGGCACTGGGCCTGTAGCACTGGTTTCAAGACACTGAATTTGCAAATTACCTTTTAAATAGAAAATAAACGACAAAAGGTAGGAGAGATGGAGAGCTAAGGGGAGAAAACTATCGTCCCCACCTTCTTTCTCGAAAGGTCATCCGATGATCAAGATGGACTCTACCACTCTACTGCCCCAATCTTTTCTTGTAATTGTCCAGTCTCGATTCAGCATCAACAGCCCTATGGAATGATAAACACTGTGATCTTTATGAGCTATCTGAAGGTTAAAATATCTAGGAAACTTTGATACCATTTTGGAAAGCAGTTCAAGCCAAATTAAAGTCAGCCCTGTGAACAAAGACAAACCAAAGGTCTGCAAAGTCACCCAACTGACGAAATTTTGTGAGATTTTGTAAGGGCCCTTCATCAGCACTCAGGAAGCGTGCACAAGAGATGCTTTCTTTTCCTTCACGACAAAGCTACAGGTGGAGCCTCTGGGACACTCCTTAACTGCATCTGAGACCAGACTGCCCACCACACCCCGGAGCTGGGCGACAGACAGCAAGCACACCCAGCTGCTTTCCCTTCCCTATCTTTATTTTCTTTCAGAGGCAGTGCCCTGCACGTGTCGGGTCTTCAATATTTGCCAATAAGGGGGGGAGGGAAGTGTCAGCTAACTCAGGCCTGCTGGCCAAGTCTGACCGTGGGGCCCCGAAGCCATCGTCTGCTCCCACCAGGCCTCAGCAGAAGTGAGGAAGTTACATGGTTCCTTGTGCTTCTCTGCCAACCTCCCGAAATGAGGAAGGAATCAATGACAGGGCACCAAGGGGAATTTGTCTGCAATTACCCGATTCTGCGCCGGGCGGGCTCTACCAAGCAAATGCTGCTACAGGATTTCTCCGCCCCAACCTACAGGCGCCCTTCTAATGGAGGCCTCACTTCTGTTCCTTCTCTTGTCATCAGATCAGCCCAAAATTATACAGCCAGAACAGCCCACGAGAATGTGATCAGCCAGAGCCCAGCTGTTTCCTGTCTTTCAATAGCAGATTGCGTAAATGAGGGAATCCTCAGCTGGGCTACAGACCAGAGCTCCTGAGAGAAGACAAGCCCCCACTCACCACCCACTGCAGGGCGTTGACCCCTGTAACTGCAGGGTCAGGGTAAGCCCCACTGGTAGGTGAACCAACAGAGACCCGAGAAACATGCACATGGTCATGTACAGGATGCATCTTCCTTCACCTGGGTCCTTCTGACGGGGCAAATGAGGAAGGACAGGAGCACCGGCTCAAGTTACGACTCTCTCAGTCCTCCACGACACTGATCTTGTGATGTAAACCAAAGTTTTTCTCATTTCCCAAAACTGCAACCTTCTCCTTTAAGACCTGATTTCTCGGGCGGGGCGGGACGTGTGCTCTGCATGTTGCCCCAGTTCCCTCCCTGACCCTCCCTCCTATGCTGATGCGCTATTTTAACGCTGCCCCAGTTCTGCCTGTCTCTGGGATCACCTAAAGGGAGAAATCTAAAGAAGCAACCGGGGAAAAGGCAGCCAGGCCGTCCAGGCAGGACCTGCCGTCCCGGGGAAGAGGGGCTGATGCAGACTCCTCTCCCCCAGAGAGCACTACCCTCAACACTGCAGCCCTGTTCAGTTCCAACTTTCCAGCCTGGATCTTTCCCTCTCACATCCTGTGGTGTTTGTCTGTGAAATGAGACTTGACTAAACGAATGTGGTTAAATGGGATTTATTACAAAAGAAAGATCAAGGGGTAACACAGGATGACTATCTTTGACATTTCTATACTGTTGAAGAGATGTGTCCCCACGAGCAGATACCCCATTCTTCACACACATTTTCTCCCCCAAATCCTGAGCAGTAACTGGAAACCAATGCGCAATTTAGGAGTTGGTAAGGTGTGGGTCAATCTCTCCTGGAGAACATTCTGGACCGGGGAGAGGCTCAGCAATTCTGACTTGCTTTTTTCAGTATCTCCCTTCTGGACTCAGCCTCTGTACTTCCATTCTAGGGGGGATGCTCACCTGGTGCCCCAGCAACCAAGAAAATTCCCGTAAATGGATATCAGAAGAGAGCCACACTGATACCTAAAATCAATTTAATGTGTGTGTGTGTCTATTTTTTAACATGTCTGTTGTGATGGTTAAGTTTGTATGTCAACTTGACTGGGTCATGGGGTGCCCAGATATTTGGTTAAACATTATTTCTAGGTGTATTTGTGAGGGTCTTCCTGGATGAAATTAATGTTTGAATTGGTAGACTAAGTAGACTGCCCTCCCCAGTGTTGGTTGGCATCGTCCAATCCATTAGAAGAGCTGAACAGAATAAAAGGGGGAGAAAAAGAGATTTTCAGCTGTCTGCCTGACTGAAATGGGACACTGGCCTTCTGTCCTTGGACTGGGACATATACTATTGGTTCTCCTGGTTCTTAGGCCTTCAGTTTTGAACTGGAACCAACGCCAAAGGGCATTCCTGGACCTTCAGCTTGCAGAAGACAGATCATGGAACTTCTCAGCTTCCATAACTGCATGAGTCAGATTCTTACAATATGTCTCTTTCTCTGTCTTTCCCTCCCTCCTTCCCACTACCACTGGTTCTGTTGCTCCAGAGAGCCCCATACCTCTACTTATTAAATTGCTAAACAATGAAGTTTAAAAGAATGACAACATCAAATGCTGGCAAGGATGAAGAGCAACTAGAACTCTCAGATATTGCTGGCAGGAGCTATCTGGGGAAATGGTCTGGTAGTTCTTTATAAAATGAAACACACCTAGCCTGACCCAAGCAATTCCTTATTTGGATATTTACCCACAAGCAGTGAAAACATAGGTCTACAAATAGATGTTTGTAAGAATTTTCATCAGAGCTTTATTCATAGCAAGCAAAAACTGGAAATAACCCAACTGTCCATCAATAGAACAGGTAAACAAACTGTGGCATCATGGAATACAAGGGAACACAGTGGAACACTCCTCAGCAATAAAAAGCATGACTACTGATATATGCAAAGCATGGATTAATACTAAAAACATGCTGAGGAAGGATACAAAAGAGCACATATTATGATTCCAAATATATGAAGCTTTAGAATAGGGAAAACTCTGTAGTGGAAAAAATCAGGACAGTGACATCTGCAAGAAGAGGTAGGAGTTGGGGTAGCAATTAACTGAAACAGGGATGAGCGACCTTTCTGGGGTGATGAAATGTTCTCTATCGTGAGAAAGGTTTGGTTTATACACATGCACATACATGTCAAAATTCAGTGAATGTACACTTATGATTTGAGATTTCACTGTTTGCAAATTTTACCTCAACCAGAAAAAAACTAAGCAAATACTGAACTGTAGTTAATGGTACACATGCTAAAGCATTAAGAGGGGTGTGTACTGACATCTACATTAAAATGAAATGCATAAAAATGATGTAGAAGTTAACCTTCTTTCAACTTTTCTGTACATGTGAAATTTTCATTATAAATCACCAAGAAAAGTATCAAGCAGTGAGATGTGTGTGTGTTGTGTGCATGTGTGCCTGCATCAATTTAGCTAAGCGGTCAGGGAAGGCCCCTCTGAGGGTGACGGGTGAGCAGAGAACTTGGTGTGTTAGAACAGTCAAGGCCAAGTCATAAGCACATTAAGTACCAGGGGCAACAGGTGACAGCGGGGACAGGCTCTTTCACTGTCTATGCTCAAATACCTTTTTTTTTATTCTGATCTTGTCTGGGTATAGGATTCTTTTTTTTTTTTTTCTTCCAGCTTTATTAAGGTATAATTAACAAATAAGTGTCATTTAAAGTGCACAATGTGATGATTTGATATATGTTGTAAAGCATTCCCACAACTGAGTTAACATATGCATCCCCTCATATATCTACCTTTCCTTTTGGGTGAGAATACTTAAGATCTTAGCAAATTTCAATTATACATTGCAGGATTTTAAGGTTTCAGGTCTTGTACTAAATTCTTTAATCCACTTTGAGTTGATTTTTGTGTATGGTTTAAGATAGGGATCCAGTGTCATTCTTTTACATGAGATATCCAATTTTCCTAACACTACTGAACAGACTATCCTTTCCCCATTGTGCATTCTTGGCACCTTTGTAAAAAATTATTTGACCATACATGCATGAGTTTATTTTTGGCCTCTATTCTGTTCTATTGGTCTATGTGTCTGTTTTTATGCAAATACCATATTGTTTTGATTACAATAGCTTAGTAACATAGTTTGAAATCAGGAGGTATGATGCCTCCAGCTTTATTCTTCTTTCTCAAGATTGATTTGACTATTCAGGGTCTTCTGTGGTTCCATACACATTTCAGGATCGTTTTTCCTATTTTTGTGAAAAATGCCACTGAAATTTTAATATGAATTGCATTGAATATGTAGATCACATTTTAACAATATTAAATCTCCCAATCCACAAACATGGAACTTTTTTATTTATTTGTGTCTTCTTCAATTTCTTTCATCAACGTCTTATAGTTTTCAGTGCACAAGTCTTTCACCTTCTTAAATTTATTACTAAGTATTTAATTGTTTATGATGCTATTGTATATGGGAATGTTTTCTTAATTTCTTTTTCTGATATTTCATTGACTTTACTGAATTTGTTTATTAGGTATAACAGTGTTTTGGTGGAGGCTTTAGAGTTGTTTTGTTTTTTTGTTTTGTTTTTTAAAAAAATTTTTTTTTCAACGTTTATTTATTTTTGGGACAGAGAGAGACAGAGCATGAACAGGGGAGGGGCAGAGAGAGAGGGAGACAAGATCGGAAACAGGCTCCAGGCTCTGAGCCATCAGCCCAGAGCCCGACGCGGGGCTCGAACTCACGGACCGCGAGATCGTGACCTGGCTGAAGTCGGATGCTTAACCGACTGCGCCACCCAGGCGCCCCTGTTTTGTTTTGTTTTTAAGTAGGCTTCGTGCCCAGAGCAGGACCCATTGTGGGGGTTGAACTCATGACCCTGAGGTCAAGACCTGAGGTGACTCTCCGCCTCTCCCTCACTTGTGTTTTCTCCCTCTCTCTCTCTGAAAACAAATTTTAAAAACTTTAAAAGTTTAAAAACTTTAAAAAGGCACCTGGGTGGCTCAGTCAGTTGAGCGACCAACTCTTGGTTTCGGCTCAGGTCATGATCTTGTGGTTCATGAGTTCAAGCCCTGCACTGGGCTCCACGCTGGCAGTGTGTACCCTGCTTAGGATTCTCTCTCTCCCTCCCTCTCTCTTTCAAAATAAATAAATCTTAAAAAAAAACAACAAAAAAACCCCCCAAAAACCTGAGCTGAGATCAAGAGTAGGATACCTAACCGACTGAGCCACCCAGGTGCCCCTTTAGAGGTTTTTACGTTATGTCATCTGATGTTTTACTTGTTCCTTTCCAATTTGGATGACTTTTGTTTCTTTTTCTTACCTAATTGCTCTGGCTAGGACTTCCAGTATTATGTTGAATAAAAGTCTGAGTATAGGATCATTGAATTGCTTTCCTTTTCTCCCTCAACGGTCTACAGATAAACCTCTGCCAGAGTCTCGCTTCTTGGTGTTGCAAATAGAAAATGTGATACCAGTGTGATTCTTTTTCCTTTGTAAATGGTATGTTCCTTTGGCCTGAAAACTTGAAAGATTTTTCCTTTCATCCTCAGAGTTCAGTTATTTTACCAGGATATGCTTAGATGTGCCTTAGTTATTTCCCCCAGTGGTAAGTCATGAGTGCCGTTCACCAAGTATTTCTGGCATTCCTCCTTCCAGCTATACATTATAGTAGGACTGCGCTTGCTTACTCCCTTTGAAGGTAAAGGTGGGTTGTGATTTGCCTGGACTAGTGAAATGCAAGTGGAAGTGACGTATGCACTGCCAAGCAGACTTTAAGCACTAGCTCAGGGTCACCACACACCTGCACCGCCGCATTGGGATGGACCCTCTACCACCTCAGCTTCCTGAGGACCAACGAGCCGACCACCACCCCACGCCCCCCACCCCTTGACCTGTTGGATACTGCAGTGTGGGGGAAAAAAATCAATGTGTGGAGTTAAACTATTGAGCTCATGGCACTGTTACTACATTATAAATCTAGCTCTAGCCTGTCCTAATACACTCTTCCTCTACCTCTTCCTCCTTCTAGTATTCCTATTAGTTGTATGACAAATGTTGTGGTTACATCTTCTAGGTCTCTCATCTCTTCCATCACTTCTATGTCTTGGCATTTTCTCAGGAGCTCGGCCTTTCTAACTCCTTCTGGGCCGTGGCCGCCCATCCCCTGCTTGGCTGGAAGAGGTAAACAGCTGGCACTGGAAGTCAAAAAGATGAGACGTGCATTCCAGCCACTATCTTCCCAGAATCCTCTCTGTTTGGATATTCATATTCTGCTTTTTAAGTATACAGAGTTCCTTGCATCAGCAACAATCCGCGTACTTGTCATTTTCAATGTCTATGCATTCTATAGTGACAATGTGCTTAGCTCTTTTCTTCTGTGGGTGTTTAGATTCTCAATTTTTACCTACTATAAAGATTCTCTCAGTAGTGTTCTCCATTCTCTACTCTAAGCACAGTATATTCCACCCCCAAAATATTTTTGCTGTTTCTGGATTCTAGGCTGACGGGTTTGAAGGAAAGAAAATCCTATCAGGAGTCAGAACAACCAGGCTCTCCCAGTCACTAGCCAGGTGGTCTGGTGCAAGACACTTAGCAGTATCTGCATAGTGCCCAACACTGTTCTAAAGCCCAATCAAAGACGGATGTGCGAGTGTTCTGTGCAGAGAAAAAGTCATGTGGAACGTGGAGTGGCCATTTTACCAGGCTGTACTCAGTACAGCTCAAATATACTGAGGCTTACTGTTAACATCTGCCCAGTTGAGGAAACTCACAAATTCTTCAGGCAAAGAAATGGAAAATGAGCTGACCCTACATAGTATATTTTGTGGACTCTAAGATGGTCATCCATTTAAAGACACCGTTATGAACCTTCAAGAGAGGAAAAAACTCCTGCCAATTATAATTTTAAGATGTGACTATCTGACACATCTTGATTTTCGAGTTGGTAAATTGTGAAATGTATGTGCCTTAGAATCAGTGAATATATGAAAAATACATATATGGGTATTTAAAAATATATACGGACTGGGGGCGCCTGGGTGGCTCAGTCAGTTGGGCGTCCGACTTCAGCTCAGGTCATGATTTCACGGTCCATGAGTTTGAGCCCTACGTTGGGCTCTGTGCTGACAGCTTGGAGCCTGGAGCCTGCTTGGGATTCTGTGTCGCTCTCTCTCTCTGCCCCTGCCCTGCTCGCATTGTCTCTGTCTCTCTGTCTCTCTCTCTCTCTCTCTCTCTCTCTCTCAGAAATAAACATTAAATAAACAAACAAACAAACAAATAAACAAAATATATACAGAATGAATCCCAATCATATACCCAATACATGTAGTAGTCCTGTTCATTTGCTGCAAATGAAAACAGGCTCAATGAAGATATCTACAGAGGGAACAAAGGGAAGATCTGTGTGCATGGATATGTGCCTGATGACATCAAACCGACCCTACTGCTACAGCAATTCTAGGCAGGTGGAGCCCGACAGCAGCATTCCAGTCAAGTGAAGAATAGGAAAGGCATTTGCCAGGAACCAGAGCTATGGCTACTAATTAGTTCTGTTCCCTTTGACACTCTAACCCATTTCTTCCAGACAGAGGCCCTAAAAGGTCTGTTTAGGAGGGAGTGTTGGGGAGAGGGTTAAGTGGGGACCTGAGGGTCTGACGACCCAAGCCTGAGGTACGAATACAGAAAAAAGCCTTAGAGTGAGCGTGATCAAGTCCCCAACTAGGAGCCAGGAAAGATCAGTGTCAAATTATAATCCTTTGTCACCTGGCTACCATGCTTAGGCAAGTTCAGGGGCATCCAATCATGATTTGAAAAGTGTGCATGTAGACTCCAGGTGAACATTTGGCTTTTGTTTTAGAGAGGTCTTATTTAAAGGATGGATCATGGATTATAAGAGGAAGATGATCTAATATCTAAAGAGTCAAGCCAGAATTTCTTTAAATTCTTAGATATTAGTGATCACCCAAAAGCTAGGCAACGGGAGAAACAGGTCCGGCCAGGAAATGACTAGTTACTAGCTGAATACCATGCTTTCCTCTCATTGGCTGCCCCAACTTCATTCCAATCCTTTGTATACCACACACCTATGGGCCTTGGACCCGATACCCGTAGCCACTGTTGGAGTGGGCTTTCCAGTGTCTGGGCAATGCCAGAGAACACTCTTAGGAGTGGGCAGAAATCCTCAGCCTTTTCTTCCTAAACTCAACAGCAATGAGTGGGGCCAAGGTGATGTGGGTCACCTCAAAAAAGACAAAGGGAACAATAAAATCTGGTCTTGAGGCAAAAAAGGGCAGTTATCACCTGCAGAGGATCTGTGGACTGATTAGCAACAGAAGGGGGCCTCACTTCTTCCAATTCCAGAGGGGGCGCTGTCTGAGCAGGACACCAGCCACGCAGGTCTACCGTCATTCACAGCAGTGCCCACAGCCAGGACTGTGCTGAGAATCACCCTATCACTGGCCTGGTTCTCCCCTGTTTATACTCTTTTTCAGGTCCTGGGGTCTTGACTGATTTATTTAAAAATGAACCTTTAACAAACTTTGTTGTGTTTTTTTTTTTAACTAAAGTGTGCATATGTATGCTTTTGGAGGTGGAACTGGAGACGAAAAGGAGAGTAAGGGAAGGGACAGAGAAGGAAAGTCTCACACAAAATCTATACAGAATCAATAGTTTATTTCTGAGTTTTTGAAGGCACTGTCTACCCTAGCGTCCATATGGCCGATGGGAATTTCACTCGGAGAGAAGGAAAACAGTTGAATGTACGACTGTATCATGTTCAACCAGAATCCGACTCACCAGGCAAATGGACGTGACACTAAACAGCTAAGTGACTGCTCGTCGTGAAAAACACCATTTGCCTGGCCCTATCGATGCCGACAGCCCCGGCCTTCCTGGAGGTCTGCTGGCAGGCTCTTCCGCAGCTCCCAGTGTCCTCTCAGGATGCAGAGCGCGTGCTGCGGTACTCCCTTCCTAACAACTACCCCCTCCAGCCTGGGCCCTGGCACGCAGCACTTCTGCAGGCTGAGCTCGGTTACTTGGCAGAGTGAATGTTGGCTGGCTTCTTGCCTGGGCCTAGACCTGGCCCCTTCCCAGCAGGGCATCCTCTGCTCAGCTGTACCTCCAACACAGAGGTAGATGGAAGCAAGGCTCAGAGGACACAGTCCTTGAGGCCACAACTGTGCTTTGAAATGGAATCTAAAGAGGAAGAGGCCGAAGAACAGAATGGGGCTGTTTTGATAGTCTGACAGCAGTAGAGCGATCCATCTTATCAAAGGGAACCAACCGTAAGGGTAAGAGAAGACCTTCATGCTTCAGCCTTTGCTTTTCTGTCATCCACGGCCGTGAGTACCGCAGAGGAGGAGATGGAAAGACCCTGGAGAGCTCTGAGGTACTGACCAACCAATGAGTTCAAAAAGGATTCCCCAGGGACCCTCCAGACACAAAGCACGAGCTAGAAGGATCATCAATTCTAAGCTTCCTAAAATAGTGTATGACCACTATCAAGACATATAAAGTGTGCTACTGGACTGGTTTTCTTCATCTCTGGTTCAGATTACTTTGAGTCTGGTAGACATACAGGGGAGAGGGAGAGGGGACAGCAAGAGGAAGACACTCCGACGTGGTGGCAGAAACAGGGCAATACCTCACAAATCCCTATTCACGGTACCAGTGCCAGGTGAAGAAAGTCAGGGGTCTCCTAGGGAAACGTAATCTGGCTGGCAGGGCAGCCAAACACTGTGATATGATGTGACATATCGAATCACATGTATGTCAGTGGACAAGATGTCAAGCCAGCAGGCTGACCCTGTACTGCGCCTTACACGCATGTATGAAACGGGAGGACCACATAAACTGGGAAGTCCTTCTGCATGCTGACATTTTTGGCTTGGTGACTATTTTTGCACAGATTTTAACATCCCCTCATTTCAAGTCAGTACATCCCTTCACAAAATATTGGCATCGGGAACCTAAATACCTATAAATATCACTTAATGAAATCCGTGGAAGACAAAAGAATCAACAAACAAAAAAACCAAGCAACCAAACAGAACGGAACAACATGGGTCTGGACTCAGAATTCTGGCATTCAAGTCCCAAGTGACGTCGCCAAAGCCAAGTCACCTAGCCTCCGTGAGCTCCCCATTTTTTTCTTTGGCCAGCCTAGCCATTAACAAAAACATATGTGTAAAAAGCCATACAAGCGTGTGACAGGCAGAATAATGGTCCCCCAAATACGTCCAGATCCTAATCCCGGATACCTGGGAATGTTACTTTCCATGACGAAAAGGGCTCACAGATGGGATAATTTAAGGATCTTAGAACAGAAGATTATCCTGGATTAACCAGGGAGGCCCAGTGTAATCACAAGTCTCCTCCTTAGAAGGGGATGAGACTGACCTGAGAGTCAGGGGAGCAGACATCAGAGTCAGATGTGAAGATGCTAGGCTGTGGGCTTTGAAGAATGGAAGATGCCATTGAGTCAAGACAAGCAGGAGCCTCTACAAGCTGGAAAGAGTGAGGGAACGGCTTCTGTTCTAGAACCTCCAGAAGAAATGCGTTCCTGCCAACACCTTGATTTTAGCCCAGTCAGACCATTTCAGACTTTAACCTCCAAAAATGTAAGAGTAAACTTATGTTATCAAATTTGTGATAAGTTGTTATAGCAGTAATAGGAAATGAATGCAAAATATTTTAGGAGACATGGTTATTCTCCTAAAGGATTGAATTTTAAAAGGGGGAAGTAGCTGGGGTTCCCTGACTCTACTAAAAATTACTGCAGCATGATATCCTCTCTTGAGGCCAGCCATCTGCCACACTCAAATAGGATGAGCAACCAAGTGGGTCAGTCTGTCTGTCCATTCATTTTTACTCTAGTTATTAAGGGGTTAGGAAACATGGTGAAACACTGAATATAATTTCTACCCTCGAGGAACTGACAATCTATTAGGGAAGAAGAGAGATAACAAGGCCACAGAGTTCTCTTTCTTTCTGCCATTTTCCTAGCCTTAAGTGACTGTCTAGTGGATGCACTGAACATGCAGCTTCTTGACCTGAACACTTCTAGAATAGACACCATAGGATCCATCAACCTGAAATAATATGCCAGGTTCTGTGGCAGGTGTGTTTTTTTCTGGGGAACAGATCCATAGACTGTCAAAACGGTTTAGGTTTGTAACCCCAAAGTTCAGAACCATTTGTATAATAAAAGATTACAGATAAAAGATTATCCACTATTTTGAGATATTTTGAGAACAGTGCAAACACTTAGGACTTACTTTTAGTATGGAGACGAGGGACTGCCAAGAGAAAGAGAAAACTGAACCAGGCATTCCAGGGCTCCCTACCTCATGATCAGGGTCATTTAACATTTACTAAAGCATACCAGAGGGCCACTTACAAGTTCCACTAAACACATTTTCCCGGGGCGCCTGGGTGGCTCAGTCGGTTAAGTGGCCGACTTCGGCTCAGGTCATGATCTCGAGGTCCGTGAGTTCGAGCCCTGCGTCGGGCTCTGTGCTGACAGCTCAGAGCCTGGAGCCTGTTTCGGATTCTGTGTCTCCCTCTCTCTGACCCTCCCCGTTCATGCTCTGTCTCCCTCTGTCTCAAAAATAAACGTTAAAAAAAAATTTAAAAAACAAAAAAACAAAAAAACAAAAACACATTTTCCCTCTCTACCGAGTCCGCATACATGTGCTAGTCCCCAGCTTCTACAACACTCTCATTATCACCCACACCTTCAGCAACTGCCCCATTTACAATGAGGAACACCAACAAGGAGTTATCTGCGATTGCCTTCTTCACTTCCTCTCCTTCCTTTCCTTTTGAACTGGCCCAAACCCCAAAACTGCCATTACCAAGATTACCAAGGACCTCTCCATGGTGCTATCCTAAAGTCAATTCTCCAACAATCAGCAGCATTTGAGAAAGGTGACCCTCCTCCACCTGCCCCCACCACGTTGTTACACTTGCTTTTTGGTCCCCTATGATGCCCTTTCCTCTGACATCTGCTAGTTCCCTCTCACCTCCTTAGACAACCCCTCTGACAGACACCAATCTCGATCCACCCTCCCCAGCCCAATGTGTTTTATTTTCTTCTTAGCATTCACCACCGCTGCGCCGGCTATCTGTCACCCCCATTACAATATAAGCTCCTTGAAGGCAGAGTCTTTTTCTTTTCCTGCTGTGTTCCCAGACCATGGCATATGACAGACTCTTGAAAATATCTGCTGGATGAATGAATATCACACTTCATGGAACTGTGTGAAAGAGGCCCAGCTGTACAACTGGAAAGAGATAACAAATTAAGAGTATGTTACACTGTTGTTTGAGTCCATTCCCAGCGGAGGCTACCTTCCACCACTCAGGGCTCCACCAACTGCCATACCACAGTGAGAGTTAAGTAGGATGGTGAAGTGTTTGTGAGACCGAATGTTAGTTAAAAACCCACTGCGGTCACGCTGCTTCCTGCCCAACTTGTGGTTCTGACACAGGGTGTTGATAGTAATCACATGTGCGGGTGCACAGAGCGCAGGCACCCTTGCTACCGCGAGTGTGGTGTGCAGCGGATGTGGATGGCTCCGCTCGGGCTGCCACCTGGGCAGGGCTTGAAAGTCCTGGGGGCCAGAAAGAGGTCAGCCCTGTGCCCGTGCTAAACCAAGTTATGTTGAGCTGAACACCCTCTGGTTTCTCTGGTTTCTCATTTCTCCTACCAATGAGAGCAGGCAGGACCTCGCTACCTCCTCCTCCCCGCGAGGAAGTGCCTGTAGGTGGAAGAGCGGTGACCTTTCTGCCCCCTGCAGGGACTGCCTAGGGTCCCCATAACCATTTCCCGGAAAGTGAGGACTTTGGAATGCTTTAGCTAATAGATAGATTTCCTTAAAAAAAAATGGGGGCACCTGGGTGGCTTAGTCAGTTAAGCATCCGAAGTCGGCTCAGGTCATGATCTTTCAGTCTGTAAGTTTGACCCCGCATCGGGCTCTGTGCTGACAGCTCAGAGCCCGGAGCCTGCTTCAGATTCTGTGTCTCCATCTCTCTCTCTGCCTCTCTCCTGCTCACTCTCTCTCTCAAAAATAAATAAAACATTTAAAAATGTAAAAAAAACAACAACAACCCTCTTTATTATGGAAATTTTTCAGACAAACAAAAAATAGAAAATAATGGGCTTCCAGGTACTCATCACTTAGTTTCAACAATGATCAACTCAGGGTCAATTCTGTCTCATTTTGTCTTAGGGTATCCAGGTCTTGGTTTGCCTAGACAATCTCAGTTTAAGCTTGTCCTGGTGTAATTAAGAGCCCCTCTTCAGTCTCAAACATGCCTGGGACTAGACAATAAATTATATAGTCACCTGATCTCTACCCCAACCCACTCCTCCAGGCACCCAGATTCTTTGGAAACAAATTCCAGACATAGGTCCATCTATAAATAATTCACAGTGTGGTAACAAATATTTTAATAGAGATCAACACCCATTAGACACTGTGCTCTTTCAACACTCTTACCAGGGGCTTTCATGTCTCATAAGAGGGGAGCCAAGAAGGGAGAGTGGGAATCGCCCCTGGACAGGCTCTGTGCTATGTGCTTGCATGTAGGTCTCCATAGCTCATGGACGGGGCGAGCACACACATGGGGAAGGCAAATGTGTGCTTGTGCCTGCCTGACTCCACTGACTGGCCTCTTGGCACTATACCTGTATGGAGCTGCCTCCATACAGGACTCTAGAAACATTCATGGACAACAGGGTATCAGGACAGAACTCGGCAGCCGCGGCTTATTGTACACATGGACACAAAAGGAGCAATGGGATTTTGAACAATTCAAGTGAAGAAACTCAGACTTCAAACTGTCCCACAAGAGAATAAAACCCCAACCTTTGTCTCTGGGTGGTGTCGCCGGGAGACTGCAGAGCTAGGCTAAAAGCTGGGTGGTCTAAGCAACCTATCTTCCTAGCATTTAGGAGACAATAGAGAAATGAAACACAATCGCCTCTTCTGAGTCCTCAGAAGAAATAATCCTAGAAAGTTCACTGGTCTACCCCACCACTGGGGTATGTTTCCCAGGCCACCTCTGGGTGTTTCCCAGAGGCCAATCAGAAGACAGCACAGGATGTTCGCTACAGCATCCAGTCGGGTAGCAGTGGGCTTCAGGCAGCCCCGACGATAAATGGATAAGAACCGTGCAGAGCATGGACACTATGAGGCAGTATGCAGCAGGCATCAGCAGTGGACGGAACATACACACAGGATAGATATGAACACAGCACCAAATTAAAACAAAGAAACAAAGCATTTTCACTTAAAAAACATATGTACATGATTAACTAAAATCCACACACAAAAACAAAAATGAAAACTACACATATGCACACAAAGTAACAACTCACGAAACACCAATAAGAGAATAAACGTGTGCACGGCTGGCTGTGGAGGGGGATGAAGACTAGGAGTAAAAGGGAGTAAATCAATGTACAAATGAATAAAACCAAGAGAATGGCCTTGCCCAGACCAATGATAAAATGCCACAAACTGAGCAACAGTATTAACTCCACCTCTGCTCCAGAGGGAGCCACACACACACACACACACACACACACACACAAAAAAAAAAGAAAAGAAAAGAAAAGAAAGAAAGGAAAAAAAAAGCGCTATTAACAGAACCCAGCAAACCATCAATACTTGTGAAAAGCAGCCTGGCCTCAATTTCTCTAACAGTATCTTTCACCCAAATAGCTAGCTGATTGACAAATGGCCCAGGACTCAGGACGGGAGAGGAGGCCTCACTCGCCTTTGCCGTCTGCACGTGGGAAGGGTATGATGAATGGCAGCACCTGGGCTTTGTCACTTTAGCCCCTGCCTTTCAGAGGTGAAGGTGTGGGGGTGGCTCAAAAGGAGGCCCATCCGCTGCAACGCCTCTCCTCAGAGTGTGGACCTGGGAGTGCTGGTCCCAGAGGCACCTACTTCCGGCTGGATGACTCATGTCACAGCTCTGGTTACATTTCTTACCAGAAAAAGAAGGGGGTCTGATGGGAGGCTCTCAACCCACAACTGCTAAGTGCCAGGCACTGATTGGCATATAAGTGCCAGTCAGTGATTGGCATACAAGGCAGCAAGCGCCCCTTCATGAAGCTTAAACTCTGATGGGGGCTGCATATGTATGGGTATGCAGGCAGGGGGACCACCTCATCATCACTGCTAGGACAGGGACAGGACAACGTGCCAAATGCAACTGGCAGCAGAGCCCTCCCTGAGATCTTGAGGCTGGGGGCTGAGGAGGCAGTGACGTCAGAGAGGTTTCTGGTAAGCAGGCACGGCTCAGCTGAGACTAAAGGGTAAGTAGAAGGCAGCCAGGCAGCTAGGTTGGGCGAGCAGAAGGCCTGAGGACTGTTCTCTCAAAGAACTAAAAAAATTATCATTGTGGCTGGATCAAAAAGGTAAAAACCCATCACCAGTCGCATGGAGTAGCAGACTGTATTCTCCAAAAATGGCCTTAGGAGTATTCCCAGTCCCTATGTACATACACTTGCAGAACCTTGCCGGTCTTCACCAAGCTCTGGAATCTTTTCTCTTCCCATAAACCTGGACGGGTGTGTGACTGTTCTGACCAAGTGAGTCGAGTGGAGATGCTATGATGCATGAGGCTGTCATACAAGAGATTCAGCTGCCACCTCGCTGTGTCTCAGGACCCTCCCCCTGGAACCCAGCTGCCATGCTGCGAGGAAGCACAGGCCAAACATCGAGGCCTCACGCATCAGCGTTCTGGCTGAGAGCCCTAACTGAGGTCTCAGCCAGAGCCAGACATGTGAGCGAACAGACCATCAAGACACAGTACCCAGCCAGCCGGTTTTCCAGCCGAAGCCCCAGATATCAGGAGGCAGAGGCAAGCTGCTCCTGCTGTCCCCAAGCAAATACCAGAGCCACAGAATCTGTGAGCATAACGGTTATTTTACACCTTCTAGTTTGGGGCTATTTTGTTACACAGCTCGAGGGTAAGAGCAAATGGACACATAAAAAAAGTAGTGTATTCGTATAATGGAAAACTACCGCAGCAAAGCAAATGGAAGGTCTATGACTACACACCTAACAATACGGACGCATCTCACAAACATACTGTTGAGGAAGGAAACAGACATAAGAGCATATGGTTTCTGATTCTATCTAATTAAAGCACAATTATAAGACAAATCCACGTTTTACAAGTCAGGATGGCCGTCACCTGCTAGAGGGGCAGTGACTGGAAAGGGGCATGAGCGGGTCTCCTGGGATGCTGGTTACAGAGTTGCTCAGTCTGTGAAAATTCATCAAAATGCACACTTAAAATGTAATATAAGCACTTCTCTGTATGTACATTAAACTTTAATTTTTAAAAAGTTTCATTTTTAAAAAAATGTTGACAGGTAGAATGGCAAAAAAAAAAAAATGTGAGAGCTAAGAGGGAGATAGGGATCAGATCTGATAGGGCCTTGTGAGGCACACTGAGAACTTAGGTGCCTCCTTGCGGAAACACTACAAACTATCCAGAAACTCTGGATTTTAGAACATTTTAGAAACACTACTCTGGTCACAGTGCAGTAAATGGACTGGGTTGGTCTGAAAGCCTGCAGAACAATTAGGGGGTTGCTGCAGTCACTCAGGCCCAAAGTGGTGTGAATGGAGAAAAGCAGGTGTGGGCCAGGCAACCCCACTGCCCTGCCAACCCCTGGCAAACATTAAGGTCCCTATGCCACTGGGGCCTCCGGACTGGCTGCCCAATGGGCCATCTGGCAGACTCAGAATCCAGGAGGGACATCTGGTCAACGCGACCCTGAACAATTATTATCTTGATTACTAAAATTTTCTGCTTCCTCTTATATATTGTGCCCAACCCGGGGAGAAAAGCATATGGATGACAAAGATCTCTAAGGGGTTCATACTCTGGGGTTTGTTATCTTAGAAGTCAGAAGAACGGGTGCAGGAGTAGTTAACAATGACGCTCAAGTTTCTGGCATCAGGAAGTGGGTAAACAGTGGTTTCTATGAAGGTATGAATCCTAGGAAGAGGACGGGTTATGGGAAGGGGGTGGGGATGAAGATGATGGGCAGTTTTGAACACACCAAGTCTTGAGGACTCTGAGAGACATTCAAGTGGCGACAGCTGGCGTGTCTGGTGTAGGAGCTGAGGCCCAGAGGGAAGATGTGGACTGGGGATGTTCATGAGGGTAGAATCAACTTAAAACAGAAAAAAAAAAAAAAAAAAGCCACGGGAACAGATAAGCCCACTCTAGGAGAACGTCTGAGGATCCCCGCCTGGGCCCTGAGGGAAAATAATATTTAAAAAACCACACTTAAACATGAGCGCAAATACTACGGATACTGGAAGTAGAAGGGCACGGCTAGGAATAATATTTACAGTGCATACGCTGAGATCCCAAGCAAAAAACCCAACCAAAACAAAAAAATGAAGTTCCCAAACTGTAGATATCTATCTATCTGCAAAGCAACTCTTCTTACGTTCTTTCCTTTTGTTCTTGTTTCTCTTAGCTGGAAAGTGGTGTTGCTAAAAGGCTACGTCTTGCCTTTGGCTAACCTTCACTCAGATGGTAAGACAAGCCGTTCACCTCTCTGGCTAACGAGCGGCAGGAAGTATGCCTTTTCTCACTTTCTTCGGCCCCACTGGTTCTCCTCAGGCGTCAGCTTGGTTCCATCCATGTGCTGAATGGAACTGGGGAGGTGGGAGTGGACCCTCGCATTTTTGAGTGCATCCAAAATAACTTGGTGAGGCAGCCTCGGGTCCATTTGGCAGACAGAAAAGAGGCTCACCCAAGGAAGGAAATGGACACAGGGTGACAAGGGAAAGTGTGTTCTCCAGCCCCGGCCACCAGGGCCACATTTCAAACTTGGATTAGGGAGATTACACTCCGTGCCCCAGGGGGAGGCACGATGGCTGGCCGGGGACGTGGAAGTTTGCTGCACAGACTCCGGACCCAGAACCACTCACTCACTCACGGTGGCAGCTGGTGCTGGAAGCCCTTGCACGCACCTGGGGCGCTCTGCCTCCAGAGGTCACGCTCCAAAACCAGGTCACTGGGTCTTTCACTTTTTGGACTGACCGATGTTCGAGCTTGGCTTTAAAAGGCAAAAGCAACCAAGGAGACAATCTGTGAAAAAGGAACGGCAGGTGTGGAGTAGAGCTCGGCGCAGCCTCCCGAGGAAGGGGTTTGCTGCACCAGCGCGGCCGCCCCGCGGGCTGCTCCCCACGCACACGGGGACCTCGGCCAGGCAAGGTACCTTCACTGGGGATGGCTCACCGTGTGGGGATGCCCCCCAGTCACGTAAGCACGTTATAAGACGTTTGCTAATTCTAACTGCCATGCTCTTCCAGTTCAAGGCTTTCCCAGGGCAATGTGCTCTTGAGGAACGCGGGCACTGGGCTCCAAACTTTGAGACCGGTTTCACGTGATACTTTTCTTCCCCAATGTAGATCAATAGGTTTTTATTTGTAAAATACATTTCTGGATAAGATATTTATATTTTCATTTTTTTTTAAACCATGCCATCTCCAGGATTTTGAAATCTGCTTTGTTTTAAAGTAGACTCCATGCCCAAAGTGGGACTTGAACTCATGACCCCAAGATCGAGAGTCACAGGTTTTAGTGACTGAGCCAGGAAGCACCCTGAAATCTGCTTGCTTTTTTTTTTTTTTTTGAGAGAAAGAAGGAAACAGAGAAAAGCCCATGTTCACGAGTGAGGGAGGGGTCAGAGGGAGAGGGAGAGAGAATCCTAAGCAGGCTCCCTACCCAGAGCCTGACTCAGGGCTTGATCTCACGACCTTGAGATCATGACCTGAGCCGAGATCAAGAGTCGGATGCTTAACCGACTGAGCCACCCATGCACCCCTGCTTTTTCATTTAAAATATATTTTCTTTACATGGAAATAATACAACTTCCCTCATCTCTTTTAAGAAATGGTTACGTTGTACGGAGATATAATTTCTCTAGCTAATTTCCGACAGATAGACATTCAGGCAGTCCCCAGTTTTTCGGTATTAGAAACAACACTACATCACGACAGCACCTGAGTATCTTGGGCACCGTGTCCAGTATCATCCTTTGGGTAAATCTCACATAGTAAAACTCCTTGGTTAAGACATAGATACCTTACAACACAACTTCTACCTACCACAAAAGGGTACAAGGCTACAAGTAAGTAAAAAGTCCCCAGCTGAACTCCCGGAGGTATTAATAACAGTGTCGTCTACATCCTAGAAGGACATCACCATCTTACCATCTCCTCCTTTGCTGGATCCCCTTCCCAGGATTCCAGGTTTTCCTCTTTCTCGATTTGCTCCCTCCTTAGGATGGAGGGCACCCATCGGCAGTTTCCAGGGAAAGGGAGCATTTTGAGACTTTACAAATGACCTAATTGTCACCTCACATGTCTGTGGGTGGGGGGCTGGCTGACTGGTGGTGTCACTGCAACAGGTCAGAGACATCACGCTGCTCTTTGCTGATCTTTGTTCCTGCCCTCTGGTTGCCAAGGCCGATTTAACACAGCCCACAGTTGATGGCCCACGGGCCTGTGCAAGGCCTATCTCGTTTCCTTTCGCCCTCAAGTCATTCCATTCGCCTCCCTGCAGACCTTCTGTGCCAGGAGGTACCCTTTAATGTACTTTACGTGCACACCCTGCTTTATAGGTGTGCTCGTGAAACGTGGATCGTGATTTTCGGAATGTGGCTGTTTTACTTTTTTGCTCTTTACTGAATCATTCCCATCAGCAAACAAATATGCTGGGATTTCAGCAATTTTGGAAAAATGCCTTCTCTTGACTCAGCTTCCCCTGACAGCTATCTCCCGTTTTTTTTTTTTTTTTTCATCATTTTGCATCCAAACTCCTCCAAAAGGTTGTCCATACTTGTTAATGCCTGTCTCTTCCCTCTCACCCCACACCCACCTCCATGAGACTTCTGCCTTCACCACTCCGTCAAAATGGCTCATCAAGGGCACCGCTGGCCTGGTGCCACCAATCCTACGAGTCGCTTTTGGGTCCTCATCTGCACGGGCTCTCCCAGGGGCACAAGCCAGGCCAGCGCTCCTCTCTGACGTGCTGCACTCTTTCGGCTTTCCTCTCACCCCGCTAGTGGCTCCTTCTGTCTCCTGTTTTGTTTTCTCCTCTTCCTCCCAACCCCAGGATAATAGTTGATGCCCACGGCTCAGTCCTGACCCTCTACTATTCTCTTTCTACATCTTCTCCCTTCTGAGTATGGAGGCTTTAAATACCAACTACGTTTTTGCCTTTTTGTGCTTGAAAAAGTTCTTCCTTGTTCCTGTGACACAAAGACATTCTACTTTTCCTCCTACTTCTTTATAATCCCACATCTGCAAACCTTGGGGCCTGGGAGTTTTGGAATTGAGACTGTTCCAGACTTAAGAAAGGTGATGTTATGCAATGCCTCTATTAACGTCTGGGACAGCCCCACATAATTACACGTTAATAGTTTTGAAGTGACCCACCAAACAAATAATTGATTCAGGCAAGGATCATCAATAGATATGAAAACGATTAAATTTTATCATTAGAATGATAAAATCATTCTGTTGCCAGAGAAGAGGACACCTGCAAGTCACAATAGCCCTGGTAGTAAGTTGCTCACTGCAAAGGGAAAAAGTACACCTTCACCAGGGGAAGCCTTGGCGGTCACGATCGTACCATATGATCAAACTTAACAGAACTGTAATGGTAGAAAAACCTGACATTCAGTACCTATCTCCTTATGTGATACAACACAAAGTATGCAGCAAGAACACCTACATTCTTCACCAAAATGTTTAAGCTGAAATCAATCAAGCCTTTAGACCCAGCTTCCAGTTTATAATGAAATACCGGGGAAGGTATAGACAGAGAAACAAAGTAAATGATACCACAAGGAAACAATCAGACAAACCCAGAATGAGGGACATTCTGTAAGTCAGTTGGTTCTGGTCTTTATAAGATGTCAGTATCACACACATGCACACACAGAGCTGTGAATCAAGAGAAATTAAAGAAACAGACCAACCACCAAATGTAATGCATGAACCTTGACTAAAAATCTTAGTTCAGTAAAGACAGCTGACAAATATATTTTTGGTCTGAGACCAAATATCCTTCAAATTCGAATCTGAAGATTGAGCAGAGAGGGATCTGGGTTAGGACCAGGGAGTTGGCAGTTCCCCCAACATGCTACAGTGGGAGGAACCCCCTTCCAGAAGGAATCAATGACCCTATGTCTTACAGAGTTTTATCCGCAGTCTACCTTGCATGGTATTTTGTGTATGTTTGTATCTCCCACACAAGACTGTTCCTGAGGATAGTGAACATGCCTAGTTTATTTAGTTTTTTAAATTTATTTTTGTATTTTCCATAGTGATTTATAATAGCAGCTGTTCAATAATGTTCACTACACATTGCTCAATGAACAATAAATAATGTTCCAATGCTCAATAAACATTTATTGAGTGGGGGAAAAACATTCTGGGGATAAAAGGGGGAAGTCTGAATATGGACTGGGTATTGATATTATGGAATTGCTGTTAAGTTTTAAAAGTGTGACAATTATATGGTGATTCTGTAGGAAAATGTCCTTTCTCTTGTCCTTTCTCTTATACTACCTATAGTAGTAGTAAGTAGTATGTAAAGTTTCACAATGTTTGCAACTTATTTCAAATGGTTCAGCAGGAAGAAAGAAAGAAAGAAAGAAAGAAAGAAAGAAAGAAAGAAAGAAAGAAAGAAAGAAAGAAAGAAAGAAAAGAAAAACCTATATATATACACACATATATAGATAAAGCAAATACAGCAAAAATGCTAAGTGTTGAGTTCAGGTATTAGACGTGTGGGTGTCCACTGTGATATCATTTTAATTTTTCTCAATATTTGCAAGTTTTATGATAAGTTGTTTTTTTCCCCAATATATGAAATTTATTGTCAAATTGGTTTCCATACAACACCCAGTGCTCATCCCAAAAGGTGCTCTCCTCAATACCCATCACCCACCCTCCCCTCCCTCCTACCCCATATTGATAAGTTTTTTAAAAACTGCAATGAAATCTGTGATGTTCACACAAGCAGGATAAATAAATGATTACAAATAAACAGCCTAATCTCAACTAAGTTTTGCTGCCATGTGGGTTATGAAAGAGCTTCCAGTTTTCAGAGTTTTCTGGGTTTCAGATTTGTGGATAAGAAAAGGTGGACCTGTATTAATTTTGTGGTGTTACCACTCTCATTTAGGTCTTTTAATTCCTCTAGAATTTTATGTGACATTATGTGGAGATCCGGTTTATGTATTTCCATCTAGTAAGTCAATTATCCTAACACTATCTAATGTGCAATCCATCCTTTCCTCACAGATTCACGGTGCCCCTTTATACCAAATTATGGTCCCACTGATACATGGGTCTATCTTTGAGATCTTCATTCCATTTTTGTCTGTTTTACCTATTCTTGCATAGACACTATACTGCTTTTAGTACTATAGTTCGATAGCTCGTAATATCTGGTGTAAAAGTCCCCCTTTTCTCTTTTTTCTAAAAGTTGACTTTGTTACTTCAAATGCATTTAACAATAAAAGATTTTTAAAAATCCAGTTAGAGTCCCAAGGAGAACTGCACTTGTGGCAGACTATATTTTCCAAAGATAGTTGTGCCAATATATATCTCACCCCACACACTCTTTCTACAATGTGATATTAACATTCCTCAATCGACAGATGGGGTCTATGTTCCTTTCCCTTCTATGTAGAGTGATCTTCGTATCTGCCTCAACTAGTCATGTGTAGAGGTGCACAGCCATGATGCCAGGGGACTTCCAAGGCTAGGTTCAAAAAAAGGTAATATGGCATGCATCTGGCTCTCTCTTGGGACAAGGGCAGTGGGATCCCTCAACTAACATGTAAGAAGTCCAGGTGCCCTGAAGGCACCATGCTGGGGAAATCATGTGTAAAGTACTCATAAATAGAGATGCCCAAGGGCCCCAGGTGTCCCCACCCCCAACTCCTGGGGTCTTCCCAGACCAGACACGGGGTACATGACTAGAAAAGCCTTTGAGATGGTCCCATCCAGAGCCACCATCTGACTGCACCCTCATGGGAGGCCAAAAAGCCAAAAATGCCTGAAAGAGCTGCTCTAAATTACTGGTTCACAAAAATAGAGAGAATGATTACTGTTGTTTAAGCTCATCAGTTTTGGGGTAATCTATTACTCCATAGTTACTGGAATAGCACTGAATTTATAAATCAATGAGAAGGAAAGATTATCATCTTTATAATATTGGATCTCATGCAAGATTACAGAACATCTTTCCTTTTATTTAGATCTCCAGTAGAGAGTCTACAAATGGCTTCAGTTAAATACCAGACACTTCATGGTTTGTTCTGTTATTATTTCTTAAATTTCTAGTCAGTTAATGCAGACATTGGGAAATACAATCTGATATTATAGACTCATCTTATATCTGATAACATCATGAGGAAAACAAAAAGGGTTATCTCTTTCCTTTCAATTCTTACATTTAATTTCTTTTTCTTTCCTTAACCTGTTGATCAGGATCTCCATTATTAAGTTAAAGAAAGTTTTTTCCATTGGATATAATGTTTGCTACAGATTTTTGTTATATAACTTTTGTCAAATCGAGAAAGTTCCTTTTATCATTATTTAGTGAGAATTTAAAACATAAAATGGACTGAATGATCTAATTCTTTTTCTGTATCAAGTGAAATCATGTGTTCCCTCTTTTGGTCTATTGATAAAACAGGTTTTCTGATGTTGAACCATCCTTGCATTTTGGGCAAAAATAGTATTTGTTTGTGATATGTACGTTCTCAATATACTATGAGAGTGGTTAGCTGATATTTCATTTGGAATTTGGTAACAGAGGTGCTAGGGAGATTTTTCATTTGTGACCAAATGTTAGTATCTATAGGTCTTTCCTCTGTAGTAGTTCAGTTTCTTCAAAGAAAGATCCTCTAAACTCTTGCCTCTACCCCTGGAATTCCAAAATAGAACAGGAAAGGAAGTTTGGAGCCTCATGGTACAGTACAGACTCCTGTCTGATCCTCCTGTCTGATCCTCCTGTCTCAGTGCCTGACCAAGTCTACAAACTCCTGCTCAGTTTTTCTGGAGACAATCCCCCACCCAAATGCTACAGGGCTGGGAAAGGGGAGTCATCCAATGGAGGAGAAGAGGCAAGTGGCTCGTTAACCAGACTTTCAAACTATCCCCTTATTTTCAAGGCTAATAGAGGTCTGGCTGATAATCTGTGGAATGTCCATATGATGGACTATCAGACTGCCAAAATAAAAAGGTAAAACTTTTGTATACTAACTTGTCCACAAATTGAATTTTTTTTTACAAAAGTTGCAGAATAATACGTAGAATGTGAAACCCTTAGAAAACAAAGAAACCCACACACAATGGCATCAGCACAGACACACCCATGTGTCACAGTGGCCACCTGGTTACCCACAGACAGGGAGATTGGAGTAGGAGAAGGGACACATTCTTTTCCTTTAAACACTCTGTGTTGATTTTGTGATAATGCACTCCAATTACTTTCCCAATTACAAGAACCAAAAAAAGACAAAGTTTTGTTAAGTTCTCCTACTTCCTGACCCCCACCATAATTAACCCCAGATCTCTGCAAAAGAGATTCCTGCTACTTAGCAAGAAGGCATGACCAACAGTCTGGGTCCGAAAGGTGATTCTGGCCGAAAAAACCCTGATAAGAGTTTGCAGCAGATGGCGGTACTCTGGGGCCATCCCCGCAAGGGAGCTGCCCCACAGCCCCAGTTGCAGGAGCAGCCGGCACCTCTTCGGCTGGACAACTAACTGTGCTGGGATGAGCAGTGAAGAGCCCCCCCCCCCCCATCCCCGCTTTCTTATCATTTTGCTTTCCGCTTCTCCCTTTCCAGCTCGGCCTGCCTGCATTTAGCTTGTGTAATACTATAATCAGCAAAACAATGGGATTGCTATAGTTTCTCACTCCAAGGAAGCAAATTCTCCTTTTCCTTATTTTATTTTAAGTTTCATTTATCCATTTTGAGAGAGGGAGAAGGAGGGAGGGAGGGAGAGGGAGGGCGAGGAAGGGCGAGGGAGAGAGGGAGGGGGGAAGGAGATAACATGCACGCACAAGCGGGGGACGGGCAGAGAAAGAGAGAGGGAGAAAGAACCCCAAGCAGGCTCTGCACTGTCAGTGCAGAGCCCGATTCCACGACTGCAAGATCATGACCTGAGCCGAAACCAAGAGTCGGCTGTTTGAGTCACTCAGGCTCCCCCACCCTTTCCTTATTTGAAGGCACGAAAGCTACTGACAAAGGAACACAGGAACAAAGGCCATCTCTCACAGAAGGTAAGGTGAGAAGTATCCTCCGTGCCCCCGTGAAAAGCAGCCACATCGGTCTGAATTAACTGAACACAGCATTCTGGTACCACCGGGTCTGAACCCAGTGTACCAGCTACTAGTGTTCCACATTGCCCTTTGCTGGGCCCTCGAATGGACACAGGATGGCACATGTGAGGCCGGGGAGGACACACAGTGAGCCAAGGGCAGGGCCGGGCAACAGGTCTTCCTGAAAAGCCCCTGTGGCTCTCACCAATGCAAGACACACTCATGCCAAATACTGCAAGGACAGCCAAGAGCAGCCAGAAAAGAATCTCAGTTCTCTTGCTACAGCAACTTCCAGTTTGCTGCTCATTTAGCTTTTCCATCCACCCGGGACAGTGGGAAGAGGAGGAAGAGGAAGAAAAAAATGAGAACGGTAGCTCCCATCTTCAGAGCTGCTTTGAAGAGCCAGGAACAAGTTCTGGGCGCCTTGCTCGCATCGCTGCATTTAATCTCTGGAACTTCCTTGCTATGCACCATTATTATTCCTACTTCCCATACGAGGAAAATGAGGCCCAGGGAGGTGAAGGTCAGACAGCTCTTGAGTGATCAGAGCTGCGAGCACAACCCAGGCAGACAGACCTCAGGATAATATGAAGAACCAGATGGGGAAGTGAGGTGGGGAGGGAAGAAGGAATAAAACCAAGCAAACCAAAGTGACTTGTTCTTCCTTTTCAATCAAGGACAAAGCAACTGAATTTTGGTTTAAAATCAGGCCCTTCTATGGGGCGCCTGGGTGGCTCAGTCAGCTAAGCGTCCGACTTCAGCTCGGGTCATGATCTCCCAGTTCATGGGTTTGAGCCCATGTGCTGACAGCTCAGAGCCTGGAGTCCGCTTCGGATTCTGTGTCTCCCTGTCTCTCTGCCCCTCCCCTGCTCATGCTCTGTCTCTCAAAAATAAATAAACGTTAAAAATAAATATAAGTAAGTACAAAATCGGGCCCTTCTCTCAAAGCTGAACTTATGCAAGCCTCAAGGTAGGAGAGATGTTTCCAGGAGTAATATCCCTCTCCTCCACTGGGTGATCTAGAAATCCACAGGAAGAGCTGTGACAATAATGAGGAACGGACCCTGTGCTGTAGCAAAGATTATGAGCTGGGAGACAACTCCCACTTGTCTAGTCTCACCTGGCCTGAGGGAGGCAGACACACAGGGAGGTCACAGCCAACTCAAAAGGCCGCTTGTCCCCCACCTTTATTACTGAGGACAAAAGTGGCAACAGCTTTGTGCCTGGAGTCTTCTCCGTTCTCGTTCTGATTCTGTCTGGTAAGAACTGTCTTGCCCTTATCACATGAGCAGAGTGGCAGGGGGACAAGGTGTTCACAAGCACTCACCCCTGTGACAGCTGCAGAACCTCAGAGCTCACAGAGTGACTTCACAAACTTCATTATCCACTCTCAAAACCAATAGTGTATGATCTTCATTCATTAATTAATTCAAATACTTTCCCAAAATGAAATCAAAGTCTTTGGGCTAAAATTTAAAACATACAAATGAAGGCCACCATATATTTTTTCAAAGCTACATAACACGAACACCTATCCAGGGCAAATGCTGAACCTGGCAGGGCAGTGGTGGGGGGAGGGGGTGCGGCAGAGGGTCAGAGACGAAGGGGGATAAGGTAAAATGTCAAAGCAGGTGGAACCTGGCTATCTACACCCACCCCAATCTAGGCTGGAATCTACCCCTGGCCTCCGGGAATGCACAGGCTGGAGGCACCCTCCCCCACCTTCCTGAAGGCACTCCAGAGTGTCCAGCTTGCGACGGGTGTGGTGTGGGCGGTGTGGTATGGGTGGGAAGATGTGGGGTGGGATGGTGGGGGTGGGGTGGTAGAAAAAGGAGTAAGCAGGCAGCTAAAAGTATAAGCATTCTTATCAAGGGTCTGTCTCTAACCTGGACAAACTTAGCATTTCTGAGTGCCCATTTTTTCCCTTATAAAGCGAGGAGACTGGCTTATATCTCTGAGATTCCTGCTAATTTTAAGCCTTATGGATTTAAAGTTTGGGATCACCGTGGTTTTCTCCCCTACCGAGGGTCCCCTTCAGTTCAGGGAAGACCCCGGGCTCTTCTGCCCCTAAAGAAAGGCAGTACTGTTCCCAGGTCCAACAAAAGGACTTGGGAAGCCTCACACATGATAAATAGTCTAAAATATTTTCAGAATTAATACACCTGGCTTTTTAAAGCCTCTATGAGAAAAGGTAAGGGGATGTCTGTTACTCACATTGACTGTTAAACTTCAGAAGACGCCCCTCGATGCCTCTCCTTGGACCCTCGTGCAGCACCCCATCCCCACCCCCACTAAGCCTCCGCCACTTACAGTGACCTGAAGGAGCGACACTGGAACACCCCAGCTCCTGGATGACCCTGTTACACACCCACCGCTATGAACTTGAGTGGCAAAGTGAACTCAGGTGCACGTGGCCAAAGCTGCGGCAAAAAGGTAAAGACGTATTCCATATTTGCACTCACTCTTAGCTCTTTTAATCAACTCTTTCTGGCAAAGGATTCATCTCACTTGAGCAACTCTGAACCTCAGCAAAAGGTCAAAGCACTGACCGTGAGCCACTGTCCACAGAAACCTCTCCAGCTCTTCAGAAGCCTCGAGAGATTTTATGAAAGGAATAGTATTTCCCACGTGACTAAGAAATGCCATTTCTGAGGAGACAGGAGGTGTCGCGTCTGGCGCCCTAAGCTCCCAGGGCTGTGCCTGCCGGCGTTTCCAGTGGAGCATCCACGCGGCACTGCCTCCGTGTGAGGTGCTCTTAGACAAACACGGCTCTAAGCGTGTTATTATAAATGAGATATAACAGGTCTGTCAAAGCAAGTTCTTCAAACTGTCTCGATTCTTTTGAAGTCACTGAACAGCCATTTGCTTAGATCCTTCTAAGCAGCATAACAGTGAGAACACTGATACTTTGTCAAGTCCAAAGTATAACCTGATTTTAAGTTTCTTTCACAGATTAACTGGAGGGAAATATGCTAGAAACCAATGTTCTTCGCGGTCACAGCCGCCAGGCTCTCGGGCACGGGAACCTCTCGGGTAGTAGTTGCGGGAACTACTACGTCTAGAGGCCAGTTTTCATTAGAAGGCCTCAGCCAGGTCAGAAGCTGTTACAAAGCTGATTCCACAAATTAACACTTTAAACCGAGCTGGTGGCAAAACGATGAACCGTGTCAGGAAACCTGGTGGGATGGAAGTCACACTGGGACACAGGGAGCCCACTTCTCATGTCTTCTTCCTTGGTCACTCCCGACCAAGCCATCAGAAAATCTGCGAGCAGAATACCAGAGCTCTACTTACACGGTCGGCATTTATCATGTCCCCTGAAGGGAAGTCACCACCAGGCAGTCTTACGGAGATCGTCTTGCCTCTCTTTGTTGGCTTCCCCTCCTGCAGTTAAGAAATGCAGTAGTGCCCTCACAGCACGGGGGAGAAATGAAGACATGACCTCAGAAGTCTTCCCCCAAATCAAGGGTGCAGCCAATGTTAAAACCCAGGTTTCTGGACTCCTAAACTCTCTTTTGAGACCGGTGTGCTCGGGAGGACCTCAAGGCTCTGGTGCTCACGTGTGTGGAAGGGATTTATCCCCCCAGTCCTGCCACCCAGGGTAGGACCAACCAGGTTAGAAAACGGCCCATCACCTGGTTCAGCAATGACATGTTCAAGTGCTTCTGGGTTTTCCACAAATAATCACAAATAATATAATGACACCAGAGGTCTGGTCATAGAACCCTGTCCCAACTCTCTATCTGCTCCTCTAGAGTTGGTAAGTGCAAAGGAATCGCGGGGGCGGGGGGAGGGGGGTGGTGGAAAAGATACAGGAACATAAACAACATGACTTCCTAGGGTCAAATGAAACAAAAAGATGGCTGAGAGAGAGAGGGGAGCGGTTGAATCTAATAGCCTAACACCTTTAGTCCACTTTTTATTTTTTTTAGTGTTTACTTATTTTTCAGAAGCAGAGACAGAGCACAAGTGGTGGAGGGACAGAGAGAGAGGGAGACACAGAATCCGAAGCAGGTCTCAGCTGTCAGCACAGGGCCCGACACGGAGCTCGAACTCACAAACCGTGAGATCATGTCCTGAGCTGAAGTCAGACACTTAACTGACTGAGCCACCCTGGCGCCCCTTTAGTCCACTTTTCAAATTGATTTCTGCAACTCCTAATCATTACAGGTAGAGTAAAACACTGAAACTGTTGGCTCCAAATCTTCCTCTGCTCACATCTAAAAACAGAAGGATCAAATAAGACCTAAGAACAAACTTCAACAGACGGGCTTCTTTTGATGGCAGAGACTGGTTCCTAGCCCAACTAAGTCATTTCACCACAAACAAAAATAAAAAGACTATAGTTTTCTCTGATACCTTCACAGTACCAGAGATTTATCATGCTTGATCTTGATTTATTATGCTGTTCTTTTTTCAAATTCCACAGATATTTGACACCAAGAAACGGGAAGGGTGACCGCAAAGTGTCTATAATGAGTCCTGTAATCTAACCTGGAAGCCGTTCTGATAGCAGGTTCTGCCTACAGCAGACAGGTCTAGGACACTGTGAGGGCTCCCTTCACAGCTCCCAAATGCTCAGGCAGCTGGAGATCAAGGCCAGTAGCCAGTTATTCACATTCAAATATGAAAAGCGTAGCATGAAGCAGCCCTTGGGATGGCAGCAGCACAGAACCAGAACAAGAAAAAGCCAACGTGGTCAAAAACTCTTAACTAAGATGTGCAGAGAGCCTAGTGCATCTTTTGGGTGGTGAGACTTGATTTATTTAAAGGAGAAGGGGAAAGGGACCACGTGGAACAATTCTCCTGGAACCAAAGACCCAAAGCTGTACCAGAGGCAAGCAGGAAGCACTAGCTGCTGCTAAGCTCTCATCAAGTTACCAAACTCAATATAAACATGTCTTTTCAAAGCAACGTGATGAGGTCTGCTGCGTACCTTCTGCCCAAGTCCACTATGAAGGGTTGGGATCCCTATTGTCCAGGAAGGCTCCAATTCCCCTGCAAGCTGTCCCCATCTGTAACCACTCCTTGCACTCTTCTGTGAGGTCTTGGCCACTCTTCTTCCCTTCAGTTCCTGCTGCCTGCAGTGGTGCTGAGCCAGCAGGTATGGGGAAACCATCCTTGGACTGGGAGCCAAAAAGGAAAAACCGGCACAACACTGATGAGAGTGGCCCACCTAACAGGACAGGCTACTATCCTATCTGCACCCCTGCAGAGAAAGAAGAGGAAAGGGGGAAGGACAGCTATTTATAGGACCAGTTGGGTATAATCCAGGCTTCTCTCTCAGCCCCCACATTTGTTAACGGGGGTTTACAGTGTGCACTGGTCCCTGCCCTTTCCACACACAGCTCACAGTGAAAAAAGCAGTTCCCCAGGCAGACCTATAGAACTCACTCCATTGACTTCCCGGCAAAGCAGTTGCTGGGGACAATCCAGAGGCCAGGGATGATGAATTCTCTGTTGGCTTATGAAGTCAGCATTCTCTCCTGTAAAGCTATTTCCACTCCTATGTCCTAAGACCTCTGACTCTGGAACCAGAACTAGAAGGTTCAAAAATGATAGAGGGGCGCCTGGGTGGCTCAATCAGTTAAGTGTCCAGCTTCTGATTTCAGCTCAGGTCATGATCTCACAGTTCGCGAGACTGAGTCTCACAGTTGAGCAAGATTGTGCTGAAAGTTCAGAGCCTGCTTGGGATTCTCTCTCTCTCTCTCTCTCTCTCTCTCTTCTCCTCCCTCACTCGTGCTCCCTCTTTCTCAAAAATAAATAAATAAACATTATTTTAAGTGATAGAGACTCAGAGAAAGCGCAAGAAACAACAGCAGGAATCTGGTCATCCTGCTGTCCTGACCCAGTCAGCCTCGTGGCTAAGGGAGGGCTTTTTAGTCTTGGGGCTGAAGGAGCTCATCCTCTTGGAGCCCCTCTCAATTCAGGACCAAATTAAGTCATTTAAAAAATACTCCAGGTGTTAATCAAACCCAGTGATTTCTGCTGAGCAAACAAGAAAACAAAACCCTGTCGCCATCTGTATTTGTACTGGAACAACCTCAGTAAATTCGTTGAGATCAGAAATCCTCTTGGCATGAATAAGCACAAAACGAGCATTTGAGTTACACAGGAGTCAAAGGAGCAGGCAAACGGAGGAGGAGGCTGGCAGGGTGGAAGTTTTCAAAGAAGCCATCAGATTCTGACTGAGGCAAAACCCCAGGAGATTTTGAACAAATCTGAAAGGAAATACAACCACATGACTCAGAATAAAAACCCTAAATCTTGAATTCCAACAACCCAAGAAACAGAACTGGGAAATGCTACAAGGCTGAATGCATCGGGGGATCCAAGTTCTCCTGAGAAAACGGAGAAGTTTAAACAGAGTCAGGGTCTTGCAGGGAGCCAAATGTCACCTTTACCAGCTTGCTCGACGAGCAAGCTTAGTCCATGGGATGCTCACCTGCCCTTCAAAGACTGAACAGTTTACACACTCACTGGAGTGACATTCCAAAAACAGGCCTGCTGGGAAATCTTACCTCAGAACAAATGGAAGGACATCAACAGATTCTCAAAGCAGTAAGCCAGGTAACACTGACTCATTTTCACTTTGGTTAACTTTAGGGAATGAAGGACGTCCATACACTGCAATCCTGTTCGTCTTGCCTTTTTGGCAATAAAAATGGCCAGAGGCAGAGAACTCTTAGGTTTTCTAGCTGCTTCCCAAGGAGATTCCCACGGAAGGTGGTTGAACCTGGAGGCATTAAAAGTCTCTTCTATGAGGGGCGCCTGGGTAGCTCAGTTGGTTAAGCGTCGGACTTCAGCCCAGGTCATGACCTCACGGTTCGGTTTGTGAGTTCGAGCCCCACGTAGAGCTCTGTAATGTCAGTTCAGAGCCTGGAGCCTGCTTCGGATTCTGTGTTTTCCTCTCTCTCTGCCCCTCCCCTGCTCACACTCTCTCTGTCTCTCAAAAGTAAATAAACATTAAAAAAAAATTTTTTTTTAAGTCTCTTCCATGAAGTAAGTCCACGGTAGTTTGTGCTCCTGCACACGATGTGTGAACTTCAAGATCTTCAAGTCTTTGTATGAGTATCCAGTTCCCATTCGTAGAGTGCCAGTGCCAGATTTACTATTTAACCAAGAAAGGTAAACACCAACCTCAGATGGAACTATGTACCAGACTCTGAAACCTGTTCTGGCCACAGCCACTGGAACACATGACCATCACTGAAAAAAGAGGGACTTCTCAGCCCAATACTTTATTTTATGGGGTTTCTGGCCAGCGCTGGCTGATGGGAATGTGAACTGAAATGTCCACTGGGATCTGTGGAAGCAGATGATCCTTTCAGTCAACTTCCTTAAGCCCTGACCTCTGAAGAGAAATATTCCAGTTCATCTTTTTTTTTTTTTTTTAAGTTCATTTATTTTGAGAGAGAGAAGGTGCCAGAGAGCGTGACAGCAGGGGAGGGGCAGAGAGAGAGGGAGAGAGAGGATCCCAAGCAAGCTCTGAGCTGTCAGCACAGAGCCCGACGCCGGGCTCAAATCCACAAACTGTGAGATCATGAACCGAGCTGAAATCAAGAGTCGGACGCTTAACTGACTAGGTCACCCGGGTGCCCCTGATTTCAATTCATCTTATGGATTCTTAAATTTTAAATTAGACATTGAGAAAAAAAGACTCTGTTTTAGAGAAAGAGAGTACATGAGGGGCAGAGGGAGAATCTTTTTTTTTTTTTAAGTTTATTTATTTTTGAGAGAAGGAGAAAGAACAAGCACAGCAGGGGGGGAAAAGAGAGAGAAGGAGGGAGAGAATCCCAAGTAGGCTCTGCGCTGCCAGCCTGACGCAGGGCTCGAACTCATCAACTGTGAGATGAGGACCGGAGCCAAAAATCAAGAATCAGATGCTTAACTGAATGAGCCACCCAGGCACTGAGAGAGAGAGAATCCCAAGCAGGTTCCACGCTCAGCGCAGCGCCCAATGCAGGCTCTATCCTACAACCTGGGATCATGACCTGAGCTGAAGTCAAGAGCTTGGCACTCAACTGACTGAGCCATCCCAGTGCCCCTAAAAGAAGCCTTCTAAAGTGATATGGGGAAGGGAACCTACAGAAATAATCATCAGGTTTAAGAGCTAAAATGACTGCAGCCTTCAGAATTTTCTCTACTAGCAAACAGTCCCGATGATATATAAATATAACCTGCCAGCTCAGCAAAGGAATGGATCTAAATTCTGAGCAGCTCAGGGACAGCTTTGGGTCATGGACTAGCAAATGTCTTTATTGAGGAAATACCGGAGCAGGAACATCACTTGTTTTCTTCAGAGCTTGTGACGCAAAGAGACACCCTCTTAGTCCTTCAAGGATATGCCCAGTGAGAGACGAGGCTTACTTTCCCAGGGAAAACTCATTTCAGTTGGAATGGCAATAATTCCCCCCATAAGACTTTATGCTGCTTTTTCTTCTGTAAAGTCAAAGTCTTTGGCCACCAGGCTCACTTGACGAGATCAATGGGCATTGCGTTCTTACGCGTTTCCAGCAGAAGTGACGTTCCAAAGACCGGCAAGAAGGGGTTTCTTGCTCCAGAGGGTAGCTGGTGTGTCCAAATATCTCTGGCTTTATGGGCACAGGAAAGCTCTCTCTCTTGGAGAGACAAGCAGTGCCCATCGTCAAGCCCACAGGCTTTCCGAGAAGACCTGTTTCGGGGCCAGTACCACACGAAGGGCCAGGGACCAAGTTCTTCCCAACAAGAGATGCTAGGACCTTAAATCAGGACCCTGCTTCTGCACAAGAAGGGTGAAATTCAAAACCCTGGTGCAGTGGGGGACTGGAAAAACAAAGGAGGAGTGGTTCTCGATTCTGGTTAGCTAGTGCCACCACTTTATCTAAACCAGAGAAATAATTCCTTTAGAAAACAGTAACATGGGAGCAGGGGGAAAAGCCCAAACAACGTTCCCACACTTCTCAATTCTCTCCTGCATCGATGCAACAGGGGATGATGCCGGGCCCTGCTTGTTGGGAGAGGAAAGCCATCCCTCTACAAATGAGAGTGTTGGCCCACCCACTCTGCCGATTACAAAGGCCTTCTTTCTGCATTTGCTCTGGGAAGCTGATAAGATCACAGGAACAGGTTCATCCAGACACCCTGCTCCTTCAATTACTACTCTAAAACAAGAGAGCTACACAGGGGAACAGACCAGGAAGAGAGTTGGATCCTCTTGTTTGGACCTGACCAGTATGAAAGGCCAGGTGTGAGAGACAAGGAGAGGCTAAGATCCTCCAACTGACGGGGGCAGTCAAAGCCAAGGCACCATCCCCAGGGAGCAGGTCTCACGCTCCAGGAGAGGTGATGCTCCACATGAACGGGTAAGGTCAACCTCCCAGGGGAACTGAGAACAGGAGAGAAATCTCAGAGCAGTACAGTGGTGCCATCACAGCACTCAGATGCAGGAGCCGGTCAGGGAAGCACGGCGCACTCGTATTATTGACTGTGAAGTTATTAAGTCGGTTCTTAAAGTAAAAAAGCAATGATTCTAGACCCTTAATTAGACATACCAGAGTCAAGACTGAACACCCAGTGTGTGGCCTCAAAAGCCCACAGTGATCTCCCCTATGGCTGTCTCCACCCCTTAACCCCCCTCCCCACTCTTCCCTCTCACCCAGGCCTGATGGGGATACTGTCCTGGCTTTTAGACCTTAGGTCTGTGCCTAGCTTGTCCTCTGACCCGGAGAGATCAGCAAGGCAGGCAGAACAGCCAGGGCTCTGGAACACAAGCGTGCAGAGAGACATTATGCTGCTCAAGTACACACATCAGGCTGATTATTTTCCACATGGGCTTCTTTCATTTCCATGGGAACCACAAAACTAAAGGAAACTAAGGGGCCCTGCTGGGTACACGGGGGCATACAGAGTGAACTGTCAACAACGAAGGAAGAAATAGCTTAAAATAGAAGCAAACCTGGGGCACCTGGCTGGCTTAGTCAGAAGAGTGTGCAACTCTGGATCTCAGGGTTGTGACTTCGAGCCTGGGTATAGAGATTACTCTACACTACACTACTGGATGTAGAGATTACTTAAAAAAAAAAAATCTTGAAAAATAAAATAAAATAAAATAAAATAAAATAAAATAAAATAAAATAGGGGCATCTGGGTGGCTCAGTCAGCTGAGTGTCCGACCTCAGCTCAGGTCATGATCTCACGGTTCGTGAGTTTGAGCCCCATGTCCAGCTCTGCGCACTGACAGCACTGAGCCCGCTTCAGGTCCTCTGTCACCCTTTCTCTCTGCCCCTCCCCCTGCTCACTCTCTTGCACTCTCTCAAAAAATAAATATTTAAAAAAATTAAAAAATTTTTTAAATACAGTAAAACGGAAGCGAACCTATACACCGAAGGAAGAGACACATAATTCAATGAGAAGCAAAGTTTTGACCTGAGCTTGGGAAGACGCTGACCACCACAGGGAATGTAACAGAAGAATCTGAGCCACCAAGATGAACCAAATAAGCCCACGGCCACTACAGCAGAGGCGCAGGGAGCCCAGGCCAACCGGAAATACCCTACAGATTCTTTTCCTGTCAAGATTTTCTCGACAATGTGAAGTGTCATACCAAAGCGTAGACTGAAAAGACATAATCTGAGCTTATGAAGAAAACCATTTAGATGAGTCAAATTTGCTTATTTAATACATGAATTGTGTTTTGCAGCATGAGGCACACCTATGATAGGAATTACGGATGCAAAGAGAAGGAAACCTCTAGGCTCACACTCAACCCTTGACGGCTGCAGATATTGGGCACTGTAGTTTTTATCTTGTCAGCTGGAGTCCTCAAGTTGGAGAATATAATTCTTTTCTGACCCTCTGTTCCTACCTTACATGTATATTTAGATAATTGCTGTTTAACATTAGGATTCTAACCACCCACCTGAACTAATTTTATAAGGTAGGGTGGGAAGTGAGATAAAATCCCCTAGATTTCCTCTGGGATCTATAAATAGGGCTTCAGGAAGGCAGTCAGCCTACCTAGCCAGGACTTTAAGAAAGAGTCCACTTCCTCGGGAGGTTCCTCCTTCGCTTCCAGTACAGACGCCTCACGGAGCCAAGTCACAGGATGTCTAGCTAGCCTCGGGAATACACACGTCATCTCCCCAATGGCAGCAAACGAAAATGCTTCTCACATCTGCAAGCTTAGATTCTCTTCATTTTCACATGGGCTACCAGCTCTGTTTTAGTTCTCTAAGCTTATGCTGCAAAGGAGCAGAATCACAGAGGAGATCATGCAGAGCTTAACACTGCATTTGGGGAAAGGCATCGAAACAGTTTAGAAGATAGGTTGGTGAAGGATTGCAGTGATGAATGATTTGTGATCAAGCAAATACAGGAAAATGTTGATTGTAAAGTTTATGTGGTGGTCACATTGTGTCTGCTGCACTGTTATCTCATTTTACTGTCTCTGGTGGACCCATTTCCTTGAGGATGGAGGTGGCTTTGCAGGAGTAAGGATGTCACTCACCCCTGAGATGAGAAGACCTAGCCTCACCTTAAGCAAGTCTTTGGGCCTAAAGAAGGTCTATCACGTCACCAGGGGTTCTTGAGAAAGACATGCGTCACACTCGGTCTCATCAAAATTAGGGACCTTTTGCTTGGGCTCATGCTTGGGCTGCCAGTCTACTGTAAGTCTACTGACCCACAATCTGAGGTTGGTAGGGTGATGTAACTTTTCTATTTCGATAGGAGTTTGAAGTGTGCTTGTATATGCATTTGCCTAAACTCAGTGAACCCATTCTCAAAATGTGTGCAGTCATCGTATGTAAATTTTACATCAAGAGAAATTATAAGGGCGTCTCAGTCAGAAAGGCATGTGACTCCTGATCTCGAGTCCCACATTGGGTGTAGAGGTTACTTAAAAATAAAATCTTTAAAAAAAGAGAAAGAAACTATAAACAAGTATGAATACCAGTTAATGGTATGCATGTCAAAATATTTAGAGGAAAGTATAGGGATGTCTGCAATTTACTTCGAAATGTATCAAAACATCAGATTGATGGATGATGGATAGAAGAGTGGATAGATGAATAGGCATATGATGACGAAACAAGCATAGCAAAAGATATATTCGAGATGGGCAGTGGTGGAAGTGGTAGTAGGGTGTACCAGCAGATGGGTATTTTTGTAAGAATTTTGTTTACTGTTTTTTATTTTATTTTTGAGAGAGAAAGAGAGCACGAGCAGGGGAGGTGCCGAGAGAGACGGGGACAAAGGAGCCGAGGCGGGCTCTGCATTGATAGCAGAGGGCCCGATGTGGGGCTTAAACTCATGAACTGCAAGATCACGACCTGAGCCGAAGTTGGACGCTCAACCAACCAAGCCACCCAGGTGCCCCAGCAGATTAGTATTTTTTAAAGTTCTTCAAGTGGCTTAAATAAACTATGGTCCATCCGTATCATGAAATATACTTAACCTTCCCCAAAAAAGGGAGGAGCTACTGATACGCACAACACAGAAAGGGAATTACGCTAAGTAAAAAAAGCCAGTCCTGAAGGTGACATACTCTATGATCCCATTTATACAACATAAACAAAACTATGAATTTATAAAGATGGAGAACAGCTCAGTGGCTGCCAGGGGTTAGGAATGGGGGAAGGGGGGTTGGCGTGATCACAGAAGAGAGCACTAGGGATCTCTGCAGACATGGAACGCTCTATCTTGACTGTGGTGGTCGATACTCGAACTCACACGTGTGATAAAACTGCAAAACCTGCCTAATGTACGAATGGGTGCGTGTCAAACTGGTGAGACGTGAATAAGGCCTGTGGACTGTGCCAAGGGTACCAATGTCAGTTTCCTCATTAAGTTATGGAAGATGTACCACTGGGGGAAACGGCACAAAGCTACAAGCCACTCTATTATTCTCACAACTTCCAGAGCATCCATAATTATTTCAAAGTAGAAAGTTAAACCGAAGTTCTTCAGACGATTCTGAAATATTTCCCTCGTTAAGAACTACTAATGTAGTCTAACCACTTACTGGAGAGAAGGAAAACCAAAGTCCGTAAAGGTTTCTCAACCACAGAAACCTTTACCTTCTAATTCTAAAACTAAAGGAAAGTTAATCAATTACCAAAAATGTTAACTGATATTTCTGAACCATTTATGCCTAAATACAACTTCTCTTCCTCCTCGGGACAGTATTCTTGGCATTACATGAGATATGAGGAGGGAAATCAATAGATAATTTTGGGGGGGGAAATGTAGGTCAAGTGGGTCACAAGGAGAAAAAAACAGATGTTTTCTATAGTTACATTGGGGCAGCAGCAAATTTGCAAACTGAAAATTATAGAGAAGTTTTTTTGTTTTTTTTTAAATGAGTGTTTCACACCCACCATACCCAAGCCTGGGTTTGTCCAAATGGAGTTCTCCCAGCTTTGAGAGCTCCTAAACCATCATTTGCTGGTAAAGTTCATGAGAAACAGGAAAAAACATGCTCTGGAACCACAGTTCCTATCTGTTATTGACCATAAGATCCTGTCTAAAAAGAGAAAATGTTAAAAAGTCAAAAATCCTTCAAACTACAACCTCAGCAGGGGAGGGAACCATGATCCTTCTCATCTTATAAAAGGTAGTAACTTTGCTGGGGCTCGATCACATTGAAAAGCAAAAAGTTTTGACACATTTCAAATGCTGACATGCTGACGTACTGACGCCCTAAAGAGCTGAAAGATTAAGCAACAAGACACTTGTGACTTCAGACAACATCACTACCCTCCCAACATGGCTCCATCACCCCATCCCTTCTCCAAGCCCCAGTTATTTAAAAAATTATAAGGATTTGTAAGAACTTTGTAATCAGGGCAAATAATTTGGGAGCTAAGATTCCAGGATTTGCTCGATGGAGAGAAAGACAACTTTGGACACTTGCTGGAAGTTTGCAGAAGAGTAAACCTGTGACCGTAAACATTCTTTGAGGCACCAAGTCTCAATTCTGAAGATGAAAGTCAGGGGAACTTCCAGTTAGACTAATAGGACGGCCTACAGAAACAGAAAAGCCTACTGCTACAAATATCTCATACAATTGGAGAACAAAAGAAAAGACTGGAAATCCCCAAGTGCCAGAAACTGAGAGAGAGAAAGGTCTGTCTATCCACAGAGCAAGGAAAGTCTCCCCTGAGGCCTGTGGCCCTGGGCCTGGACTTCCTACACCCTGCTTGCGATGAGCTTCATGTCAAAAATTACAAAACGATCAGTCAGGGGCAGGAACCCAGAAACAGTCCAATCTGACTGGGCCTATAAAATAAGGATATTTGAAAATTAAAGACATAGAGAAGGATTCAGAATTTCAAAGGGTAAGATACTACGGAATGAAGGAAGCAAGGGAGGGAAGGAGGAAAGAAAAGGCAAACAAGAAAAAGGACATTTGGGGGCCAAGTGGAAACTTGAATAAGGATGTAATATTAAGTATACTAATTAGATCGTATTTAGGAGTAAATGTCATGGTGACTACACCTTACTTTCAAATGGTACAGAAAAAAAATACATGAGACACAGAGGGAATAGAAGTTCAAATACGGCAAGATGTTAACTGGGTGAGACTAAACGACAGTATACAGGTGTTCATTGTCCTGTTCTTTCAAGTTTTCTATGGGATTGAAATTTTTCAAGGGAGCAAGTTGAGAAAAAGAAAAAAATGTATTTCGTACAATTACAAACATAAAAAACCCTGGGTATATTCAAGGCAATTAAATATGGTAATGAGTGTGGGGGTTAAAAAGAAGGGATGAGAAAACTGGAAGCACTTAATGAATGATATGATTCCAATCCAAGTAACCTAGAGAAGTAAGGAAGTCCCCAGGAGCTCATTAAAGGGAGAATTAGTTCATTAATTTCAGGGGATCTAGATTTCATACTACTTTAAACACAGCAGGTAATAGTGTGCATTTGTGTTGGATCATCTAAGGAAATGTAACTGCCAACTTCACCAAGAGATCTAAGAATAATATTTTCATATATATTCAATAGCCATGAATCCCGAATATTAACTTACCAAACATAAGGCCTCTTATGTTAATATCTAAGTGATCTCTAGAAAGAAACAATAAAAGGGGATAAACAATAATTCCTCTATGATTAAAAATAGTTTGTGGGACACAGGAAAGCAGAACCCAGGGGCAATTTAAAATGCATATACTTAACAGGCAAATCTCTACAAACAGCAAGCAAGTACACTGCAGAGCTCCAGGAGACTTGGGGGAAATGAGAGATGTCTAGAGAGAGTGGAGTTTCTTTTTGGGGTAATGAGAATATTCTAAAATTGATGCTGGTGGTGGTTGCACAATTCTGAACATACTAACAACCAGTGAACCGTGCACTTTAAATGGGCGAATTATATGTAAACTATATCTCAGTAAAGATGTGAAAAATGCATGTACTAGAAAATAAACATAATGGAAAATCATAAATTGGAGGGCCCAACTCAAAAACCTAGGGAAGGACCAGAGAGCATACTCAGAGAGAGTGGAAGGGAGGACAACTGGGCCAAAAAACGTTCCTCGTAGCAACCAGCAGAAAATGACACGGCGTTTAGACAGAAAAAAAGTTAATAAAAAGGATGGTAGCAGAGTAACAGGAACTGGAAGCTAATCTTCTAGTGACAAAGCCAAACACCACACCACGACACTGGACGGATGAGGGGCTTCCACCTCGGGGGCATCTGAGGAAAGTGCCACCATCGTATCCACCGCCCTCCCCCGCATGCCATTTATATGCTAGAACTGGACTCTGTTAGCATGCTGCCTCCTTGGCCTCAGATTGTTCTTTCCACATTAGCCTTTGGACAGAGCCAAGGCCATGTCTCTAAACTCCGCTGTTAGGAAGGCCAGGTATTTCCGTTTTCTGACTCTAACTTGTGAAGAGAGCCCTCATGGGGTTGGGAAGTCTCCAGAATTGATTTCTGAGAGCAAACAAGATAAAAAAAGGAATTTCTTTAATCTAGTGAAAGGTATCTACAAACCACAGCAACGATCACTTTCCGTGGTGAAACTTTAAGAACATTCTCTTTAAGGGGTGCCCGGGTGGCTCAGTCGGTTAAGGGCCGACTTGGACTCAGGTCCTATCTCATGGTGTGTGAGTTCGAGCCCCACGTTGGGCTCTGTCCTGACAGCTTGGGGTCTGCTTTGGATTTCTCTGTCCTCCCCCACTCTTTCTGCACCTCCCCTGATCTCCTCTCTCTCTCTCTCTCTCTCTCTCTCTCTCTCTCTCTCTCTCTCTCTCAAAAAAAGAACATTCTCTTTAAAATCTCTCTATGGTCAGAAACAAATCAAGGATGCCCACAATCACTGCTTTAATTTAGGGGTGTATTAGACAGCTGAGCCAGTATAGTGTTATGGGCTGAACTGTATCCCCTTAAAATTTCTATGTTGACGTCTTTACCCCTAGTAACCCAGACCATGACTGTATTTGGAGACTGGGCTACTAAAGAAATAGTTAAGGTTAAATGAGGTCACTATAGCAGGCCCTAATCCAGTATGACTATATCCTAATGAAGAAGTGGAGATTAGGACACACACACAGAGGACGACCATGTGAAGACACGAGGAAAAAGCCATCTACAAGCCATAGATGGAGGTTCAGAAGAAATCAACCCTGCTGAACATTTTGATCTTGGACTCCCAGTCTCTAAAACTGTGAGTAAATACATTTCTGTTGTTTGCACCACTCAGTCTGTGTACCTTGTTACGGCAGCCTTAACAAACTAGTAGAATAAGAAAAAGAGAAGAGGGGCGCCTGGGTGACTCAGTCGGTTGAGAGTCCGACTTCAGAAGCTCAGGTCATGATCTCGCGGTTCATGAGAGCACAGCCCACGTTGGGCTCTGTGCTGACAGCTCAGAGCCTGGAGCGTGCTTCGGACTCTGTGTCTCCCTCTCTCTCTGCTCCCTCCCCACTCATGCTCTGTGTCTGTCTCTCTCTCTCTCTCAAAAGTAAATAAAAACATTAAAAAAAAAGAAAGAAAGGAAAAAGAGAAGAGATACAAGGACTAGAAAGGAAGAAACACAAGTGTGATATGACTGTCTGCATCAGGAAATGGTATAAGTGACCTAAAATTAAATGCATGAACTCTCCCTGCCCTCTGCATTACATTTTGTTGTGGTGAGGGGGGGGGGGGGGTGGTACAAGCACAGGTAAATTCACAAGAATGTTAAAGAATAATAGAAACATTTCATCTTGGTGATAGGTACTTTTTCCTTCTTTCTGTCTTTATTTTTTTTTGGGGGGGGGGGCGGTGGGGGAAGAGAGGCAGGCAGAGGAAGGCAAGCAGGCCCCATGCCCAGCCTGCTGCCCCATGAGGGGCTCAGTCTCACAACCGTGAGATCATGACCTGAGCCGAAATCAAGAATTGTACACGCAAGGGACTGAGCCACCCACGTGCCCCTCATATACTCCTGTATATAGTTGAAATGCTTAATTTTTTGTAAAAATAAAAAACTCTGAGATCTAAATAAACACAAATGTTAAACTCTAAAGGACTCATAATGTTTTTTTTTGTTTTTTTTGTTTTTTTTTTTTTAATTTTTTTTTTCAACGTTTATTTATTTTTGGGACAGAGAGAGACAGAGCATGAACGGGGGAGGGGCAGAGAGAGAGGGAGACACAGAGTCGGAAACAGGCTCCAGGCTCTGAGCCATCAGCCCAGAGCCCGACGCGGGGCTCGAACTCACAGACCGCGAGATCGTGACCTGGCTGAAGTCGGACGCTTAACCGACTGCGCCACCCAGGCGCCCCCATAATGTTTTTTAAAAGTTCCACAATGCTGTTCTCTACTCTCTGTACACATTTGTCTTTTCAGAAGACAGTAAGATCACCGCATAACTACCATTACTGCAGCAGGAAGGTTAAGACCAGCAAAGAGGGGCACGTGGGTGGTTCAGTCAGTTAAGCATCTGACTTAGGCGCAGGTCACAATCGCGTGGTTCGTGAGTTCGAGCCCCGTGTCAGGCTCTGTGCTGGAGCCTGTGTCCCTCTCTCTCTGCCCCTCCCCTGCTTGTGCTCTTTCTGTCTCAAAAATAAAATAAAAACATTAAAAAAAGAAAACAGCAAAGAAAGCATTTTAATATCCAAGACGCTTATTTTTAAGTCAGAATAAACACCAACTTTAGGTTACTGCCCCCCTTTCAAGCCTTGCACAATCTCCTATAATCAGAAAGGTGCTGGGGGCAAATATACCACACTCTGCACCTGTGAGTACTCAGTGAGCTCATTAAGGAGAAGACTCAGCAGAGTAGGCTCACAGGCACCAGGTGTAACATGGTTCATGGTCAAAGTCAAGATCATAACAGGGATTTCTGGGACAAAACTGGGGATGGATAATGTCATGGAATCTTTATTGCTATTGAAAAACAAAATCTTATAAACTTCTATCTCCTTAAAAAAACAACAAAAAAGAAAATCTCAGATTCAGTAAAATTTGCATTGGCCCCACCTGTGCTTTTTAACAATAATCTTCCTTCCCCAATCATCCATCCCTTCTCTGTGCTTAGGATAATGACTCGAACTTTTCCCCAGACTTTTCCTAAGGGGAAAAAAGACAAGAATACCTAATAACAACAACAAAAATGTAATGCAAAGGGCAGGGAGAGTTCATGCATTTAATTTTAGGTTACTTACCAGGTTTTTCTTGAGTCATGGCCAGGGTTATTTTGGTGCTGGCACGGGGAATGTGGTTTGCATGGGTGTGGGTTAGATTAAAAACAAACAAACAAACAAACAAACAAACTCTCACACCAAGTGCTCAAAGAACAGGTATCTAAACCGGATCCATGAGACCACCAGACAAGCATTGCCCACAGATCCAACCAGGATACCTGCCAGGAGATTCTGCTAAAAAGGGTTTCCCACAGTACAGAAAGGGACATGTGAGTGGCTAACAGAGTCACTATTTCAAATCCTCTGACACCTTCTTTTTCCGGTGGAAGTATTAAGCAACGTTAGAGAAAAGAATCCCACTTTAAAAAATATATTAAATAACAGATGAGGTGCTTAAAATATTGTGTTACTCCCTTTATAAGCATGTTACCCATAGTTCATTTGTTTTACACACACATATGTGTGTGTGTATATATATGTATATGTATATGTGTATATACATGTGTGTGTGTGTGTGTGTGTGTGTATATATATATATATATATATATATATATATATATATATTTCCCCCCCCCAAGGGAAAACAGAGTACCCATCAAATAACACAATTAAAAATACATCCTAGAGCCTGGTAAAACCAGAGACAGCAAAGTGACCCAAGAGGACAAGGAAGTCTGGAAGTCAAGCACTCTATCTGTTCTACAGTCAGCAAGGTTAAACTGCCACAAGAGATTTCCAAGAATTAAATTCTGAAAGATCATGGTTTTAAAAATATGAAGCAAAGGGAGCCCCTGATTCACAGGAGGTTCCTTGAAGAACCAGGACTTCATCCAACCCTGAGACCTTCCCAATTTCTTAAATTGCTACCTTCTATAGCTATTTGTGCACTTAACATTACCAAGTGTCTCTCTGACCAGACTACAAGCTCCATGAGGCCAAGAACTAGGTTTTATCCATTTCTCCACATCTAGTAGGGCCTAAACTGACAGTCTGAATATATCAAACACTCAGTAAATATTATTTGGGTCTAAGTGAATCTGGCATAAAAGGCCTGGTGAAATAGAAGGAAGAAGTATACAGTTTTTGGAAAGAGCCTGTTCAAAAGAAATGCCCATTTAAAATGTTAAAAGATGAACAGCCAACCTTTGCAAGAAAGAGATAAAATGTTCCTCTAAGTAAAATTGAGGAAGAAAAGCACCAGAGCTTCCCCTTGCAAGCTTCTAAAAAGATAAAAGCATGTCTGGTTTGAGTGATAATGTATTACAGGCTTAGGCAAGAACAGGTGAAAAAAATCTGATAAAAGCAATCAACCAAGACGCTGCCTGTAACTCAATGAAGAGGGAGCCATGCTTGGCCAGGCTGCTTCAAAACATTCTGGTATCAAGATGGCTTTAAAGTAAGGAAGGCTCAAACAGGAGAGAGAAGATAAATGCTTCATCTTCAACTTGTTCTTTATCGCAGATGCTCTCTCACTCCTATTAAGTATTTATGGAGTGCCAACAACCGGTGAGACTTCGAGGTGAAGGGAAACACCCCAGCCATTGCAGCTCAGGAGTTGGCCTTGACCTGTGTTCTCACTAGCTGTTAAACATAACATGCCTAACTTGGAGCAGTGCCACAACAGCAAGTGTCTCTCAGGAACCGTTTGTTATAACCTCTCAAAGAGCAGTGAGTCAGTTTCAGCTCCTCTCTGAGAAGTCTGAGACTCCTGAATGAAAAATCTTCAAGATTCAAAAAGGGATAACCATTTTGTAGAAATCGGCAAGGTGATCCTAAATTCAGATGGAAATACAAACAACCTGGTATGGCCAATTTTGAAAAAGAATAACAAAGTTGGAAAACATATACTACCAGATTTTAAAACTTACTATAAAACTGTAAGTAACCAAGAGTAACCAAAACACCGATAGACTCGTAAGTCAATGGAAAAGAACGGAGTCCAGAAATAATCCTTTACACTTAATGGCCAGTTGATTTTGCCAAGGGAATTCAGTGGGGAAAAGATGGTCTTTTCAACAACTGGTACCTAGATTACTGCTGCAATGATGTTAAAAAAAAGAGAGAGAGAGAGAAAAAAGAACTTACACCCTTATCTCACACCATATCTCAAAATTAACTCAAAATGGAATACTGACATATGTAAGGGCTGAAACTATAAAACTTCTAGATAAAAACATAGGAGAAAATCTTTGTGACCTTGGGTCAGGCAAAGATTTTTTTTATATATGACACCAAAAGCATAATCAATAAGAGAAAAACATTGATAAAACTGAACTTAATCAAAATTTAAAATGTTTGCTCTTCAAAAGACAACCACTTAAGAAAATGAAAAGACAAGCCACACATTGGGAGAAATTATTTGCAAATCACGTATCTGATAAAAGATTTGTATCCAGAATACATAAGGAATTCTTATAACTCAATAATAAGATGACAACAACCCAATACAAAACCAATTGAGCAAAGATTTGAAGACATTTCACCAAAGAAAATATATAAATTGCTAATGAACACATGAAAATAAGCTCAACATCATTACTTATTAGGGAAACACAAATTAAAACCACAAATAGATACCACTACATACCTACTAGAATTCCTAAGACTGACAATACCAGGTGTTGAGAGGATGTGACAAAATAGGAACCCTCACTCACTGCTTAAATGTACAGCCACTTTGAAAATGTTTGTCAGTTTCTTAAAAGGTTAAACAAAGACCTCCCAGGTGGAAATACACGACCACACAAAAACCTGCATGTGAATGTTCACAGCAGCATCATTCATAACTACCTCAACTAAAAACAATCCAAATGTCTTATCACCTGCTGAATGGATAGCCAAAATGTAGTAAATTCATGTACCAGAATACTATTTAGCAATAAAAAGGAACAACACATTCAACATGGATGAACCTAGTCAAGGAAGCCAAACACAAAAGACTATATAGTCTTTCATTTATAAGAAATCTCTAGGAAACACCAATCCGGAGACAGAAGCGTAAGTGGCTGGGACTGAAGGTGGAAGCAGGGACTCACCACAAACATATAATTGGATTTTAGTTGCAAAACTGGATTTTAGTGATAGTTGTACTACTGTGTGTTTACTAAAAATCACCGAATGGTACATTTACAATAGATGAAGTTTATAGTACGTAAACTATATTTAAAAAACCACCAGCAACCAACCACCTGTATTACTTAAGAGCCCTAACTGCAGGTTCCTATACTGTGAAAATCTTTTTGGGATATTTTGTAGAAGAAATGGAACTTTCAGGCAGAGAACTAAGAAATGGATTTCTCTGCAAGAGTGGTTCTCCAACTTTAGCACATGTAAGAATCACTTGGAAAACCTGTTGAAACACAGATAACCCCAGATATCCCTCCACCCCAGATAGGTCTGGGGTGGGGTTCATTACTTTGCACTTCTTTTTTTTAAATCTGTATTCCTACAGAGCGCCAGGAACACACAGGAAAAACACAGATTGCAAAGTCCCACCAGAGATTACCTCAAATCTTTACGAAAGAAGGACAAGCAATCTATACCTCTTACAGGACAGAATCTTATAATTGATCAATCTCATGGTTTAGCACTCTATGAGCTACAGCACTCTCATGGACCATTAATACATAGTTTCAAGAGTAAAATCTGTGTTCCCGTGTTGAAAGTGACAGAGAAAATGTCCTATATTTTAAATGGTTCAAAGTCAGAAGGGTTCCGCTTTAGGCCTTTCTAAATGAAGTCATTTGTGGAGAAGTTAATTAAATTTATTCAAAGTTTCTAAACGTGCTTCCACATTTAAAAAAATGTTTTCTCCTTTAAACATGTTTAGGTTACCTTTCAAGTTGAATCTAATTTTAAATCTGCTCAAGTGCAAGATCACGTGTTTTTCTGGATTCTTAACAGGGATGTGTAATTGTTTGATCTATAAGATCACAATTCTGGGGCGCCTGGGTGGCTCAGTCGGTTAAGCGTCTGACTTCAGCTCAGGTCATGATCTCACGGTCCGTGAGTTCGAGCCCCGCATCGGGCTCTGTGCTGACAGCTCAGAGCCTGGAGCCTGCTTCAGATTCTGTGTCTCCCTCTCTCTCTGTTCATGCTCTGTCTCTCAGAGGGCTCTTGAACCCTCCCCCGTTCATGCTCTGTCTCTCTCTGTCTCAAAAATAAACATTAAAAAAAATTTTTTAACATCACAATTCTGACAGGCACTGATAACATTCAGCAGCAGCAGCAGCAGCAGCAGCAGCACCATTTTTAATGGTTCAATTCTACAGTGTCCTGCATACCTACTGCAGTCTAATCCTGGGCTATCACCAAAGACACAGATACAGAAGACACAGAAGACCCCATTCTTACCAGGAATTCACCATACTTTTCAACAATTATAAAAACAATACTACTCAACATCAGTGTATGTGGGAACAGACAGGGGAAATTCTTATAGAAGTAGGACTGCATCCTAGAAAAAAAATGTAACGGCACTTAAATTATTTTCAATTTCTCTTATCAGTATGGCTCAAAGGAGTGGGAGTAGTCTCGCACACTGCAATGCCATATTGCAAGAGCCAGAAAGAGCCAGACTGAGGACCTCAATGTAAACGTGCCTGGAGGAGGATGCGCGCGCGCGCGCGCACACACACACACACACACACACACACACACACACACACACAGTATTCCCTAATAGCGCCTCATTGTTTTGTCAGATTCTGACTGAACTGGCCTGGAGTGGGGCTCAAGCACTCTAGGGAGAGGATTTGGTGGTAGATTATGTTCCTAAAGAGTCGCAACAATACTGTCTGGCCCACAGGCTCCTCTGCAATGGCCCCTCTCCATATCACCAGGCTAGCCCAGATTCTTCTTTTGACCCACAGAATGGGGAGGAAGTGACTTCTGAGGCCAGGCCCTGACAGAACTGCAGCCATGCCTTCACTGCTTGGAATGCTCCCTCTTGGAATCCTGCTGCCATGTAACAAAATCCAAGTTAGCCACGTGGAGGAGGGGTCCTTGCCTCCTAGCCACACCTAGCCACACCTAGCCACACCTAGCCACACCTCCTAGCCACACCAAGGTGCCAGACTGGTCTTATGAGTGAAACCATCATAGATGTTCCACTTCCAGTCACCATCTTGACTACAACCTGAGATGCCCCTGCTATGGCCACACAGAGAAGAACTGCCTGGCTGAGCCCTGCCTGAATTCCTGAGTCACAGAAGTATGAGCAAATATAAAATGGCTGTGGTCTTAAGCCATTAGATTTTGGAATTGGTTTTGTTACCTAATAAAAGACAACAGAAATAGGTTTCAAGCTGGTTCTCGAACATTCTTCCAGGTAAATGACATGCATATTGTAGTCAACAGGTATGGAGTATACTTACATCTCAGGGGTAGGAGAAGCCTGAATCTAGCTACTGAGGGAAGAATCACAAGACAGACCTGATCTGCTTCCTTATCACTGAAGTTTTCCAGATCTGTAGACAAAAGGCTTTATTGTTTTCCAAATTTTATACTAAAAAAGGCAAGTTACATGAACATTTCTAAATTCCTTTCTTAAGGCCAAATGAAACACAGGACTGCCATTACACACCAACCCATCAATGTGGTTCTACTCTTTTTTTTTCTTAATTTTTTTTAATGTTTATTTATTTCTGAGACAGAGAGAGACAGAGCTTGAGTGGGGGAGGGGCAGAGAGAGAGGGAGACACAGAATCAGAAGCAGGCTCCAGGCTCTGAGCTGTCAGCACAGAACCCGACGCGGGGCTCCAACTCACAAACCGTGAGATCATGACCTGAGCCGAAGTTGGTCGCTCAACTGACTGAGCCACCCAGGCGCCCCAAAGTGGTTCTACTCTTAAGAGTTAGCTGTAGGGGCGCCTGGGTGGCGCAGTCGGTTAAGCGTCCGACTTCAGCCAGGTCACGATCTCGCGGTCCGTGAGTTCGAGCCCCGCGTCAGGCTCTGGGCTGATGGCTCAGAGCCTGGAGCCTGTTTCCGATTCTGTGTCTCCCTCTCTCTCTGTCCCTCCCCTGTTCATGCTCTGTCTCTCTCTGTCCCAAAAATAAATAAACGTTGAAAAAAAAAAAATTTAAAAAAAAAAAAAAAAAAGACTTAGCTGCAACAGAAGGAACAAGAGATCTTGAAGATGTGGATTTCAACAGTGTCATCCATTCTGCTCTTCCCTCTAAATACCAGCACCTCATGTTAATTTTGTAATAGGAAAGAAAATGTGTACCTAATCATATTTAAAATGCCACCCATGACAAAGGCCGCAAAAGATGATGCTGGGGTCACGCAGATTGAAATCCTGGGTCTGCCATTTCCCATCTGTAAGATGGGAAGCCTGGTCCAGAACAAACACTCAAGAAATGTCAAGTTCATGTTTCCCTTCTCTCTTCCCTCCCAAGTCAATGTTGTATAAAGTGTTGTATAGCCCTAGGATTTTCTCGAATGTACTCTAAGCAAATACAATAAACAAAGTCACATATAGCTCACCTAACAGTGCTCAAGGGAATTAAACAGATGTATGTACACATACACGTATACCATCCAGGTACACTGGACAAATCCTACTCATCCAAGTACCATGCAGGTATTACTGTCCCTTTTAAGCATTTGAAATGTCAACTATCTGAGAAAGAAAATGAACGAAGTTGCTTCTATGTTTCTGGACAGGTTGTCCAAAGCTCTTTGGATGAGAAAGCAGATAACTTAGCTGCCAGAGAACAGGCCGTGCTCATTTAGAGATGGATCCTTAAAAGGAGAACTGCAGAGATGAGCTCTAAGCCCAAAGCAGCTATGTGAGTCTTAATGATCTCAACTCACAACTGAGAGCTGGCTACTGAACACTTCAGCGTTGGGAAGTAACAAGTCCTGGAGTCTACTGCTTGAGAGAGAGGAAGCTTTCGTTCAAGCAGGGCAAACAGTCTTCACATTCAGAAGGATGCCGGCAGGTAGAGGAGCTTAGTTCTGTTAGGATTTAGGAAACTGATGATACTCAATGGAATCCTTCCTGATTCTTACATAAGGTGGTAAACAGAATCTCCTACTTTAACTGGCATTAAACTGCTAATGGCAGCCTCCTTCCTGCTAATTATAGCTCAGTCTTCACCTGTCTCTGTTACACTGAACTTTCCCTCACTCTTTTAGCCACTGAAATCACAGAACGAAAAAAATGAGACTATATCTGCTTTTCAGGTCTCAACTTTATATGACTTGTTCAAGATCTTATGTCTGCTACATGAAGTGTGAAATCTGCATTTCATCATTTTGGGCCTGTTTGTTCATTCTCCTCTCAGGTACAACGGCTGAACTTGGTGGCAGTGGTAAAGGACTTAGAGATCTTCTGGGGCAAGCAAGTAAATCAGAGAACATTGTTGCAAAGTTCTCACCCAGTATATGAAGTGATAAAACACAAACTGAAGGTACACTGTGATAAGTTAAAGATGTGTATGGTAAAACCTAGAGCAACCACTAATAAAATAAACCAAAGAGGTAAAAAGCTAATAAGCTCATATTGGAGATAAAAAGTAATAATACAAAATTCTATCAGTCCAGGGGTGCCTGGGTGGCTCAGTTAGTTAAGGGTCTGACTCTTGATTTCGACTTGGGTCATGATCTCATGGTTTATGAGTTTGAGGCTCGCGTGGGGCTCTGTGCTGACAGCGTGGAGACTGCTTGGGATTGTCTGTCTCCCTCTCTCTCTGCCCTTCCTCAGCTTGCTTGCTCTCTCTCAAAAATAAATAAATAAATATATTTTTTAATGTTTTTAAATTTTTGATGTTTATTTTTGAGAGAGAGAGTGAGAGCACAAGTGGAGGTGGGGCAGAGAGAGAAAGGGAAACTCAGAATCTGAAGCAGGCTCCAGGCTCTGAGCTGTCAGCACAGAGCCTGACATAGGGCTCGAACTCATGAACCGTTGAGAGATCATGACCTGAGCCAAAGTGGGACACAACTGACTGAGCACCCAGGCGCCCCCAAAAATTTTTAAAAATTCTCTTAGTCCAGATGAAGTCAGGAAAAGAGGAAAAAATAAAACAAACAAACAAAAAATAAATAAAACAAAAAAAGAGCGAAAGATAAAAAATAAGATGATCTTAAATAAGATGAACTTAAACCCAATTATATTGATAACTGCATTAAATGCAAACATTCCAGTTAAGAGGCAAAGATAATCTGGATTAAAAAAAGCAACACAAAATCATATGCTTTCACTAAGAAATCTACTTTACATAGGATTAAATACAAAGATATAGATAGGTTAAAAGTAAAAAGATTGAAATAACCATGCAAACACTAAGCAAAAGAAAGCTGGATTGGCTACAAGTATTTCTAAAGATTTTAACATTTTCCTCTGTGACTGATAAAACAAGTAGAACATCAGAATAATTCCAGAAGACTTGAAAAACACTATCAACCAAATTGATCTGGCATTGATAGAAAATCCACCTAAAAGCAGAAAAGACTTTTCTTTTCATATTCTTGTGGAACATTCACCAAGCGAGAACACATTCTGAGTCACAAAACAAATCTCAAAAAATTTAAGAGGATTCATTTGCAATGATTTGGATGGAGCTAGAGAGTATAATGCTTAACGAAATAAGTCCGAGAAAGACAAACACCATACGATTTCACTCATATGTGGAAGTGAAGAAACAAAGAGCAAAGGAAAAAAAGAGAGAGAAAGAGACAAAGGGAGAGATTCTTAACTAAAGAGAACAGAATAACAGTTAACAGAAGGGAGGTGGAGGGGATGGGTGAAATAGGTGAAGGGGACTAAGAGTGCACTTGTCACGATGAGCACTGAGTAACATACAGAATTGTTTAATCACTATATTGTACACCTGAACCAGTATGTTAACAATACTAGAATTAAAATAAAAACTTAATAGAAAACTTTTAAGAGGATTTAAGTCATACAAAGTATGTTTTCTAATCACAACAGAATTAAACCAAAATTAACAACAGAAAGATATCTGGAAAACCCTCAAATATCCGGCAATTAAATAAGATGCTTCTAATAACCTGTGAGTTATAGAAAGAAAATCAGAGAAAATTAGAAAATACATAGAAATGGACAAAAAGAAAAGCAATATATGAAAATTTATGGAATACATAATACAAAAAATAAATAAAACACTGTTGACAGGGAAATTTACAGTTTTACATGCTTATAGGAGAAAAGAAGAAAAGTCTAAAATTAATGATCTAAACTTTAATCTTTAGGAGCTAAAGAAAGAAGAGCCAATTAAACTGAAAGAAGGATGAAATAAAAAGCAGAAATCAACAAAACAGAAGACAGAAAACAATATAGTAATTGAATCAATGAAACCAAAATCTGGCTCACTGAAACAATTAATAAAATTGATAAACCTCTAGCCAGACTAATCAGAAAAAAGGCACAAATTACCAATGTCAGGAATGAAAGATGAGTCATCCCTAAACATCCTTATAGTCAGAAAAAGGAAAAGGAAACACAGCAAACAGCTTTCGGCCAATAATAACATGCATAATAACAATGTTGTTGCTAAATTCAACAAATTGGACGAAATGGACAAATTACATGAAAAAGACAAATTACTGAAGCTTACTTGGTAAGTAAGAAATACATAACCTGAATAGCTCTATACCTATAAAGAAAACTCCAGGCTCAAAAGGCTTTATTGGTGAATTCTATCAAACATTTAAGAAAAAAAGAAAAATACTCTACAACATGTTCTAGAAAATAGACAAGAAGCACTACCCAACTTGTTGCAAGAGGCCAACATTACTGATACCGAAACAAGACCAAAATATCGCGTGGAGGGGCGCCTGGGTGACTCAGTCAGTTAAGTGTCATCTGAGTCTTGATTTTGGTTCAGGTCACCATCTCCAGGTAGGTCGTGAGATTGAGCCCTGTGCTCGTCGGGCTCCACAATGAACGTGGAGCCTGCTTGGAATTTTCTCCCTCCCTCTTCCCCTGCCCCTCCTTCACTTGTGTGTGCATGCTCTCGCTCTCAAAAAAAAATGAATATATATATATAAATATATATATTTTAATATTATTTAAATATATAAAATATATTCATAATATATATAAAATATGTATTATTGCATGGGAAAAAATTTATAAATACTACTGATAAACATAAAAGCAGAAATCCTCAACAAAATTTCAATAAACTGAAATAAACATGAACAAACTGAAATATACTGTTTGTCATATTAATAGAATAAAGGAAAAAAATCCTATGTTCATCAATAGACAGACAATAAGCATTTGACAAAATTCAACAATCATTGGTAATAACGACTCTCAGCAAACTAGAAACAGAAGGAAACTTTATGAAACATGTACAGATACCATCATACTTAATAACGGAACACTGAACACTTCCGCCTAAGACTGGGAGCAACCCAAAGATATCTGTGTCACTACTTGTAATCAACACACTGTATTGGAGATCCTAGCCAGGGCAATGAAGTAAAGCACAGGGATGTGAAAAGAAGTAAAGTCTTGATTCACAGATAATGTAATGATGTGTGTAGAAAGTTCTATGGACTACACAAATGTTGCTAATTAATAATTAATTTAGCAAGGTCATAGGATATAAGAACAATATATAAAAATCAATTGCATTTATATAGACTAGCAACAAACTGGTATAGGAAAATAAAGTTTCAAAAAAATAGCATCAAAAGATAGGATACCAAAAGCACAGGCAACAAAAGTAAAAACAGATAAACTGGACCACATCAAAATTAAAAACTGTGCATCAAAGGATACAACAGAGTTAAAAAGCAATATACTGAATGGGAATAAATATCTGCAAGTCATATATCTTATAAGGGGTTAATAACCAGAATATATAAAGAATTTCTACAATTCAACAAAAACAAAATACAATCTAAAAATAGACCAAGGACTTAAATAGACATTTCTCCAAAGCAGATGTACAAATAGCCAACAAGAGATGAAGAGATGCTCAACATCACTAATCATTAGGGAAATACAAATCAAAACCATAATGAGAGATCACTTCACACCTGTTGGAATGTCTGTTATCCAAAAGACAAGAGGAAACAAATGCTGGCAAGGATGTGGAGAAAAGGGAGCCCTTGCACACTGCTGGCAGGAATGTAAACTGGTGCAGTCACTATGGACAACAGGATGGCAGTTCTTCAAAAAATTAAAAATAGAATTACCATAAGATCCAGCAATACCACTTCTGAGTACACATACAAAACAACTGAAAGGAAGGTCTGGAAGAGATGTTTGTACACTCATGTTCACAGCAGCATTATTCACAAGAGCCAAAAGATGAAGCAACCCAAGTGCTTAGCAATGGATGAATGGCTAAACAAACTGTGGTATATACATGCGATGTATATACATGTGATGGGATATTAATCAGCCTTAAAAAGGAAAAATAATCTGGCACTCGCTACAAAACAGATGAACCTTGAGGATATCATGCTAAGTGAAGTAAGCCAGTTGCAAAAAGACAAATACCATGATTTTACTTATATGAGGTAGCAAGAGTGGTCAAACTCATAGAAACAGAAAGCAGAATAGTGGTTGCCAAGGACTAGGTGAAGGAGAAGTAGGGAGTCGTTTAACAAGTACAGAGTTTTAGTTTTGCAAGACGAAAAGGTTCTGGAGATTGGGCACACAACCACTACCACTGAACTGTACATTTAAAAGTGGTTAAGGGATGCCTGGGTGGCTCAGTCGGTTGAGCTTCTGACTTCAGCTCAGGTCATGATCTCACCGTCTGTGAGTTCGAGCCCCGCGTCATGCTCTGTGCTGACAGCTCAGAGCCTGGAGCCTGTTTCAGAGTCTGTCTCCCCCTCTCTCTCTGACCCTCTTCTCTGTCTCAAAAATAAATAAGCATTTGAAATAAATAAATAAATAAATAAATAAATAAATAAATAAATAAATAAATAAAGTGGTTAAGACGGTAAATTTTATGTTATGTGTAGTTTATTACAAATAATTTAAAAATTTTTTCGAAAAACAAACATGAAAGGACACCTGGATGGCTTATTTGGTTGAGCATCCAACACTTGATTTCTGCTCATTATCCCAGGGCCGTGGGATACAGCCCCACGTCGGGCTCTGTGCTGAGTGTGGAGCCTACTTGGGATTCTCTCTCCCTCTCCTTCTGCCCCTCCCCTGCTGGTGCTCCTCGCAAAAAATAAATAAATAAATAAAAATTAAAAATTAAAAATTAAAAAAAAAACCATGAAATACTTGAAGATAAATGTTTGGGGGCTCCTGGGTGGCTCAGTCAGTTGAGCGTCCAACTTCAGCTCAGGTCATGATCTCATCATAGTTCATGGGTTTGAGCCCCAAGTCAGGCTCTATGCTGACAGCTCAAAGCCTGGAGCCTGCTTTGTATTCTGTGTCTCCCTCTCTCTCTCTCTCTCTCTGCCCTTCCCCTGATCGTACTCTGTCTCTGCCTCTCAAAAATAAACAAACATTAAAAAAAAATTTTTTTAAAGAGAAGTGTTTAAAAATGTATGCAACACTTTTATTCTAACACTACAAAACACCGCTGAGATTATAAAGATCACTTAAATAAACGCAAAGAAATACTGCTTTTATGGATTGGAATCTGCAATATTAAAATGTTAATTCTCCTCAAATTTATTCATAAATTTCATTCAATCCAAATCAAAATTCCTGCAGGCTTTTTTTTCCCCTAGAAATTTATAAGCCCATTCTAAAATGTGTATGGGGAAAAAAAAAAGAAAATGTGTATGGAAATGTAAAGGTTAGAGAATACCCTAAACCATTAAGAAGTATAAGGAAGAGGATTTATAACACTTGATTTCAAGACTTACTTTTAATACCACAGAAATCAAGAGTAAGGTACTGGCATTAGGACAGTCATAAAGAGCAGAATGAGAATACAGTCCAGATGTAGACCCACACATACATGGTCGACAGAATTTCTATACAGGTTCCACGGTAATTCGGTAAGGGAAAGGATAATCTTTGCAACATTTGCTGCTGAAACACTAAGGGGAGAAATGAACACTGAAAGGAAGTGTAAGACTTGTACACTGAAAATTATATAACATGGCTGAAAGAAATTAAGGAAGATCTAAATGAATGGAAAGACATCCCATATTCATTCACTGAAGGACCTAATATTGTTCAGATGGCAATACTCTTCAAATTAATCTAGAGATTCAGTGCAATCCCTATCAAAATCCCAACTGCCTTTTTCACAGAAATGGGTAAAATGATCCTAAATTCAAATGAAATTGCAAGCAACTTCAAATAGCCAAAACAATCTTTAAAAAGAACAAAGTTAAAGGGCTCTTATTTCCTGATTTCAAAATTTACTACAAAACTACAATAATCCAGACAGTAATATTGGTATAAAGATAAACATATAGACCAATGGAACAGAATAGAGTACAGAAATAAACCGATATATCTATAGGTCAATGGACTTTTAAGAGGGGTGCCATGACCATTCAGTTGAGAAAGAATGGTGTTTTCAGTAAGCGGTGCCAAGACAGGGGGATGTCCCTGTGCAAAAGAATGAAGTTGGACCCTTACCTCACATTCGATACTAAAATTAATGCAAAATGGATCAAAGACCTAAGCATAAAAACTAAAACTATAAAATTCTTGTAAGTAGACACAGGGTAAATCTTTGTGACCCAGAATTAGGCAATAATTTCTTAAATATGCCAACAACACAAGTAACAACAACAACAACAAAATTGGCCTTCATCAAAATTAAAAAACTTTTGTGCCTCAAAGCCATATCAAGACGGGCTCCTGGGTGGCTCAGTCAGTTGAGCATCTGACTCTTGATTTTGGACCATAATCATGATCCCAGAGTCGTGGGATTGAGCCCCAGGTTGGGTTCAGTGCTCAATGTAGAGGCTGCTTTAGATTCTCTCTCTCTCCCTCTCCCTCTGTCCGTCCGGCTGACCACATACACATGCATACTCGCTGGCTCGCTCTCTAAAATAATAATAATAATAATAATAATAATAATAATAATAATTTTTAAAAAGCCCTATCAAGAAAATGAAGACAACACAATGGGATAAAGTTTGGCAAATTCTGTATCCGATAAGGGATTAGTATCTAAAATATACAAAGAAATTTTACAATTCAACAAAAGACAATCCAATTAAAAAATTGGCAAAGGACTTGAATAGATAGTTCTCCAAAGAAGATATATGAAGGACCAACCAACAAACACATGAAAAGATACCCAACATCCTTAGGAAAATGCAAATTAGAACCATAATGAGATACCACTTCAGAACTACTAGGATGTTACTATCAAAGACAGATAATAACAAGTATTGGCGAGGATGCAGAAAAATCAAAACCCTCATACACTCTGGATGGAAATGTGAAATGCTGCAGTTTATTTGAAAAACAGCGTGGAGTTCCTAAAAAATATCAAACATAGGGGTGCCTGGGTGGCTAAGTCGGTTAAGTGTCCGACTTCAGCTCAGGTCGTGATTTTGTGGTTTGTGAGTTTAAGCCCTGCATCGGGCTGTGTCTCCCTCTCTCTGCCCCTCCCTCCCTCACATTCCGTCTGTTTCTCTCTCAAAGATAAACATTAAAAAAAAAAACAAACTAAAAAAAAAACATCAAACACAGTTACCATATGACCCAGCAATTACAGGTATGGGCCCAGGTGAAATGAAACGTACGTTCACACAAAAATTTGTACTTGCGTGTCCATAGTACTGTTATTAATGGCCAAGAAGTGGGACGAACTCAAATGTCCATTAACTGATGAACAGACAGACAAAATGTGATACTCATACCATGGAATGTTATTCAGCCACGAAAAGGAATGGAGGATTAATACAGGCTGTAACACGGATTAACCTTAAAAAAACAAGCTAAGTGAAAGAAATCAGGTATAAAAAAACACACTTTGTATGATTCCACTTCTATGAAATGTCTAGAATAGGCAAATGGGTAGAAAATAGATGAGTAGTTGTGTAAGGCTGGGGGACATTGAGGGAAACACAGTCACTGTGATGGTTATGGGGTTTCTTTTCGGGGTAATGAAAATGTTCTAAAATTGATTGTGGTGACGGTTGCACGATCCTCAATGCACTAACAAATCACTGAATTATACATTTTAAATGAGTGAATTGTATGGCATGTGAATTATATATCAATAAAGCAGTTAAATTAAAAAAGACCAAGGGAGCTGTTGAGTCGGAGAATAAATTTTGGAGTCATCAGCATACACACGGTACTTATAACCACTAACCTCGAAGACTTCACAAGGTTGTGATACACAAAAGAATGAGAAGTAGTCCAAAGACTGAGCCCCCATGCCTTTCAACATTAGAGACAGGAGGACTGAGGAGGAATCAGCAAAGGATATGAGGTCAGTGAGAGGTGGGAAAAAAGCAAGGTGAGGGTGGCATCTTGGAAGCCAGTGAAGACAATGTTTCAAGGAGACCAAATGCAGCTGGCCTTCCCAAATTGAGAACTGAGAAGGAATTATTGGATTTGGCAACACAAAGGTCCTCAGTGACCTTGTTGGAGCAGTTTCGCTTCAGCAGTGTGGGCAAATACCTGAGTGGAGAGGGTTCGAAGAGACTGGAAGGAGAAAAATCAATCAAGAAAAGAGAATTCTTAAGGAATTTGCCATAAAAGGAAGCAGAGAAATGGGGTAGTATTTGGAGAAGTAGAATCAAGAGAATCTGTTACTGTTTTCAAGATGGAAGAAACAGGAACGGTGTGCAGGCTGATAGAATGTGCCACCAGAGAAGCAACACTTTGGAGACAGAGAGGAGGACGGCTACAGCAATGCTCCTGACTCAGCAAGCAGGAATGAAATCTGGTGCACAAGTGAGGCCCTGGCCCTTACCAGGACACGGACGGATCAGACCTCCTAGTAAGTTACAGGAAAAGGGAAGGCAGCAGAGATGCAAGCAGGTGGAGAGATACAGTAGTGAGTGGCAGGAACTTGTTTCCTTGATGAAACGGGAAGTAAGGTCATCAGCAAAGGCTGAGAAAGGAGTTTTGAGTAGAGAGGGGAAGGCAGGGACTAGTCCTCTAGGACGGTGGGAGAATGAATGAGCTGTGGAAATACGGCAGGATTCCTTGGCAGCATTCAAGGCCTGCTTGAGATGACTGATCGTGAGCTAAGAGTGAGGTCTGCAAACATGCTGGGTGTTTCCTCCAGCCCAGGAGAACACCCACAGAGTAGGCAGACACGTGGATTTAACCAGAGCTGTGGCTTAGCCAAGAAAGTGTGACAAAGCAAAAGAGGGGAAGGGGACTGAGAGTGTATTGCATGAGGCAGTGTTTGTAACGGCTGCCCTTGGAATCAAAGTTATTTAAGGAAGTAAGAGCATGAGGGGATAAGGATCAGGGAGAAAGAAGGACTAGAAGTCTTGCTGTGGTCAAAGACCACTGAGAGGACTGATGTTATGATAAAGAGCAGAAAAACATCCTCACGAGTGGTAACTCTTACAGCTGACATGGTAAGACACGTGTTTTAGTTCTCCACCGTTTTTCGAAACTACGAAGAATGCTGTAGGCTCACAGGGCTGAAGATCCCCACCATTTAATTTTTGATGGCCAAACTGACGCATTCAGTAACAATACGAGATGCTATTAATTAGAACAACATCAGTCCCTAGTTGTGTGGGGCTGGGCAAACTCCCTAACCGCTGGGGCTCAGTTAATCTGTAAAATGGGGATAAGAGTAACCACCTCACAGGACAAAGACTGAAAGAATGTATGAGAAACACAACTGAGTCTGGCACTTAGTAAGTAACAAATAAATATCGACTATCAGTAACATCATTACTAATTGCTAAGATTATGCGTGTTTCTTCTTTTTAAAAGATGCAATAACCAACAAAAACAGACTGTTATAAAAGCAACAGTCTCAGTAGGGAAGAGTTCAGAGACTCAAGTAGTAAGGCTGGTGGAGGTTCAACTCATTCCAGAACTTTTCCAAGTACTTTTCCCACTCTGCTCCTGTTTCTCCACTTTCTGGGGACATGGGAGAAAAGACACGTGCCATCCCAAAGGGCTGTAAGCTCATGGGAACTCTGTAAACATCAAACCTTGCCGCTGAGGGGTTCAACTTCACCCTAAACTCGATTTCCAGGTTCTGTGCCAGCACCTCTGCCTTCTGCGCACACAGCTGGCCTCGGACAGTCGCATGCAATAGCAACATCTTTAGTGAAACACCTTGAGAAGGGTACTTTTTCTTATTTACAAATATCTCACGTGTCCATTTAGGAACAGACCAGACTTCTTTTGCAGTTCAAATAAGATGCTCGGTTACTGTTTATTACATCACAGGTCACTGGAGGAAGGAGGAGAAATAGACCCTGGCCTGTCATCTGACAGCTATTTAGACCGTGGAGCTGTGGGAATCAAGCCCACGTGACACCCCTCCACGGGACAGAATCCCAGACAGACAGTCGCTAAGTCCCAGGAGATTGCGGCAGACCCCACTGGCACACCGCCTCTTTGACAGTTTCTGTTTTCGATGCCACAAGGAAGCAAAAGCAATGGCTGAGTGCAGAGCCATCCATGGTTAGCTGCCTCTTACATCTTTCAGGCCTGGCTTGAAATGTCTCCACCCCCAGTCCCCGCCCAGGGTTTTCTTTCAGAGTAGCTGGGATCAGAGATCCAAGAGAAAAATTTCTTAGGCTCTAAGTGTAGCTACTGGCAGAAGCAATCATCTCATCAGGAAGAAAAATGGGAAAGAAGCAGCAAACTCTGGAACAAGTGACACACACTCAGAGTGCTTCAGAATCGAAGGCTGGGAGAGAACATGGGCTCCTAGGAATTCTAGGAGCCTGGGGTGATTTATTGACCAAACATCCTCTGTAGCTGGGACTGGGCTCTGAGCTCTTTCTAGCTTATAATTTTTTTTAATAAATTTTTTTATGTTTATTTATATTTGAGAGAAAGAGACAGAGAGAGAGAGAGAGAGAGAGAGTGAGTGAGTGAGTCAGACACAGAATCTAAAGCAGGCTCCAGGCTCTGAGCTGTCAGCACAGAGCCCAACGCAGGGCTCAAACTCATAAACTGCGAGATCACGACCTGGGCTAAAGTCATATGCTTACCCAACTGAACCACCCAGGCGCTCCTCTAGCTTATAATTTAATTGCTCTATGAGAGGAATGAGAGAGGAGGGGCTTCACGATCTCTCCTTGCGGTATTCTTCACAACAACTTACAGAGGAGTTTTGACCAAAGAGTAGATATGGTCTCTAGCAAAGAAGTAAGGGGGCGAGAGCGTTTTCCGGCAAACTTCACAGTTTTATCGTGATTTCACCCAAACAGGCACAATGACTAGGGGACAAGGGGAGGGATTTGCTGTGCATAGGTTCCACTTTCAGATACAAGTTTCCGGAAATGACAACAGAAACAAAAACAAAGCAAAACAAAATCCACATACGCACACAGAACGATGAAGAAGACATGAAATAGAAAACGCAAGTTGTGAACCGCTAACCTGATTTCTACTGTTTTTACATATCCATTCATTCATCCACAGGGGCAAAAATCTGTAACACATACCGAAGGAATCCTGTGAGATTTCTGCTTTCTACGTTAATGTTTGAAATCTTTACAATCGCTATTCTGATGATCTCAGGGATGGGGGTCGGGGGGAACAGGAAGAACTCATGCTTCCAGATTTGCTTAAAAACAAAAAACCCGCTGATTTAGAAATTACAAATGTCTGTTACCCTTTCTGTATCTGCAGAACACCTATTAGTTCATCCTTCCCTACTCCTTCACCTGCTCAAGGGCACTTTTTTCTTTTAGAACTCCCTCCTCTTTGTACAAATGCAGCCTTGAATTCCTCCTAAGTCACTCCCAGTCATGGTACAAGTTCTCCTTTTCTTTCCTATTAATTTCTTCCAGAAAGCTGACTCCAAGCTGCCTTTGCCAACCCTACAAAAATCACCAGAATGAACTAAGTATTGAACCCTTTTCCATTATGAATTCACCCCCAAAAATTACCATCCATTACATGTATATCTTCACTGAACAACTTTTATTTTGGTACCCGTTCTGTATGTTATACCATAAATACTCAATATAGACCTTTTTAAAAAAATTTTATTTTAAACTTTCTGAACTACTTCATTTGGCTTAAAATAGGTACTATGCTCTGAAATCAACAAGAACGATGTCCCTTCTCTTAACAGCCAACTCCAAGCCCCAATCCCCTGTCAAGGGCAGTGAACAGGGTTAGTGCCACCTGCCAACTCCAGCCGGTTAATATGGACTGGGAACCCAGAACACAGGGTTGAGGAGGACTGAGTTCACACAGAGTTCCCTAATAAAGAGGGAGGGAGGTTAAGTTTTAGCACTGTCTGCCATGCTCAATGAACAAAGTTGGGGTCAGTGGCTTTTCCCTCTCTGCATAGCCTGCTGGGCCCAGCACTGGTGTGACCTACATTGCTCTTATTCTTGGTGTATCTGGAGTCCAGTCACTGTGAAACATTGCTATATTTGAAGAAAGTGTGGGTGTTTGTGTGTATGTGGTTGGGGGGAGGAAGAAAGTATCTCTTTTCTTGAGAATCTTTAACTGTTCTATAGCAACTCAAAAGAGAATGAGATGACAGATTAAGGGGGTGGAAAAAGATGACTTCATTACAAGGAATTTCCAACCTGAGTCAAATTTCAAGTAATAAGAACTTGGGCTGGTTTTCTCCAGTTACCTCACAAACCCATCCTCCCTATTCTCACTCTAATCACAACTACATAAAATCAGTATCCCCGTGCAGTAATTTTTCTCCATGTTTCCCAAAGTTTATTAAACATCAGGGGTTCATTTACCTTTCCACTAAACCTGACTTCCCCTCTTCCCATGGCACCAAGTTATAGGTCAGACAAGTAGGCTTCAGTACCCCCATTTCATCCTATGAATCGTTCCGTGAATGTAATGTCCTCTCTGAATTCTTCCTACTCATAGATGGTGCAGAAGAGCAGTAACTCTAAAAAGATTCTGGGTATCAACAGGTTCATTTGATCCACTTTCTGAAACTTCATGTTTACCAATCCTCTATCTACTATTAAGAATACTGTGGAAGAGTTCCAAAGAGTACTGCCCAAGAGAGCTTTCTGCAATGAAGGAAATGTTCTACATCTGTGCTGTCCAATTATAGCAGTCACTAGCAATTTGTGGCTAGCGAATACTTGAAATGTGGCTAGTGTGATTCAGAAACTAATTTTAAATTTAATTAATTATAATTTAAGTAGCCACCGGTGGCCTGTGGCTACTCTATTGGACAGTGCTGTCTAGAAGAAGAAAGAGAATAAATTCAGCCGCAGGAGAAAACAGAAAGCTCTAAAAGTGTATCCAGAGTACAGAGGAAGAGTTAAGGCTTCTGTGGCCACAGACACAGATCCTTGTCACAGTTGTGAGGCAGCCCCCCACCAACCCCGAAGAGGTACTGTGCTAAAAGGGTTCCCTACATGACTCAGGAGCTGCTCTTCCTCTGGGGAGTAGGAACCAAAATGAAGATGGGCTTCCAGCTTCCTGCCTCCCTGCTCTTAGTGCCTGCTTGCTCAAGAGAATAATGTCAGTGATAAGGCTCAATGGAATTTTTGAGACAAGAACAGAAAGCAAGTAGCCAGCCCCACTTACTTTCCAAAGGAGGAAAACCAGAACCATCGAAGTGAAGAGATTTATTCATTTTTTTATTTGTTTTTATATAGTTGAAGGCAATAAGTAAACAATCCACCAACTTATTCCAAGGAATTTCAAATGTAGTTCAATGAAATACAAAAATCAACCGATGGGTTAAAAAGCAGGTGAACAAAGAACTAGTGTGCTGGAAAGTGTAGGTAAGAAATTACCCAGAGCACAGCATACAGAGCTAAAAAACTGGAAAACATGAAAAGAGTTTGAGAAACATGAAGTCGATAGAATAAGAAAGTCCAATATATGACATCTAGGATTTCCAAAAGGAAAGATGGAAGAAAATAAAAGAAAAGCACAATTTGAAGGGATAAATGGCTGAGAATTTCACACATGCTTTGAAAGAAATGAAATCTCAGATTCAAAGACAAACAGCAAAGCAGGATAAATAAAAATAAACCAACATGGCAGTAAATTTGCAGAACACCATGAACAAAGAGAAGATAAAAAAAGCACCTAAGAGAAAAAACGGATTAAGGGTTGATAAGCAGCCTTCTCAATTACAATATTAGAAGCTGGAAGATAATGAAACAGAATAACATCGTCCTATTGCTGATAATAAGTAACTGCCAACCCAGATTTTTGTATCAAGCCAAATTATCATTCAACGGTGATGACAAATAAAAACACTTCTAGGCAAGCAAAACAGAGTTTACAATTAAGAGACTGAAAAAAAAACTTTAAAGCCTACCTCCAGAAGACAGAAATGTAACTCAGATAATAACTCAAGAAGTTAGAAAAACGCAGTGTACACCCAAGGGGAAGTAGAAGGAAAGATAAAATATGCTTAATAGCAGAAAGCAATAATGGGGGCGGGGGGCAGAGGGTAATCAAAAACTGGTCCTTTGAAAAGAAACTAAGGAAGTAGAGCTCTGGCAAGACTAATCAAGAATAAAATGTGCAAATAATATTAGGAAAGGAAAGGGGGACATAATACAAAGACAGACACAGAGATTGCCTGGAAATATATACCATATCAACACTGACACAAGAATAGAAAACTTGAGCATACCAATAATACTGAAGAACTTGAATCATATTAAATAAAAATTTATACACACACACACACACACACACACACACACACACACACACAGCCTAGGCCCAGACAGTTTTACAGGGGAATTTTACACACAAGTTCTACCAAGCATTCATAGTACAGATATTTCCTTGTCTCTATCTGTTTCCTCCAGATCCATTTCCCTCTCTGTTCTGTTCTCTACAAGGCTAACAAGTCTGGACAAGATTCCCTCCCACCTCCTAAACTTCTATTGGGTTCTGTCAATGGGAAGCACCAGCAGAAGATGAGGACAAGATGATAGAGAAGCTGGGGCGCTTATTCCCTGGCTCTCTCTTTACCTTGCTATGGTATGGCAATGGTTTCATTCTTCTATGTAAGCCCACAGTTCTGTGGGACATCTTTCCCTGGGCTAGAGTTTTCACCAGGTTTTTATAATCACTTCCCTCCCCCTTGTACTTCAGATCTACGAGGGGCAACAGATTTTCACTGTGGCCAATCTCCAGGTGCTTCACCCATCCACTGTTCATTCCTTCAATCCTGCCCACACCTTTGTAAACCCTCTCTTCAATTAAATTTGATTCAATTACCTCTCTGAGTGCACCATCTGTTTGCAGTCAGAACTGTAATAGGCTTTTATAAAACTCTTTTAGAAAAGAATAAACATATACATATTCCTAACTCCTTTTAAAAGTCTACATTAATCTTAATAGCAAGAGAAGAAAAGAAAATTGAGTGAAATTTCATCGCATATATACAGGAATCCCAAGTAGAATATGGATGTATTAAATCTAGCAATGTATATGGGATGGTTTGCTTCAAGAATATAAGGGTGGGTGCCTTGGTGGCTCAGTCAGTTAAGTGTCTGACTTCAGCTCAGGTCATGATCTTATGGCTCAGGAGGCTCTCTGCTGTCTGCACAGAGCCTGCTTCAGATACTCTGTCTCCCTCTCTGCCCTTCCCCTGCTCATGCTCCCTCTGTCAAAAAAAAATTAACATTAAAAAAAATAATACAAGTTAAACATTAAAAAATCTAAAAAAAAAATAAAAAAGGATATGTTAAACATTATAAAGTCGGGGCACCTGGGTGGCTCAGTCGGTTGAGCATCTGACTTCCACTCAGGTCATGCTCTCACAGTTTGTGGGTTAGAGCCCCACATCAGGCTCTGTGCTGACCTCTTGCTCAGAGCCTGGAGCCTGCTTCAGATTCTGTGTCTCTTTCTCTCTCTGCCCCTCCCCCGGTCACGCTTTGTCTCACTCTGTGAAAAATAAGTAAGTGTAAAACATTATAAAGCCTATTAACGTAATCATTAACAAATGAAAGGAGAAAGACCATCTGACTGAATGTAAGGGAAAAATCTGATAGAACAGCCACCTGTGATACTTAGTTTAACAAATTAAGAATAGAAGGGAATGAAGGAAATTTATCCAAAACAAACACAATGGTTCCAATGCAAGGAACACTCCCTTTAATAGGAGGAAAACAAGGATGCCCATGATTACAGATTCAAATAAACTTTTTACTGGAGGAACTAGACAGCAATCTTGAATGAAAGAGAAGTGACACACAAAAGGATTAGAAAAGAAGAAACTAAGTAGTCATTATTTGTAGATGTGATTCTCGGCTTTTCTCTGTAGATGTTTTCCATTATAACTATTATACTCATTCTCTCTCTCTATAAGAGTTCAGCAAATTTGCTGAATATACAAGAAATCTGAAATGATTTAAAAAATTTAAAGCTATTTACAGTAATAACCCAAAAACAAGGTATCTAGTGATAAATCTAACAAAAGGGATTCAAGACCTTTAAAAAAACTATAAAGTTTTATCCAAAGACATTAAGCAATAATCTTAGGTTATATTTACTGATCACTTACTATCTGCTGGGCACTGTTCTGAATGGTATGGCTATGCCTATATACTAGTTTAATTCATAAAATGGTCCCATATGATAGATACAATTATTATCAGTCTCACTTTAGAAATTAAGGCACAGGGTAAATCGCTTGCCCGATTCCAAAACTAAAAATCAGCTACACTGAGATTCAACTCTAAGGCAGTCTGGCTCCAAGCCTGCAACCTTAACCACTACCCCACAGGGCCTCTCCCAAAAGGGGGATCCCACTCTTCCCACGAAGGCACTTCTGGCTTAGCTGAGTTAAGCCTCCACGAGAGAGTCTCATGTCATGCTGAGGCAGATTTGACCTGAAAGAAGCCCCTATCTCAACAGGTGGGATCACAGCAAAAAGTTCAGGAAGGAGCAAAGGTTGGAACTGGATCTGCTTGGGTTCTGACGAAAACACACCTCAGCATTAGACCTAGCCACCCCTTCAGACACCGTGTCACTTTTAGATCATGCGGTTTTATTTAGGTCTTCCTAGTAACATCTGAGGATTCTGGGTGATGGAAATGCAATATTGATTTGTACAAACTCTGCAATTTTTCTGCAAATCTGAAATCATTTCAAAGCTTTAAAAATATTTTAAAATTTGGGGTGCCGTGGTGGCTCAATCCGTTGAGTGGCCAACTCTTGATTTTGGCTCAGGTCATGTTCTCACGGTTTGTGGGTTCGAGCCCCACAATGCGCTCTGTGCTGGCAGTGCAAAACCTGCTTGGGACTCTCTCTCTCCCTGTCTCTGTGCTCCTCCCTGCTCACATGCTCTCTCTCTCAAAATAAACATTTAAAAAAATTTTCTTAAATATTTTAAAATTCTATTATATCTGTAAATTCAATCCCATCAGAGTCACAGGCAGACTCAATTTTATAAAGATGGCATTTTATAAACTCAATGTAATTCCAATAAACACCCTAACAGTTTTTCTCCCACAGAAGGTGACAAAGCTGATTCTAGGAGCAGAAAGTGCCAAAAATAGCTAACTGGTTTTTGTTGTTTTTATTGTTGTTGTCTATAACATACAGAAAGAACTGTTTATTCTGCTGTTTGCAATACAAAGACATAGGGAAATGTTACCGTTTGTGCAACACAGTAAGGGAAAAAATTTTAAACTGCCCATTAGGGTCACTTGGCCAGATGTCCTGTCATGAAGAATACCAGTTATAAACAGAGCAGCCCTAGGACTCTGTATTTCATTTTGCTTATTCTATCCTGATTCCCTTATCTGTCCCCTAGAAAGCTTCACTTAGACAGCACAGCTTTGAAAAAGAATAACAAGATGAAAGGATTTGCCCTTCCACACAGCAAGATAAAGCCACGGTAATTAAGAAAGTGTTAGCACAAGGATAGACAAATTGACCAATGGTACAGAACAAGAAGCCCAGGAACAAATACAGGCCAGGAAGGAAACTTGATATATGACAGAGGTGGCTTTGCAAATCAGTGGTAAAGGACTTTATCGTTCTTCACTTGCTGCTAGGAGAGCTAGTATTCCTATGGAAAAGAAAATATACCCTTATCCTACCCCATCCAAACAATTTAACCCTCCGGGATTAAAGACTTAAATATGAAAGGCAAAATTTAAAAGCTTTTAGAAAAAAGTGTAAGAAAGTGATAAGCAAGTCTTTCTTAAGACATAAAACACATATGGCATAAGGAAAAACACTGGAATATTCAATTACACAATTAAGTTAACTATAACAAATCACAAAAGAATAAAGAGATAAGCCACAGGGGCACCTGGGTGGCTCAGTCGGTTGAGTGTCCAACTCTCGATTTCTTTTTTTTTTTTTTTAATTTTTTTTCAACGTTTATTTATTTTTGGGACAGAGAGAGACAGAGCATGAACGGGGGAGGGGCAGAGAGAGAGGGAGACACAGAATCGGAAACAGGCTCCAGGCTCTGAGCCATCAGCCCAGAGCCTGACGCGGGGCTCGAACTCCCAGACCGCGAGATGGTGACCTGGCTGAAGTCGGACGCTTAACCGACTGCGCCACCCAGGCGCCCCCAACTCTCGATTTCGACTCAGGTCACGATGGTGGCATTGGGGCCCCTGTTAAGCTCTGTGCTGGTGGCGCACTCCTGCCTAGGATTCCCTCTCTCCCTCTGCCCCTCCCCCACTCACTCTCTCTCAAAATAAACAAACATTAAAAAAAGAGAGAGATAAGCCACAAACTGGGAGAAATAATCTGCATTACATACGACAACAAATAATTATTGTCTGGGAACAAAACAAAAACACAAATTCATACAAACTAGTAAGAAAAGGATAAACTATCCAACATAAACATCAAGAGACATGAACAAGCGTTTCATAGATGAGGAAACATTTTAACTAATAATGATGTATTAGTTATATATGAATACATATTATCAAATATATAACAAAATCAGAGTGATATGCCATTTCATACCCACCAGAGCTTGCCAAAAATTAAAGTATGACGATAACACGTTTTGGCAAGGACATAGAGGGAGTAAAAATATGCTATTTTGGGAATGTAAATCGGTACAAGTATATTGGAGAGCCACTGGGCAATATCTCATTTAAGCTGAAAATACATACACTCTATGATCCAGCTATTTCACAACAAAGGATGTACCCTAAAAAAACCTCTCACTCGGGTATGTAAAGAAACATAGAAAAAATTCTCAAAGCAACTGAAAATAACTTCAATACCCATTATAAGGGAATGGATCAATAAATGGTGATATTAAAAAATTTTTTTAATGTTTGTTTATTTACTTATTTATTTATTTATTTATTTAGTGACAGAGAGAGAGAGAGAGAGAGAGCAAGCACAAGCCAAAGAGGTCTAGCAGGGGAGGGGCAAAAAGACAGAAAGAATCCCAGACAGGCTCCGTGCTGCCAGCACAGAGCCCAACTCTGTGTTGGGTTCAAACTCACAAACTGTGAGATCATGACCCGAGCTGAAATCAAAAGTCACATGCTTAACCGACTGAACCACCCAGCCACCAATAAATGGTGATGTTTGTGATAGAGTCACACAACAGAGTGCAACAGTGAAAATGAATGTGTCAACACGAACAATAAGTAGTACAATGGATTTACAGATCTCAAATCCATTTGGGATATACAGAGGGATATGAGAGGATAGAGGCATTATGATAAAGTTTATATGAATTAAATGAGTATCGTTTTAGACAGAAACATGCAATAAAACTATGAACATATAAAGGATGATAAACAGGAGAGCCAGGCAGTCATTACCTTTGGGGAGGGAAGGAAAAATATGGGAACTGGGTGGATTTATGCAATTACATCTGTAATAGTTTATTCATAAATCTGTTTGATAGGTAAATACATTACCTCTTTTGAATGTCTAAAGTAGATTTTTAAAAAAGGTTCCAAGAGACCAGAGCTCCTATTCAGAGCCACACCACTACCTGATTTCCTGAAATGTACCAAATTGACAGAGTATAAACCCCTGTGACTTCCATTTTTCTTTTTTTTTTTTTTTTATTTTTTTAACGTTTTATTTATTTTTGGGACAGAGAGAGACACAGCATGAACGGGGGAGGGGCAGAGAGAGAGGGAGACACAGAATCGGAAGCAGGCTCCAGGCTCTGAGCCATCAGCCCAGAGCCCGACACAGGGCTCGAACTCACGGACCGCGAGATCGTGACCTGAGCTGAAGTCGGGCGTTTAACTGACTGAGCCACCCAGGCGCCCCTCCATTTTTCAATCATAGGACTGAAACTTTAGAGTTCATCTAATATGAGTGAATGGACAAAAAAAGGAAGGGTCAGACCCTATGACAAGATGTACCCTGGGGACCCTCAAGGAAAAGAGAGGCAAGGAAATAATTCTTGTTATTTTATAAAAGTGATTATCACCTCCCAGAAAAAGCATTTGACAACATACAGCTTCCATTCATGATAAAAACCCTCAACAACATAGGTCTAGAGGGAACATACCTCAACATAACAAAGGCCATATATGACAAACCCACAGTTGACATCATACTCAATGGGAAAAAACTGAGAGCTTTTCCCCTAAGGTCTGGAAAAAGACAAGGATGTCCACTCTCACCACTTTTATTCAACCAAGTACTAGAAGGTTCTGGTCACAGCAATTAGACAATAAAAAGAAATAAAAGGCATCCAAACTGGTAAAGAAAAAGTAAAACCTCCACTATTTGCAGATGGCATAACCCTAACGACTCCACCAGAAAAAAACTATTAGAACTGATAACTGACTTCAGTAGAGTAGCAAGATACAAAATCAATGTACAGAAATCTGTTGTATTTCTATACACTAATAATGAAGCAGCAGGAAGTGACATTAAGAAAACAATTAACATTTGCAATTGCACCCAAAACAATAAAACACCTAGAAATAAACTTAACCAAAGAAGTGAAAGACCTGTACTCTGAGAACTATAAAACACTGATGAAAGAAATTCAAGACAACGCAAAGAAAAGGAAAGACATTCCAGGCTCATAGGTTGGAAGAACAAATATTGTTAAAATGTCTATACTAACCAAAGCAATCTACACATTTAATGCAATGCCTATCAAAATACCAACAGCATTTTCCACAAAACTAAAATGAACAATTCTAAAATCTGTATGGAACCATAAAAGACCCCAAATAGCCAAAGCAATCTTGAAAAAGAAAAACAAAACTGGAGGTATCACAATTCCAGACTTTTCAAGTTATGGTACAAAGCTGTAGTAACAAAAACAGTATGGTACTGGCATAAAAACACACACAAAGAGGGGCACATGGCTGGCTCAGTCAGAAGGACGTGTGACTCTTGATCTCAGGGTCATGAGTTCAAGCCCCACTTGGGGTGTACAGATTACTTAAATAAAACAAATTTTTTTTTTAAAAAAAGGTTAAAAATAGAACTACCCTACAACCCAGTAATCACACTATTGGGTATTTATCAAAAAAGTACAAAAACACTAATTCAAAAGTGTTTGTTTACTGCGGCATTATTTACAATAGCCAAACTATGAATGCAACCCAGTGTCCATAGATAGATGAATGGATAAAGAAGATGGGGAATATACGTATGTATATATATACATACGTAGACACACACACACACACACACACACACACACACACACACACACCCATGGAATATTACTCAGCCTTACAAAAGAATGAGATCTTGCCATTTGCAATGACGCAAATGAAGCTAGAGAGCATAATGATAAACGAAATAAGTCAGAGAAAGACAAACACCATGTAATTTCACTCATATATGTAACTTAAGAAACAAAACAAACAGGGGCACCTGGGTGGCTCAGTAGGTTGAGCGTCTGACTTCGGTTCAGGTCATGATCTCGCGGCCTGTGGGTTTGAGCCCCACGTTGGGCTCTGTGCTGACAGCTCGGAGCCTGGAGCCTGTTCCGGATTCTGTGTCTCCTCCTCTCTCTCTGCCCCTCCCATGCTCATGCTTTGTCTCTCTCTGTCTCTCAATAATAAACGTTAAGAAAAAAAAAATTTTTTTTTAATTTTTTTTTTGAACATTTTTAAATTTTATTTTTGAGACAGAGAGAGACAGAGCATGAACGGGGGAGGGGCAGAGAGAGAGGGAGACACAGAATCGGAAGCAGGCTCCAGGCTCTGGGCCATCAGCCCAGAGCCTGACGTGGGGCTCGAACTCACAGACCGCAAGATCGTGACCTGAGCCGAAGTCGGACGCTCAACCGAGCCACCCAGGCACCCCAAAAAAATTTTTTTAAAAGGAAACAAAACAAACAAGCAAAGGGAAAAGAGAGAGAGAGAGAGAGAGAGAGAGAGAGAGAGAGAGAGAGAGAGAGAGAAACCAAGAAATAGACCCTTTAATATTAGAGAACAAACTGATGGTTACCAGAGAGGAGGTGGGTGGCGGGGGTGGGTAAAATAGGGGACGGAGATTAAGAGTATACTTATCATTATGGGCACTGGGTGATGCATGGAATGACTACATTGTATACCTGAAACTAATGTAACACTGTATGTTAACTACACTGGAATTAAAATTAAAAAACTCAATTTAAAAAGTGACCATCACTTTTACCTTAAGTGTTTCGAACTCCTTAGGCAAAAGATACTTTGTAATTATGGGATCAATTAAAAATGTTGAGCCTACACCATATCACTCAAGAAAAAGTAGTCCGCTCAGGGAAGCAGAGTTTCCTCTTGCTCTTTCCTCATTTCAAGGCCATCCCCGAAGGATGGATCTGTAATCCTACAGGCCTGATTGCTTCAAGGCCCAGAAATCCCCCTCTGAGTCCCTTGTTTGGGCCTTGTTTTCTATTGCTGGTTCTTAGGCATCAAACGCTGACTTCCTGTTCCCCTTTTTTTGAGCTCTGGGGCCTTGGAAGAACTGGTAAGAGGCTTTGAAGAAAAGTACAAAGCCAGGAAAACAGAGTAGAGACAGCTACGACTTTCCAAAGGAAAGCAAATCTTAACACAGTTGTAATAACCTTTCAGACTTTCCTCTGTCTGTAGCTTACATAAGACTGGTTCAGCCACAAGGACTGAAGAGTTGTAAGTCACTGAAGTTGAGAACAGTTAAAACTCAGATTTGGGTGGGGAGAGATGTTGAGGATAGCATTCTGGATGCTGATAGCATAATCCTTGCTGGTTCCAAACTCTTACTATCTCTAGTGTATCCTTTTCAACATCCTACAGAGGGCTGGCTGTATAATGTGTTCACTTTGGGTGTCGTTCTAAACACTTTATTAGACCTAAAATCTTAAGAGCACAGATGACCTCACATGAATCGTCTCCTTGCAAAGTAGTCTCACGGTCAGTGTCAAGTGCCATGCCACCATTTCACAATATAGAAAAAGGAGGCACACTTGTGACTCTTACATTCTCATCATTAGGTCCACAGCCTTCCCTTAACAAGAAAAGTGATGCTCTTCCTGTAAATTGGCCTCAGGGCCTCTGACCCAAGGCCTCAGTTTCATGATCCTTTCACACTACAAAGGTGTTTTAATGAACTGAGTTTGAATGTCAAACTCCAATCTCATTGGTCATGCTACTGTGGCTATTCACTGAGCACAGTCCTCCCCATTCTATTCTGCTGTCCTGCACTTTGAATTCAGGGCTCACTGTCAGCATGGAAAGCACCAGAGTTCTGATATGGCAGCCTCTGGTTATGTTCTACCCAGGGATTTATCATCCACAACCTACTCAAATCCCTCCCCCAACAGCTACCAAAAATTCCCCTGGTGAGAAATGCTATTATGAGAAGGAGTGGCTGCTTTGTGACTCACACTGTTTCATTAAAAAGATTTTTTTTTCAAACAAATTTTCAGTAGAAGAATCCAAAGGTTTTCCAAAGCCACAGCAAAAACAGAACAGCTCACAATACTATTTCTCAAAGGTCTGCCACTTCATAGGCGATTCCTATACCTCAAAATACTGCAGATGCTTAGATTCGCCATCCTTTTATGTTGCACTTGGCCTCTGGGCCGAGAGAGGAGGTAGGGAATAGATGAATTAAACACAGCCAACAAGACTGGGCTGGTCAGATATTAAGGTGGAAGGCAGCTAGTGTGCAAGCCAGCCTTCACCACAGGTATTAGACTTGCCAGAGTTCTCTAGGGCAACCGGCTGCAATGGTATGAATATTTTAGTCAGATCTGACCAGGACTGAGGAAAACTAATAATATATGGTGTACATGAGTATTTGGTGATGCTTGTTATAGTAGTGAGTGGCATTCTAACAAAGTTTCTCTGGAAAGCTGACTTAGATGGCATTATATCTTAGTGGGTGTTAAAAGTGTAAATGATCGAAGTAGAAGAGAACAATTGCACAGAAAGTTAATATTTATGGTAGTCAAGTACTTCATTGGTTTGAGTTGGAATCCCAAGGACTCCCTCAAATCCTTGTAGGATTCCCAGAGTACTTAGGCAAGTGGCGGGATAAAAGAATTCTAATGGCCCTCACTAAGGAAAAGCACCCTCTTAGCAGGAAAAAAAGGGTTATTGAAGAAGAAACAAGTGCAAACATCTCCAGAGAGTTGAGCAATGTGGGCAAAATGACCAAAATGGCTGGGGTCTAGGGTTTTGGGTTCTCCTACCTGTCCCAAATCACTGGGAGACTCCAGATTTAAGTTTCTCCCGCATGCTAACAAATCAACTTTGACCTTAAAAGACATTGTACAGCAGAGGTGACCAATTTTAGAACAACTTCTTGTGAAGTATGACTTATTTAATTATACTTTTAGAGGGCTAAAGGGACTACCGGGGAGAAAGCTGGAGCCAAGCTACGACAAGTCTAATTCACTAAGATAAAGATGACTGCATAATTCCTAAATACAAGGTGAGGTTTCTCCAAAAATCAAGGCACCCTCTTAGAGCTAAAGTCCACATTAAGTCTCTGAGCATGGAGCACTTTTTTTAAAACCCTTTACTCTCAGCAAAAAAATACTTGACTATAACACACACTTAATAATCATTTGGGGGAGGTGAGGAGGACATTTGGTCACCAATGTTGGCTACCATAAACAAGGCTTTAAAAATCACTTAAAATAGCACTGAGTATCAACAGTGTCTGGAGCTCAGAGACATACAAGGGTTAAAACTGTTCCTCATATTTCCTTATGGGTATTTGTGGCTTGGGATAAATTTTATAGAGACAAGATTACTAAAGTGGTGGATCATGCTTCTAGAAAACAGTTTTCAATGACCAGAAAGAAAAGTGGCCCTAGGGACGACAAAAATACTGAAGCCAAATATACACATGAAGAGCCTGAAAAACAGTTTTTCCTTTTGATATTCTCATTGAGAAGATAAAGGACCACTTGTATTACGATATAGGAGGAATTTTTAACAAGCACTTGACTAGAACTGCAAAGAAATGATCGCCTACTCTAGCCCAGAAACAGGGTTTAGGAAAGAATTAAGAGTATCAGTGAAGAGTAAGGAGGAAATACCATCCATGTAGCAGCCTCGTGGACAAAACCTTGAATTCGTTCATCCAAGAGAAAAACCGAGGAAGAAGGGAAAATGTCCCATAAGCTGCAATATTCAGACTCTCTCTTACGGAGTAAGGAAGCAAAGATCCTTAGAAATAACAAAGTAATGCTAATCAGTCTTGTAATGAACATACCTTCCCACCACCTGACACAGGTCCTAGTATACTGGAGGCACTCAATAAATACCAATTGAATAAATAAATGTCTTAGTGCAACACATCTCCATACGCACACTCAAAAAGTCTCCTACTTTTGGGTCTGCAAGAGAAAAGGAAAAATAGGTATTTTGTCCATCTAAAGTTTGGATTCATTCTAGGATCTTGACTTGTCTAGCTGCTGGCTGGGGATACATAAAAGAGGACACAGCTCCGTAAGCCCTTCAAGAGCACAAGCAGCCAAAGGCAGCTGTGCCTTAGAATGAAAATCAGGGGGAAGACAAGCACAGAAGGAAAGGAGACATTGCCACAACTCTCTTCTGTTCTGAGCAACTTCAATTCTCAGGACCAAGGCAGCCGGGCTCACGCCTCTCTCCTGGAGAAAAATGCTTAGTTCCATGTAAAAGAAAACCGTCAAACAATGAGCAATGCTCTTGCTGGGTGACGCTACCCTCTGGGAGCAGGTGAAAGGAAGATTTGTATGGATCCTGCTTAGGAGATACTTGATCCGTTTAGTAATATTGAGAAGCATGCTAATGAGTGCATCAAAAAAAAGCATTTAGAGTTCTTTCTCTGGGAAGAGAATTTTCAGAATCATTTGTTACAAATTTAGATTCTTGGGTCTCTCCTTAGCTCCACTGAATTCTGGGAGTGAGGTCCAGTCATCTGCACTGTTAACAAACCCCCTAGAGAATACTGGGCAGAGTCAAGTTTGAAAACCCTTTGAACCATTCACAGAAATCAGGGGAGCTTGTTTATGTCTGCCTCCTTCTTGTTATAGACCCAAAGAGGGCACTAGAAATTATAATGCCTCCTTTAACTTGGTGTTTATAGGGACCCAGTGAATTCCCCCTTCCTCTTTACTTCCAGCAGAGGAAGGCTGTACTGTCACTTCTAACAACTCCAGGGAGAACTCACTGTAAACAGTCTCATCAGGAGAGAAGCTACCCCAGCTGCTGCTTTAAGATTAAACCTGGCTCAGGGCACCTGGGTCGCTCAGGCAGTTAAGCGTCTGACTCTCGGTTTTGGCTCAGGTCATGATCTCACAGTATATTGGGATCGAGCCCCATGTCAGGTTCTGAGCCCGCAGCACAGAGCCTGCTTGGGATTCTCTGTCTCCCTCTCTCTTTGCCTCTCCCCGGCTCAAGTTCGCGAACTCTCTCTTTCAAAAATAAATCAATAAACATTAAAAAAAAAGATAAACATTTTATTTTTTATTAAAAAAAAATTTTTTTAACGTTTATTTATTATTGAGAGACAGAGAGAGAGAGAGCGTGAGCAGGGGAGGGACCTAGAGATGGGGAGACACACAGAATGTGAAGCAGGCTCCAGGCTCTGAGCTGTCAGCACAGAGCCTGATGTGGGGCTCGAACTCACAGACCATGAGATCATGACCTGAGCTGAAGTTGGACACTCAACCAACTGAGCCACCCAGGTGCCCCAAAAGATAAACATTTTAAAAAAGATTTAAAAAAAAGACTAAACTTGGCTCTTTGTTTGCTTCTCACTTGAAGGTTGTTGGTCTTCAGGTTATTCAATCATACCTACAACTCACCCCTCAAATATCAAGACCAGGAACCCTGGGGCACCTGGATGGCTCAGTCAGTTAAGCCTCAGACTCATGACCTCACAGTTCATGAGTTGCAGCCCTGCATTGGGCTCTGTGCTGACAGCACGGAGCCTGCTTAGAATTCTCTCTACCTCTCTCTCTGTCCCTACCCCACTCGTGTTCTCTCTCTCTCTCAGAATAAATAAACTTAACCACAACAACAACCAGGAACCCAACTGTTGCATTCAAGGATAAACCTTTGTTCTTATGAGGAAAGAAGATTCAGAAGTGAAAACTGCTGGGTCTCCGAGAAGTCCCTTTTCATATTCAAGCCTGTACCCACAGTAATCACTAGAGACAGTCTGATACACACTAGGCCATGACAAAGCTTAGAAAAGAAACAGATGGCAATTTATACTCCTCTAACATTCTAAAAGACTGGGATTAGGGTTTAGGTTTTGAGCTAACTTTGAGATTCTAGTACTATAATCTCAGTGACCCACTATCATTAAAAACACCCCTATTTTAGGTGCGCCTGGGTGGCTCATCAGTTAAGCACCCAACTCTCAGTTTCAGCTCAGGTCATGATCTTACGGTTTGGTGGGTTTGAGCCCTGCATCAGACTCTGCACTGATGGTGCAGAGCCTGCTTGGGGTTCTCCCTCTCTCTCTTTCTCTCTCTCTCTCTCTCTGTGCCCCTCCCATACTCATGTTGCCTCTGCCTCTCTCAAATAAATAAACTTAAAAAATATATATGAAAAAAAACAAAAAAAAAAAACCTATTTAAGGGTAAGCAGAAATGAGACTCGTCCATTTAAGTTACCACCACTGCTCTATGAATTTGTTTCCAATTCTGAAACTGTCAAAATCGAAATTTAGTTTTATAACCAGATTTGCCAAAATGTTAGTGCCCAATAAGCTTGGGTTGAATATCACATTTGCAAAATACAAAGCATGTTCCTTTTCCCAAAAGGAACTAGAGGTGTATTTCTCTGGTGCGGAGTGGCCTGGCTCAGAGTATTCCTTATGACATATTTGGGGTGTGTCTTTGTTTAATAGCAAAATGTACACGTCCCATAAAACAAACACTTTAAGAGTGAAACCATTGTTTCTTCCAACACCCTTCAAACCTCAATGAGGAAGAGTTGACTGTGACCTTCAAGGAATCATCAGCTTCTCAAGGGAACTTTTTTTACTTTATAGAAAATAAGCCCTCATGGTAAAAGAACTAAAAACAAAGAACAAAGAACTAAAAACTGGGCTTTACCAAAAAATTTTTCATTAAGAATAGGACTTTTGCAGAGCAGGAGAGCCGTCATGGTTTTTGAAGACCACACAATGCTTTCCTTCCCCAGAAACCATGTAAAGGACCATGACCTCTCGCACACCTATGGTGAGGCACAGGGAGGCTGTCTGATCCACTCCAATAGGGTTGGCAACTCTCTTTAATTATTTAAGAAGAGACACTTAAATCACTTGAGAACACCAGCATGGTGGCAAAATAGAATCCATGAGATATCCTGCTAGCATGTTCAAAGATTTATCAAAAGTTACCTTCTATCAGCCCCAGTCGAAGACTTGGTGACAACAGAGAACAGTTGAGATTTTTCTGAATATGCACATGTGTACGTGCACATGGCTAAGAAGCTGGATTGAAACCCTTAGTGACCATTTTATAGCAGGACCCGGAAAATAGGCAACCTCTTCCTTCTAACATGGTGGATCCTCTATGTTTCCTCCCAACATCCAGTAATCCATGTTCTGAGATCAACAGGACCACCAAAAAAGAATGACCAGACCTCCAGAACACCACCCAGAAAACCACTAGGGGGTTAAACACCTTAAAGCAAAATTTACATTTTAATGTGGAAAGAAAGGGACACTAACTCTCATCTTATAAAGCAGCTCTTCTCAATGGCATTCATTATTATCAACGGCCTGTCGATGTAGGTCAGATTTCAATAGAGAGCACTAGCTTCCATTCTGGAGAAACAGTTCACACAGTTCTAAATCTCTCTGCCCAGCAAATTCTGCAGCGATGAAAGGCAGAGAACTATCAGAGAAGTGCCCCTACAGGAACACCACCTTCCTTTTGTATGTTATTTGGCTTTTGTAAACACTGTCTCATGAGATCCTCACCATGACTCTGAAAGGTAAGCAGGACAGGTGTTATCTCCACCTTACAGGTGACAAAGTGGTGACACTGAGGCTAAATGACTCACGTGCCCACGGTCACAAGTCAGGCAGTTAACTCGTAGTGCAACCAGTAGATGAGCCTAGCCTTGTGACTCGCAGGCCAGTACAATTTCCAGTACACTACCCAGCTTCCCGGTGTTTCAGGATGACAGGCCGTGGAGCGTAATGGTCAGGAGCCCAGGTTCTCACATGGGACACCTACATTCCAATCCCAGCTCTGCCACCTCTTAGCTATTTGACCTTGTGGAGGCTCCTCACCCTCGTCCTGTATCTCAGGCTCCTCACCTGTAAAATGGGAATAAAAACGCCCACCTCTTAGAATTGTTGTGACGATTAAAAGAGATGATGGACACGGGGCACTCCAATTCATTCACTCGAGAAGTATTTGTGCCAGGCACACACAGTGCAAGAGAGACAACAGTGAGCAAGAGGCACAGCCCTGCTCTCATGAAGCTTAAAACTCAAACTAAACAGAAAAACTAAAAGGATAAATAAAACACTTATAAAGTGTGTTAAGTGCTGTTAAGGTAATAGGTGAGTCACCGGAGAGATTAACATGAGGGAGGCAATTTTTAAGAGTGGTCTCTGAGGAGAAATTTAAGTAGAACTCGAAGGGACCAGAAAGAGCTATCCCATGTACAGAATGGAAGGAAAAGCATTCCAATTATAAGGGTCACAACCTGGGGAAGTGTAGGAACAGATGTGACGGCTACGTATCCTCACAGGCTTTCGGGAACAACCTTTACAGGCTGACTGCCAAAGATTTCCACATCTATTTTAAAAATAACAAAGATGAGGCTCAAGAGAGGTGATGTGTCTTACCCAAGGTCATAGCTACTCCCAGGAGGGGCCGAGACCCCAGTATCCGACCTCCAGATACAACATCAGCTCACTCTCTCTGAGGAAGCTTCGTGTACATTGAGCTCCCCTACTTATTTCACTGACAACTGTTTTCTGTGCCCATGAAGAGTTCCAAAAGCACCTTAAAAACACAAGCAACAACATTGCATCAACTTCCAGGCATCTAGTCAATTGTGCACTGAAATCCTTATGCTTCCACTCTTGTGACACGAGAGCAAAAAGTGCTTGGACCTTACTCAAAAGCTCCAAAATAGAAACAAGTTTCTCCTCTTACAGCAATAGACGAGAGAGGAAAAGGATGTCCTGGAAGGAAGATCCTGTGGCCTGTTCCGGAAAGTGAGACAGAACCACCATTGCACAAAAGTGGAAATATGAAGGTTCACATCAAGTGAACTGCAAAGGAAAAATTAATGATTTAATTTTGAATAAAACAATGAATTCCTAAAGCGGTGGCTTTCAATCAGGGTGATGCCCCCCCCCCCCGCCCCCACTTGAGCATTTGGAAACTTTGTGGAGGCATGTCGTAGGCATGTAAGGCAGGCCATGTCTTACAAAAGGACAGGACGGTCCTACAAAGAATTTCTTACCTGAGGCACCTGACTGGCTCATTCCATAGAGCATGAGTTGGGCATAAAGATTACTTTAAACCACATATATGTGTGTGTGGGGGGGGGGTGTATAAATAATTTCAAAAAAGAAGGTATTACCCAAAATATTAGGAGCAGCCTCACACACACTTTATTATCAATCCCAAAGGGATTAATATGCCCCAACTTTTCCTGTATTCTCATGGTTCAGTGGCTCTTCCTACCCTCACCACAGCTGGTTGAAAAAAATTAAACTCAGGTTTTACAGCTGAAGAGTCTGAAATTCTGGAATCCAACTGTAAGCTCTTAACTCCAACATGGAACCTGGTACCAGGTGGAATAAGGAAATGAAGTTTCTAGTAAGAGACAGATAAGAAATTTTAGCCAAATGCAAACTCCTTTCCCAGACAAGGGTCTATATAACATTACATTTGTTTTGCAACACACAAAATTCTGTGATTTTAGAGAGAATCTTCTTACAGTGTTTTTCAGTTTAAAATCGGATACTAATGACGATTCTTTCAAAAACTTAACCACCGTCATCTCACAACTATAGCTAAGTCTTTCTGGACCAAATTTTGTGGAGAAAAAAATTTTAATTTCAACATGTCTAAAAATGATCAAATGTCTCGAAGTGCCCAAAGCAGTCACACCTTGCGTCTCATTCAGAGCAAGAGACTGATGCAGGCCGAGGAAGCTCCAATGATATCTAGAGGTCTGTTCAGGGACTAAAATACCATTTTAGCAATTCAAAAGCCACTTTCAAGTGGTACCCTAAGTCAGTCACTATTTCCCCCTCAAAAAATTACTTCACAAATGAAAGTTTATAGAACTGAACCAAAAGCCAACCTATTACCAGAAATTAAAAAAGATTCCAAAAGTCCACCCTATTTCAACCATAGCTAGAACAGCGATCCAATAGACACATCCTCCAGAAAGCAATCTTTCTTCTTTCTACACAATACCTAGATTTTCTTCACTCTCTCAAAGAAGTCTGAATACGTTAACTTCTTCACTCCAACTTGCCAATTAGCAAATAGCGGCCCCACGCCCTCGTGACCAATTTTCTAGAAGCCTAACCTGGCTTCTCAGGTTAGCTGAGCCGATAGACCTGTTTTCCTCCAGAAGCTCCTGCCGGTGCCTTTTCCGCCCTGCCACTCAGGGCCTGGGAAACCCTCCTCCAGCTTTTTGCTGGCCTGTCACCAGAAGTTCACAAAATGAATTCATCCAGATTCTTTGAATCCGCCTCTTGCCCTGTGATGTACCAACAGCCAGGCAATCAAGTGCCGCCTCCCCATTACGAAAAGATACAGACCACCAGGAAGACCTAGCACTTAGCATGGAGGAGAAGAAAAAAGATGGAGGGATGCGAGAGTCATGGAGCCAAACCTACTGCATGCAGCACCCGCCACCAGAGCCCAGGTCCTGCAAAGCCTCAGAGGGAGGTTCCCTGGCTAGGCCCTCCATTCAGCAGGCCACACCTGTCTATATGCCAGCAGCCTTCCGGCTGCTCCATTTTTACCAATTCAAACGGATCTCCAGCAGGAGACTGGCAAAACTGGGCACCCCCTTCTCCCAGCGAAAGTGAGAGCCCTAATCCAAACAACACTTGCCCCCAATTTTCTTTCTTTTCACACTCTTTGTTCGAGAGACACTGCTTGGTCAAAGTGGATCCCCCTCGCCGCTAACGGTGAGGCAGGCACAATGCTGCAGTGACAGAGAGGAAGCCTCGAGGCCGACTTGTTATAAGCCAGACAAAACCTCCTTTCTGAGGATGGTGATGCCAATAAACGGGACTTCAATAGGCAGGTTTGGCTCTGCTCATCCACAAGTGAATCAACGCCTGAAGTCCTAATACGCCCGGTTCCGCAACCTCGCAGGAAGCCTCTTTTCTAGAGGATAGATATCCCATTCATCCCCAGGAACCAAAGGGAAAGCAGACAGATCCAGGTCGCGCACTCCATTTCCAAATCTTCGCAAGCGCGCGAAGGTCTGGGGCGCCCCGACGCGCCCTCCCTTGCACTCCACCCTCCGAGGCCTCCACCGCCCGCGGACTCACCACTGTGCGAGCTGAACCACCTGGGTGCGATGTGCAGAGGTAGAGCATCCGCCAGCGAGGCTCGGGAGCCTAGGTACAGCATCCCGTCTCTATGGTGACCGCCGCCGGTCTCCTGGTAACCATTGCCATGGGCATAGGTGGAGTCGGACGCAGACCCTCCGCCGCCGGGCGCCCTCTCCGAGTCGCCTGTCCCCCGGGAGGCGGGGGTGTAGAGGCCAAAGGGCACCCCTCCGGCCGTGCTGGGGTCCATGCCCATGCCCGCCACTGAGCTGACCGAGCGGCTGCGCAGCCCCATGGCCCCGCCGCCCGCCCGATAGTGCCCAAAGTGGGGCGCCCCTCCCGGCGGGGGCACGGCGCTGTCATCGGTGGAGACCCCCGGAAAGGGGCCCCGGGAGCGGGCCGCCGTGCTCTGCTTGCCCCCCATGCTCGCCCGGGCCCCGGTGGGGCGGGAACCTGGAGGCCGAGACCCTCCCCCACTTCTCAGCAGCGGGGGGAGGGTTGGGCGAGCATAAAGGGGGAGGGAGTCAAAAAGGAGACCGGGAGGAAAAAAAGGGGAAAAAAAGAAAAAAGGAAAGAAAACCCGCGGGGCGGAAGAGGCAGGCGGGCGGGGATCCCAAACTAAGAATTTAAAACGATCCAAGCCAAACGCATGTTTCCCCTCAAGGTCCAAAGAGGCGCAGTCCGGCGCGGTCTCGGCGCGCCACAGGCCGCCCCCGGGCTCCCGAAAGCCGGGGGAGCCGCAGGGAAGGAGGGAGGGAGGCGGCGGGCGGGCGCAGGGAGGCGCCGGAGGAGGCCGCCCGCCGGACAGGAGGAGGCAGAGGAGGGCTGGGGGCGCCGGGCGCGTCCCCCTCCTCAGGTCGCCGCGACCATGGACGCCGGCCCGGACCCCTCCAGGCCTCGGGCGGGCTGCGGCGCTGGGCGGCCAGGCGGAGCTCGGGAAGCCGCGGTCGCGTCGCGTCGCGCTCTAGCTCCAGCCGCCGCCGGCCCCGCCAGCCGCTCCGCCCCGCTCGGTCCCGGGCTGCTCTCGCCGGCGCTCCTCGCCGCCGTGGAGACAATGGAGGGCGGCAGAGCGCAGGCGCGGCCCGCGCCCCCTCCCCTCCCCCCCGCCGGGTTAACCCCTTCGCGGCCCCTGCGGCGCCGGGCCGCTGACGCCCGGGAGGTCCCCACCCACCCACCCACCCACCCTGCCCGACCGGCCTGTGACCCGAGTGGCCCGAGCCACGGGGTATCAGGAACAGAAGCCAGGCGTCTTTTCAAAGCAAGCACTCTTTAAGTCCCCGAAAATGGCTAATTATCGAGGGGAAACCACCTATGGGAGGAGGGGCGGCGATGGTTCAAGGGGCTGGGAAGGCAACGCCAGGAAGAATGAAAATTACTCAAGACGCCTACCTGGCTCTGAGGGTCACTGGTCAAGCCTCCCTCCCGGCACAAATTTGCCCCCACAGCACCCTCTGGTGGACGTGCTGTCCATTCTTTCGGAGGGTTCCCAACCAGGAACCCCTAAGATCAGGAAGCTAAGCATTTGGGGGATTCTTAGCTGTTTGGGGGTACGGAGCGAACTGGGGCACTTTTGATTCCAGATTTTGCTGAGAGTAGATCACAATTTCCTATCTGGGGCTTATGCAATGGGTAGATTCCTTAGCTAAAATGTGATCCTGAAAATCACTAGGTGTACGATAGAGAGTGAAAAGATACAGAAAGGGAGTAAATAACACAGCTAGGACTGGGATTTTAGAAACTTCCTAGTCCAAGGTAGGTCCTCTGTTTGTTTACCTTTTGTTGCAACATGCACCATAGTGGGATACAGTGGGTACTCAATAAATGTATGTTGATCAAGTCTGCATTTTGCAACATATCTCTGACATATCCACATCCATCCATCCATCCATCCATCCAACAACTATTTTTCAAGTGCTGGGTGCTGGTTATGAGCATCACCCAGTCCCTCGCCTGACTTCCTTGCTCTAAATGTCCCGAGATACTTCCACATCAAGGAGCCAAGACGGTGTAGAGAGATATTAAAAGAAAACCTCCAAAAGAAGAGCTGGTCTGTCATAGTTCTTGACTGTCCCAGTGTGAGCAGTTTAGAAAGAAACAAAAGGAAGACTATTTATTTGCAAGCATGGAGTGCTTCGGGTGAGCAGAAAGCCCTGCAGAAGGAAGTGGAGAATTCTGCTGGAGAAATGAACATAGGAAAAAACAAGGTGTTCCAGTACCCAAGAAATTATCTGTAAGTGCCTAAATAAGGAATCTGTGCACACCTAAGATCCAAATGAGTATCTGAAGGAAAATTAGAACGCTTAAATTTGAGGTGCCTGGCTGGCTTAGTCAGTAGAGCATTGTGACTCTTGATCTCAGGGTTGTGAGTTCAAGCCCCATGTTGCATGTAGACATTATTTTTTAAAAGTAAAGTCTAAAAAAAGAAAAGAAAAGAAAGGAAAGGAAAGAAAGCTTACATTTAACCCAATGTTCTCCCTGAAGAGAGACTATGGTAACAGAGGAGGAGTGGTACAGTATTGTGCAGAAAAAGATACTAGATCCCTTGATAGATCTCTACTGGGGAGTTAAACTCACAATCAATAAAGATGGTAATTATCTAAGTAGCTTTTGATTTACCTATGCATTCAACACTTTTTGAGTATATCAGACAAAATGTGAATGTCTGGTAAGTGCCAGGCACTGTCCTAGGTTCTGGGACACAGTAGAGAGCAAGATGGATGGAGTCCTTGTCCTCACAAAGCTTCAGAAGGACCAATTCACACTCACTAGGATGGCTAGAGTCAAAGAAGACAAATACAAGTGTTAGTGAGATGTGTAGACATTGGAACCCTCATACCTTGCTGGTGGGGATGGAAAATGGTACAGCCGCTTTAGAAAGCAGTCTGGCAGTTCCTCAAAAGGTTTAAACAGAGTTACCATGGGACCCAGCAATTCCACTCCTATGTATACTTCCAAAAGAAATGAAAACATAGATTCACAGAAAAGCTTGTACATGAATGTTCACAGCAGCATCATTCAAAATAGCTAAAAAGTGGAAACAACCCAATCGTCCATCGCCCGCTGGATGGATAAAGCAAATGTGGTATACCTATGCAGCGGGCTATTATTCAGCCATAAAAAGAAATAAAGTGCTGATGTGTGCTACACCATGGATGAACCTTGAAAACATTACACTAACAAAAAGAAGCTAATCACAAAGACCACATACTGTGTGATTCCACTTACGTGAAATTTCCAGATTAAGCAAATCCACCGAGACAAAAAGGTTAAGGGTTGCCAGAGCCTAGGGGGGTTGGTGAGGATGGAGAATGACTACTAGCAGATTTCCTTGCGGGGGGATGAAAGTGTTCTGATTTAAATGATGGTTGCACAACCTTGTGAATATACTAAAAACCCCCGAATTATACATTTGAAAGGGTGAATTTGATGGTATGTGCATTACAGTGCGTTACCGTACGAAGTGTTGAAATATTGAAGTAAGCAGTGACAATACAGTGTGACAGATAAGCCGAGGACAGGGCCTGGCTTGTGGTTAGCACTCAAATATTTGTCAAATGAATGAGTGAATGATGAAGTGCTGTCAGAGTGAAAGAACATGGCGCTGATGGAAGGGAATGGGCACCAACACAGATTTCCCAGCCAAGGCTGAAAAGATGAGCTGGTGATTAGCCAGAGGATGGGGTTGCAGGGGGAGAACTGTGTTTCGGGAAGACAAGGATGTTCCAAGCAAAGGGAACAGCATGTTAGAAGTCCTAGGAGCATGGCGTCTTCAAGGAACCAAAAGCTGCTGGAGGGCTGATATGAGAGCATATGGGAACCAAAGACGAAGCTGGTCCCTCAGGGGTAAACAAGAGGGTCCTAGGAGCCATGGTCAGGAGCGTGGCTCATATCCTGAGGGGACACAGACTCTGGGAAGATTTATCAACATCATTATCATTAACAAGAATAAATGCTGGGGCACATGAGTGGCTTAGTCAGTTAAGCCTCTGATTCTTGATTTCTGCTCAGGTCATGATCTCACAGTTCCTGGAATGAAGCCTTCCATTGGGCTCTGTGCTGGCTGGCAGCACAGAGCCTGCTTGGGATTCTCTCTCTCTCCCTCTCTCTCTGGCCTCCCCCAACTCTCTCTCTCTCTCTCTCTCTCTCTCTCTCTCTCTCTCAAAGTAAATAAATAAACATTTTAAAAATAATAACGGCCAGTGATTATTGAGCACTGAAGATGCCAAGACTTGAAAAATTAAGAAACTTGCCCCCTTCCCACATAAAGATCTCAGTTTTTATATTCATAAAGATACCGGATGGAAACATGAAACAACATGATGTTGTCCCCTGGGGGTGGGCAGTGGGAACTGAATAGCTGGCTGACAGGATGGATGACAAATATTTGCTTCATTATATACGTTTTTGTATTTTGGTATGTGGGCCATGTAACTTGAGAGAGACAGAGAGACAAAGTATACACATGTGCATTAAAGTCACACAGCTCACAGGACCAGAGCTGAACTTCCAGGCTTAACAGGGAACGTGCTCATCAAGGACTCTTTGGATGACAATTTCATTTTCTCTGTATGCTTGCCGACACGGTAAAAAAAGAGTAGATCTCTTTAACAGCTCTATTTCTTTTTGTAAATTAAGAATGGGGCGCCTGGGTGGCTCAGTTGGTTAAGTCTGACTCTTGGTTTCAGCTCTGGTCATGATCTCACAGTTTCATGAGTTCGAGCCCCACGTTGGGCTCTGTGCTGGCGGCAAAGTCTGCTTGGGATTCTCTGTCTCCCTTGCTCTCTGCCCCTCCCCAACTTGCACTGCCTCTGTCGCTCTCAAAATAAATAAACAACAACAAAAAAAAATAGATCAATGCATTTTTTAAAAAAGAATTTGCCCTTAAGGTTTATATTCCAGTCTAGTGATTATGATAGGCCAGTCTCTCTCACATCTGGCACCACAGAACAGCTGGGAGCTTGAAGGGCAAAAGTGAAGCCTCTCTCTCCTCTCTGCAGCGAGATGACCTTAGGCTTAGGTGCCCTGTGGGACTCTGACCAGCAGCCTTGCTCAGGCGATGCCCTTGTTATCTCCTCATGCACTTATTAAATTACAAATTTCCTTTTAAATTAAAATATTAAAACACAGAGCAGGGAAAGTGCTTCATTCAGTAGCTTGACTCTACCCTTTCCATCTTAGGGAGAGTGACTCATGGCATAACAACAGGCATCCACGGAGACCTGCAGCCTCAGATTAGTTTCATTTTGTCATTTGTTGCATGGAGAGTCCAGTATAGGTTTTGCTGCAAGTTTCTCCTGTGGGTTCCTGGTTTAGAGTTAATGCGTCCGGGGAGGCGTCAAGTCATTTCGGATGCTCTCAATGCAAGGATACCAGATGCAGAAATGGCCCCAGCTAGATTTAGGATTCTTGTGTTACTATTTTTTATCTTCATGCTCTCACTGACCCTGGGTGAGCCGCTTCCTGGCTCTCCTTCAGCTGTGAAACAGGGTTAATAAACCACTGACCCACCTACCAGAACTGTCAGGAGAAAGGGTTGATCAAATTGGGGTTGCCAAAGCCCGCAAATGCCAGTGCATAACACTGCTGCAAAGCCCCAGTTTCAAACATCTCCGGAAGAATGTAAGTCTGGGAGGTTCCTGAAAGGTTCAGAAAATGAAGGAAATCGCTTGCTGGGGCCTGCTCCTGGGAAGCCTTAGGAAACCTGTGGCCTCCTTCCTCTCTGTCTCCATGAGCCATGGCTTTGGAGGGAGCCCCCAGCACCACCTCTGGCGGGGTGCAGGAGAAGTGTCTCCCAGTAAGAAATTTCCCCCCAGACCTCTCAGAGCTCTTTACATTTTTATTATTTTGCTTGAAAGGGAAACCTCAGAGAAGCCAGGGTAATAGGCAACCAAATGCACACAGCGAGGAGCAGGAGCATGTGTGCACGTCCACAAATATTTGTTGATTGATGGAGAGGAAAATTACTAGTGGGGCTCAGGGCAGGATTTCAAGATTCCCAGATGTAAAGGGACTGAGGGGTCGGCTAACTCCACATTCTGCAAAAGAGGCAGCACGGGACTAGAAAGATAAAGGGTCTGAGCTCAAACTCACAAGGTTAGTTGCTGATAACAGCCAGCCAAAGCCCTGGATTTCTGGGTTGACCACGTACCCTGCCTTCCTGTGGTGTGGCTAGCAAGTGACCTTCTGAAAAGACCTTGCTTGGTGATAAGAGCCCTGTGGCCTGGTCAGCAAGCTGAGATCTACTTGACGAGGGACCCCCAACCGTCTCCCAGTCTCTAATTCAGACAGGACATTCATATGCGGATCTCAAAGGCACACAGCTATAAAGAAGCAGCCAGAGAGCTCTAGATTTATCTCCAGAGTCCCCCACTCTTTTTGTGATGACAGTGTGGATGGGAGTCAGAAAAAGGAAGGGCCCCAGGGGGCAGTATGAAAGTTTCTCATGCTCATGCTCCCTCTCTCTGGGTGGGCTCATTCGGTTAAGCCTCCCACTTTGGCTCAGGTCGTGATTTCACGGTTTGTGGGTTTGAGCCCCGCGTTGGGCTCTGTGCTGACAGCTCAGAGCCTGGAGCCTGCTTCGGATTCTGTGTCTCCCTCTCTCTCTCCGTCCCTCTTTCCCACCCGCTCACTCTCAAAAATAAATAAACATTAAAAAAATTTTGTTTAATTCTACCGGGGCTTTTTTTTTCACATTAAGAAAGAAGACATTGAGAGAACAGAGGGCACCAAGGACTTGGAACCCAAAGTACTTTCTGCGCCTGCAAATCATGACCAGCAGGTTTTGAAAACTAGACACGTGTGAACTAAAGAGGCGGGCGTGGAGAAGGGTTGCAGAAGTGCTCGGGGCAATTGCAAGGGCAATCCTACCAGTTGTAGTAGGAAATATTACCACGCTACATATAGACAGAAAGCTTTGGAATACCTATATCTCTATCTCTACCTGTATCTCTTTATCCAAAATAAAATTCAAATGCCCAAGCAGGGCCTTCCTCACCAGCCCTTTCCAGCTTTTCCAGCTGTACTTCTTGCTACAACCTGCCACATACCCTAAGTTGTAGCTATACCTATTTGCTAATCACTTATTTAGCACCTATTTATTGAGCGCCTACTATATCCAAAGCTACAGGCAAATAAACAAGACTATGGCACGTTAGATGAGTGAATTCACTTATTCCTACGTGATGGGATGAGCATGCCTAGAACGTACTCTTTTTTTTTTTAAGTTTATTTATTTATTTATTTTGAGAGACAGAGAGTGAGGGAGGGGCAGAGAGAGAGAGAGAGGGAGAGAGAGAATCCCAAGCAGGCTCCGTGCTCTCAGCCCGGAGCTGGATGAAGGGCTCTAACTCACTAACTGTGAAGTCACAACCTGAGCCCAAATCAAGAGCTGGAAGCTTAACCCACTGAGCCACCCAGGCGCCCAGAGAAAGTATTCTTTATCTTTCCTTCTCTCTGGCCTCGAACCTTGTTTGCAGTTTTTTTCCCTTCCCGGCCTGGTGAGCTGAGGCCCTTCTCTCCAGAGCAGTCTTTGGCCTTTTCTGTGATAGAGATTTGGGAGGAAACTGGGAAGCAAGAAGAAAGGCCAACGTGGGAGGGTGAAGGCCAGGGCTGGAGGAGTTTTTTAAGGGCTACAGTGTGTGAGAATAAGGAATAAATGGATAGGAAAGAAGGCAAAGGGTTTTAAGGAGAAGGAATGGTGATTCTGTGTCCCCTTGTGGGCGTAAAGAGTTACAAGTAAAGACCTTGAAATTACTTTTGGTTTCAGTTTCGCAGAAGGCATCCTTTTGACCTAGACAGTACTCTAGGGACATGACTTTATATGCTTTTCCCATTCTTGCACAAATATGGAGTGTCCTGTATGTGTAGTCACCATACAAGACTGAACGAAACAGATCTGGTCCCTCTCTTCCCGAAGCTTGAAAATATTAAATAAACAAATATTGAATTACAAATTGTGATGTGTATTTTGAAGGAAAAGAAAGAAGCACAGCTTCGTGAGTGTTTTTTGGGGAATTCCTTTATCTTTGGAACACATCTCCCCTCTTCACACTTAAGGGTCTTTGTTCACACTTCCAGCCCTAAAATACTTCTTTTGATAGTGTATTCTACCGAAACGCTAATATTATACTGAAAAGCTTAAACGTCACCTTGTTCAGGATGCCGTGTCAGGTTTCTTCTTTAGGCTGTCCTCTCCTGCCATGTTGCTTGCAAGTCTCATAAAACCCAATTCAGGGGTGCCTGGGTGGCTCACTGGGTTAAGCATTTGACTCCTGATTTGGGCTCTAGTCTTGATCTCACGGTTTGTGAGTTAGAGCCCCGCCTTGGGCTCCATGCTGAGAGCACAGAGCCTGCTTGGAGTTCTCCCTGTCTCTCTCTCTGCCTCTTCTCTACTAATGTGCACGCGCTCTCTCTCTCTATAAAAATAAAGAAGCATGAAAAAAATTCAGGGGGCACCTGGGTGGCTCAGTCAGTTGGGCGTTTGACTTCGGCTCTGGTCATAACTTCGGCCCGCACTGGGCTCTGTGCTGACAGCTCAGAGCCTGGAGCCTGCTTCGGATTCTGTGTCTACCTCTCTCTCTGCCCCTCCCCCACTTACACTCTGTCTCTGTCTCTGTCTCTCTCTCTTTCAAAAATAAACATTAAAAAAAATTTGGGGTGGGGGCGCGCCTGGGTGGCTTAGTCGGTTGAGCATCCGACTTTGGCTCAGGTCATGATCTCACAGCTCGTGGGTTTGAGCCCCGCGTCGGGATCTGTGCTGACACCTCGGAGCCTGGCGCCTGCTTCTGCTTCTGTGTCTCCCTCTCTCTCTGCCCCTAACCCACTCGCATTCTGTCTCTGTCTCTCTCAAAAATAAACATTAAAAAAATGAAAAAAAAAATTGGGGCACCTGGGTGGCTCAGTTGGTTAAGAGTCTGACCTTGACTCAGGCCATGATCTTGAGGTTCACGTGTTCAAGCCCCATATGGAGCTCTCTGCTGTCCTAATGGAACCTGCTTTAGATCCTCTGTCCCCTCCTCTCTTTGCCCCACCCCTGTGTGTGTGTGTGTGTGTGTGTGTGTGTACACGTGCATGCACACGCATGCGCGTTCACTCTCTCTCTCTCAAAACTAAGTAAACACTAACAACGACAGCAACAACAATAATAGGGGCGCCTGAGTGGCTCAGTAGGTTGGATGTCTGACTCTTGATTTCAGCTCAGGTCATGATCTCACGATTCCTGGGATTCAGCCCCACGTGGGGCTCCATGCTGTGAGCATGGAGCCTGCTTGGGATTCTCTCTCTACCTCTCTCTCTCTCTCTGTCTCTCTCTATCCCTCCCTCATGTGTTCACTCTCCCTCTCCCTCTCCCTCAAAATAAATAAAGTTAAGGAAAAAAAACCCACAACAAAAAACCCTATTTATTCTCCAAACTGTGTACCTGTTGTACTGTGACCAACTCTCCCACTTTGTCTGGACTGAAGGGATTCCTGGGCAAGTTGGTCGCCCCAATTTGTTGATATTGTCAGTCTTCCCCATTATATCCAACACTCCAGAAGGAAAGGTGATCCTTCTTATCTCTATTCATGCCGGGACTTGTACCTAGAAATAGTGATAACATTAACAACAATAGTAGTTTTACACTTGAGTGTTGACTACGTTCCTGGCCCTGTGGTTAACTCCTTACAAGAACCAAACAGAAGTAGGTCATTTCTCCTTTCTTTTTTAAATATATTTTTTCCTTTCTTTCTTTTTTTAAAATATATCTTTTTAAATATATTTTTGAAAGAGGGACAGACAGAGCATGAGTGGGGGAGGGGCAGAGAGAGAGGGAGACACAGAATCGGAAGCAGGCTCCAGGCTCTGAGCTGTCAGCCCAGAGCCCAATGCGGGGCTCGAACTCACAGACTGTGAGATCATGACCTGAGCCAAAGTCAGATGCTTAACCGACCGAGCTTCCCAGGCGCCCCCATTTCTCCTTTCTGTAAAGAAATTGAAGCTAAGCCAGTTAAGCCGGGATTTGAGAGGGTGGGACGAAAGAGGAGCACCTAATCACCACTCACCATATCAGCACAGTGGTTCTCAAACTTTGTCAGGACCTCTTTACACTCTTAAATATTATTAAGGACTCTCCCTACCAAACTTTCATGTGGGCTGTATCTACTGAAAGTAACTATTAGAAGTTAAAACCAAGGGATGCCTAGATGGCTCAGTTGGTTAAGCATCCTACTCTTGGTTTTGTCTGTGGTCGTGATCTTATGGTTTCGTGAGACAGAGCCACGCGTTGTAGAGCTCTACTCTGAAGGTGTGGAGCCTGCTGTAGATTCTCTCTCTGACCCTCCCTTGCTCATGCTCTCTGTCTCTCAAAATAAATAAATCAACATTAAAAAAATTAAAACCAGGAATTTAACATATATTATTTCATGATTTCACTTGAACATTAATGTGCATTATTATTGATACATTTTGTAAGTAAAAAATACCTGTTTCCTAAAACGAAAAAATTCTAGTGCAAAGAGTGGCAGATCTCTTTAACGTCTGGCTTAAGAGCAAACCCCTTTTCTCACATCTGCTTATGTTGTTTACTATATACCACATAGCTTCTGGAAAGAAAGTGAAAAATGCAAATAACTTCCTTAGTACGATTATGAACAATGTTTCACCTTTGGAGACCCCCTGGGGTCCCTGGTCACTTTGGTAGGTGCTGCTGTTTCCTATGAAAAAAAAATCGTGCCTTTGGACTTATCAATGCCTTCACTGGCGGCCTCAGGAGACGAGGTAAATCTTTGGTTTGCGCGAATGCCGGGTTTTGGTTCGCCGGGGCCCCACTGGGGGACACCCGCGAGGAGACAGGGAGGACAACACGCGCCTCCCCTCGCCAAATCCTAACACGCGAGCTCTCCGCGAGTTACCCCCGCGCCGCTCACCCTTGGACTACGACTCCCGGTAGAGCTTGCGACAGGGGGCGTGTACCCGCAGCTGCGGGGAGCGTGGGTCACTCAAGCCGAGGGACGGAAATGGAGAGGGCGTGTCTGTTTGGGGTAGGCGCCGTGCCGCAATTGGGGGAGCCGAGGAGAGGGGGCGGAGCCTGCGTTTGGGTCAGCCAATGGTTTGAGGTCAGGCGGAAGAGGGGGACGGGGCGTGGCAGGGCTCACTCGCGGGCTGCGTGGGGCTCACCGAGCCCGGGAACGCAGGTTTCGGGGGGGGGGGTGGGAACGCGCAGCCCTGGGGCCGGGGCGGCTGCGTGCGGAGATGGCGGCGCGATGGAGCAGCGAGAACGTGGTGGTAGAGTTCCGCGACTCCCAGGTGAGCTGGGGGCCAAATGGAACCTTCTGGGCATGCGCCCTCCGTGGCTCCCCTCCCCCACGTTGCCGAGTCCGTCTTGGGGGTGCCAAGGCTATCCTCTAGCCCCCTCTGGGGAATTAGGTTAGGGTTGACCCTGAGCTGTCAGACCCGAGCGGACGAGGGGAGCCTTGATGACCTTTGGGGGCGGTTGGGGCGATCGCGGATGGGATATCGGGATTCCCCGCGGTGGTCCGGGTAGTAGGGTCGGCCTTGGGACACCGAAGTGCAAAGATTGAGCGCGAGTGACTGCTGAGGGAAGGCTTTCCCAGACCAGGGTGGTGAGGAGAGGATATGCTCCCCGAGGCCCCGGGACTCGAGGCTTAGTGACTTTGGGTGAGCCGCACAACTTCTCTGAGCCTCAGCTGCGTGGCCTTAACCTTGCCTCACAGGACTTTGGAGTGGATTCGATGAAAAGAAAAACAAGACTGCGTGTAAAGTGCCTGTTTCTGCAACTAAGCTTTTAAGTGGTTGCTGATGGTAGAATAGTGAAAGTATTATATACAGAGTAGGAGTGTGCGCTGCACGCATTGCTCGGGTTCGAATCCGGGCTGAGCCCTAGAATCCCTGCTTAGCCCTAGCCGGTCATTCCCCCTCAGCGCATGAGTTTTCTCACCTGTGAGAAGGTGCGAGTCGTTCCTACCTCCGTAGGGTTGGCGTGAGAATTTTATATTTAGAATATGTGGCACAGTGACGGGCACGTGGTAAGCCTCCAGGAACAGGAACGTTAGCACTTACTAAAGAGATTTTTACCGTTTTTCTATGTCGTGCCTTCCTAATGCCTGGCCTTGTGCTAAGCGACTTGTCTACATTTTCTTTTTCTAATTCATGAAAGAACCAAGATAAGTAGATGTTATGCGATATAATCCCCCTCCCCCCACCTCTTTTTTTCCCCAAAGGAGGAAGATGATCTCCGTTTGGGTGATCTCAAGTGACTTGGCCAAGGCCTCCCATTATGTTGGCCAGATTGGCATTTGAATGCAGGCATCCGGCCCCAGGAATCTTGTTGGGTTCATTGCACTACTTTGCTTCGGTCTGTAGGAATCTGTCATACAGTCATTCCACAATAAATATCCCATTTCCCCTACTCCATCACCCAGGACAGGGTCTTGGTGATTCTCCATTTATTCAACAAATATTTATTGATTACCTTCTGTGGGCCAGGCTTTCATTCATAGATTGATTCAACAGGAATTTATTGAGCCCTTGCCTGGGGCACAGCTCACACTGTATCAGTACTCAGGTGAATTATACTGAAGGGAACTCTGGATTACATCAAGGGGTGATGTGGTTTCTTCTTTCTAAAACTCCATCCCTTTTTTTTTTTTTTTTTTTTGCCATAAAGATTAATGAGTGGAGGAGCCACCCACCGCTTTGCTCTGTGGTCCCCTCTGATACAGAGCCCCCAGGGAGAATTTGAGCCACAGGATTCGGATTAAAGGTTTCTGAGACATTTTGCACTGTCAGCACGGTGTCTTGGGAGGCCTGCTGTCCCCAAGGGAGGCGCCAGACTCCTAGGGAAAAAGAAGTGTACTCCTGTTGCCCTCCTTGTTAATTGCTTTCACGGGGACTAACAACAGAGTCATGTATGGTACCTCTGAGCCTGCTAATTTGGAAGCTACTAATCTGCAAATGCTTTAATTCTCACTGAAACCCAGGTAGTCCCACCCCTCCTTCTCTATGGAGATGTAATTGAAGAGGCCTGCTGAGAGGGTGCTGACACATATATTAGGATGTATGAAGTAATATCAAATAATTAAATCTGAACAGCAGTTGTCATAGAAAGAGAACAAAGTAAATTGGGCAATTTAACTGCCTTGCGGGAGCTTCTCTTTTTCTTTTTATATTTTTCTATTCGTTTGGAAAGGTGCAACCTAGTTTGAATTAGCAGGGTTTTGTGGTTGTTTCTGGTGGCAACGGGAAGGGATCTGGACCCGCTTTATTAACTGTTTCATTCAGACAGAAAAAATCAAAACTCTTCATATTGTGTTTTTGAAAAGGAAAGCCAGAACAATAAACTTTTCAAAACACCCTGCCTCTTTTAAAAATAGTTTTTTAGGGGCACCTGGGTGGCTCAGTTGGTTGAGCATCTGACTGCGGCTCAGGTCATGATCTCATGGCTTGTGGGTTTGAACCCAGAGTTGTGGTCTGTGCTGACAGCTCAGAGCCTGGAGCCTGCTTCGGATTCTGTGTCTCCTCTTTCTCTGCCCCTCCTCTGTTCTCTCTCTCTCAAAAATAAATAAACATTAAAAAAAATTGTTTTTAAATTGTTTTTTAAAAACTTAAAGCATTTTGGTTTTTCAGAGAAAACCCCCAGCCTGAAAGGTGAAACTTTTTTTTTTCTTTAAAAGAATTGTTTGGAATTAAGATTTTTTTTCTTTTTTAATGTTTATTTATGTTTGAAAGAGAGAGAGAGAGCATGAGCGGGGTAGGGGCAGAGAGAGAGGGAGACACAGAATCTGAAGCAGGCTCCAGGCTCTGAACTGTCAGCACAGAGCCCCATGTGGGTTTCGAACTCATGAACCATGACATCAAGACCTAAGCTGAAGTCGGACCCTCAACCAACTGAGCCACCCAGGTGCCCTGGAATTAAGTTCTTTATTGATGGTTTCTTTATTGATGGTAGTCTCTTTATGATATTCTTTTATTGAATTGTTAATTTTTATTTATTTTTTGCAGTTTTTATTTATTTATTTTGAGAGAGAGTGAGAGAACCCATGCACATGCGTAGTGCAGGTGGGGCGGGGGTGGGTGGGGGAAGAGAATCCCAAGCAGGCTCAGCACTGTCAGTGCCCAGTCCGATGTGGGGCTCGAACTCAACAAACCATGAGCTGTGAGATCATGACCTGAGCTGAAATCGAGTGTCAGATGCTTAACCGGCTGAGCCACCTGGGCGCCGCAGATGAAACTCTTTTTTTCACATTTTCTACAAGAGTCATGCACTTTATAAAACAACGCCTTGAGATGTCCCTGTCACTGATCAGTAGTAAAGAACCTGTGGTGCTTGGCAACTGCTCCAAAGTGATCCCTGGAATCGATGAGTGTTAAGACTGTAAGAAAACTTAGAGATAACTTTCTAGAGCAACACTGTCCAGTAGAATTTTCTGTATTGATGGAAATGTGACCGTTGAGTACTTGAAATGGGGCTAGGGCAACCAAGAAATTGCATTTTTAATTTAATTAAAATTTAATTAATAGACATTTAAATAGCCACTTGTAGCTAGTAGCTATGCTCTTGCATTGGAGATGAAATAGTTTCACTCTCAAAGACGTAAGATGGAATGTGCAGTTCACAAGCTCTAAACCAACGGGAAGAGCAGAAACAGTTCAGAATAGGAGTCTGATGAAGACAGGAATCCAAACCCATGGCAACAGTTTGCCTAATGTCTCTGCTTTGGCAGCCATGAAGTGTCTAAAACTCAGTGTTCCAAGGTAGTTGGACATACTCAGCACGACTTTCCCTGCATCCCGGCTTTTTGCTTCCTTCCACTTCATCTTCCGCAGAGCCGAGTGGTTTTTTTAAAGGCTTTTATTTTATTTTGTTTAAAATATTTTTTTGAATGCTTTTTATTTTATTTTTGAAAGAGTAAGAGAGAGAGAGAGAGAGAGAGAGAGAGAGCATGAGCAGGGGAGGGGCAGAGGGAGACGGAGACACCGAATCCAAAGCAGGCTCCAGGCTCCGAGCTGTGAGCACAGAGCCTGACGCCAGGCTCGAACTCACGAACCTCAAGATCATGACCTGAGCTGAAGTCAGACGCTTAACCAACTGAGCCACCCAGGTGCCCTTAAAGGCTTTTCTTTTTTTTTAGGTTTGTTTGTTTTGAGAGAGAGAGAGGGTGTGCGCTCATGAACAGGAGAGGGGCAGAGAGAGAGGGAGACAGAGAATCCCAGGCAGGCTCCAAGTAATCAGCACGGGGCTCGTTCTCACAAACCGTGAGATCATAACCTGAGCTGAAATCAAGTGTTAGATGCTTAACTTGCTGAGCCATCTAGGCTCCTCCCCCAGAGTGTTTTTTTTTTTTAAACCAAGTTTATTGAAGTATAATTAATATACAATTCCCCCTTTTCAGTGTAAAATTTGTTGAGTTTGGCCACTGTACGTAGTCCTGTAGCCACCACCACAATTAAAATACAGAACCTGCCACACAGTTCCCTGGTGCCCCTGTGTAGACAGTCATAGCACCGCCCTCTGGCAGCTGCTGAGGTGGTTTATTTTTATTTTTGAGACAGAAAGAGAGACAGAGCATGAATGGGGGAAGGTCAGAGAGAGAGAGGGAGACACAGAATCTGAAACAGTCTCCAGGCTCTGAGCTGTCAGCACAGAGCCCAACGTGGGGCTCGAACTCACGCACCACGAGATCATGACCTGAGCCGAATTCGGACGCCCAACTGACTGAGCCACCCAGGCGCCCCTGAGGTGGTTTATGTAAGACAAGGATTGTACCCTGTGGAGCCCTTTAAACCTGGCCTGTCACCCTTGACCCAGTGCCTTTGACATTCATCTATGTTGGTTGTTAAGCATCCCAGTTAGTCTCTTCTTTTTTATTGCCCACCAGTAGTATTCCAGTGTATGCAGAGGCCACAGTCTATCCATACACCCGTTGATGGATATTCAAGTTGTTACCACTTTTTGGCGATTATGGTTAAAGCTGTGATAAAATATCAAGGTGATTTTTTTTAAAACCTTATTTTGTTCATATCCCTCCTTTGATGAAAATGCTTCAGTGACTTCCTATTGCATGGAGTGTAGAATATAAATTCCTTATTTTAGAATGTTTTGTGGGCTGGTCTCTGCCTACTCCTCAGATCGCATCTTGTACCACTTTCACCCTCAGTCACTGTTTATTTTCATCTTTCGCCGGCTGCTCCAGGGGGAGCACCCTGAGGGGGTGCTTGGTATGCAGTAGCACTCAATAAATATTTGTTGAGTTAGTAAGTGTAAAAAAATCAATTATGTTGATGAACACTATTAACACGAATTAGGAAAAAGGTGTTTAGATTTTCATAGTTTTAAAAATAAATTTTAGAATAATTTTAGACTTACAGAAAAATTGGGAAGATAGTACAGAGAGTTCCCATATACCCTGCACCCATTTCCCCCTATTAAAAACCATCTTATACTCTGGGGTGCCTGGGTGGTTCAGTTGGTTAAGCCTCTGACTCTTGGTTTCAGCTCAGGTCATGGTCTCACAATTTGTGAGTTTGAGCGCTATATTCTTCTTCTTCTTTTTTTTAATTTAACATTTGTGTTCACTCCTGTGCACATTTGTGCTCTCTCTAAAAATAGATAAAAACTTTAAAAATATTTACAAAAACATCCTATACTAGTATGGTATATTTTCTACAATTAACAAATCAATATTGATACTTAACTCGAATCCATACTTTACTCAGATTTCCTTAGTTTTCACCCAATGTCCTTTTTCTGTTCTGGGATTCCATTCAGGACGCCACATTACATTTACATGCATCTCCTCAGGCTCCTTGGCTGTCACAGTTTCTCAGATGATGTCTTTGATGACTTTGACAGTGTTGAGGAATACCAGTCAGGTGTTTTGTAGAATATCCCTCAGTTCGGATTTGTCTGATGGTCTTTCTCGTGATTAGACTGGGCTTATGGGTTTCGGGGAGGACCCTAGAGATAAAGTATCATTCTCATCACATCGTATCAGCGGTACTTACTGTGAAAGTGACATATCGCTGTTGATGTTGACCTGGCTGAAGTAGTGCTTGTCAGGTTTGTCTACTATAAACTTACTCTTTTTGCCTTCTGTTTATACTACACTATTTGGAAAATCGTCTGTATATGCAGCCTAAGTTTGTTTATTTATTTTTAAATTAAAAAAAATTTCTTTTAATGTTTGTTTATTTTTGAGAGATAGAGACAGAGCACAAGCAAAGGAGAGGCAGAGAGCGATGGAAACACAGAATCGGAAGCAGGCTCCAGGCTCTGAGCTGTCAGCACAGAGGCCGACACAGGGCCTGACCCCATGAACCGTGAGATCATGACCTGACCTGAAGTTGGGCGCTCAACCAACTGAGCCGTCCAGTCTCCCCCATGAGGCCTGAATTTAAACAGTGGAGGGTTCTTTCTTTCTTTCTCTTTCTTTCTTTCTTTCTTTCTTGAATTAGTTGCTTGTATCAGTGTGATATATATTTTATACCTTGGATTATAATCCAACACTACTTTATTTTACTATATTTATTTTGTTGCTCCAATTGTCCCAGTTTTCACCATTGGGAGCTCTTTCAGATGTTTCATGTATTCCTTTGGCATGACCCCCATCATTGTTTCCACTTGTTTGTATGTTTTTAAAATACAAAGTACTTCCTTATTTTCTGGCACTATAAGATGCTTAACTCTCATCATGTATATTTTCCTGCCCCAGTCCCAGAATTAGCCATTTGTCCAAGGAGTCCTGGTTTCTTTTATTGGAGAATGACATCAGATACTAAAACCTGGTTACAGATGTGCTCATTGCTGTTGGGTGTCATCGCTTCCAGGCACTCATATGACAAAACAGGAAATATACTACTAATCCATGAATATGTGTGTATCTTTAAGTGTATGTATATGTAACCATCTGTATATTAAGCTGAACGGGAGTTCATGTTTAACATCTACTCTAAGTCCTTACCACAAGTGTCATTGTGGCTCCACCCTTTGCTTGTCATTAATCTCCCATGCCAGTCATGAGAAACGGGGCCCCAGCCATCCTCTGTCCATTTACTTAATTGTTCATTCCAAAATACATGGATAGTCGTTTCAGAATTGTTAACCTGTACCCTTGTAGGAGTGACTTTATCAGCTGGAGTGCGGTGCTTATGTACAGTTCTTTTCCCCTTTAGTCTTACAGACTCCACTAAGGTTTTCATCATTTTTAAGCAGCCTTTCACTTCTTCACACTGTGGTCAAGTTTGTTCCTTCATTCATTCTTTCTTTCTTTCTTCTCTCTCTCTCTCTCTTTTTGAAGATTCTATTTTATTGAATTTTTTTTTTTACTGTTTGCTTATTTTGAGAGAGAGAGAGAGTGTGCATGGGCACAGGTCCTTGCACTGGGCAGGGGCAGAGAGAGAGAGGGAGAGTGAGAATCCCAAGTTGACTCTGTGCTGCCAGCTCAGAGCCTGATGTGGGCTTTGATCCCACGAACTGTGAGATCACGACTTGAGCCGAAGTCAGGAGTCCAACACTTAATCGACTGAGCCACCCAGGAGCCCCTAGAAGTATATTTTTAATGCAGTTGAATTTATAGGTTGTGCTTTTTCAGTCTATTTAAGAAAAATCTATATTCTAGGTTCATAGAGACATTCTCCAATAAATTTTTTCTTGCTACTGTGTTTCTTTTTGAAATTAAAAATGAAGCATCTCAGCAGAAAGTGTATTCCCTGCTTCCCTAATGGTGGGTGACTTATTAGTCTCAACATTACAGCAACTCGTCCAGACAGATAAAAATTGAGGCTTTTTTTTTTGCTCTAAATAAACAAATCAAAAATAAAACACAACTCGGCAAATTCTTTAACTAAAAGACAATGAATAGTTATATAGTCCAGACATTTTCCTGGAGCAGTCCAGCTTTGGTCCCAGCTTTCGTGGTTTCCCTGAAAGTTCATTTTGAAAACTGTGGGGATGGAAGGGCATAGTAGAGCTGTTTTTGCTGAAAGTGACTATTCTGTGAATTCTGCAAATTATTTGTTTTCTAGAACATTTGATGTAAAGATGCAGTAATGAATGGGAGAAGAGTATGTACAGCCAAGAGTTTTAAGAGTTTGGAGCTGGAGCACAGTGTCAGGATCCAGGTTATGTCATCTATCTGCCGTGTGATCTTGGGCACGTTAGTTCCTTTTAAGCTTCAGTTTCTTTATACATAGAACAAGAGTAATAGTATCTGCCTGTGTCCAGGATTCCCCGCACCACTCCTGGTTTCACTAGGAGGATTCACGGCTGTATTTGCAATTACGATTTATTACAGTGAAAGGACACAAAGCAAATTCAAAGTGAAAAGGCACATGGCGTGAAGTCTGGAGGAAACTGGGTGCAAGAGACCTTTCCCAATGGAGTCCCTCAGACATGCTTAATTCCTCCAGTTTTGAATTATAGCAACGCATGTGAAATGTACCAGAGAAGCTCATTAGAAACTCAGTGCCCAAGGTTTTTATCTGGGGCGGGTCACCCAGGCTCCCTCTGGAGCACATGAATCACAATCGCACACCCCCAGCAGGGCGGCAGGCGCTCAGCATAAACCACATTGTTTGTACACATAGCGTAGGCACAGGGAGCCACTCTTATCAGTTAGGGAATGGTGGGAACACTCCAAATCCAAGTTCCCAGACACCAGCGGAAAGCCAGCCTTGCAAGCAGGCCTTTCTGAGGTTAGCAGTCTCCCGCCTGCTGGGGTAACTCTTTTCTGCACACCACCTGACAGTTAATGTGAGGATTGAGTGAGATAATCAACATAGAGCGCTTAGCACAGTGATCGGCATATATTAATTGCTTGCTACGTGTTAATTATTATGATTATATTAGAAAGCTTGTGTAAGGAAGCAAGAAACAGCCCGACAAGATAGCCTTATGGAGCCGAGAGGACCTGTGGAAGACAGCCCGTCTACCCTCTTATTTTACGGACATGGAACCTGAGATTCAGAAAGGTTAGGTGATTTTCCTAGCGATACCCACTCTGTGCCATCTTAGCTTGTGGGAACGTGAGGATGTTCTCATTTTGGACGGAGACTTCCCAAGAAACACCCATTGTGCTGAGTGTGTGAACAGAACTTCGGATACAAACCTCTAGAAAGCATTAGACAAGGATGGTTCAAAAGCAGCCTTGGCAGCAGTGGCTGTCTCTGATTTATAAAGAGATTGGATATTGTCATTGGAAATGCTCTGATCCTTTTTATGTCAGTGGGTTTCAGTCTGTGGTTTTATTCTATGAAATCTGATAGTACATACATTACAGTCATTGCTCAGGCATGTGACAAACTGATTTTCGGGGAGCTGACCTAGCTCTGATTTGCACTGATTGGATGTTTCCACTTTGCGTCATTTGGAAGGATGAATAGGCAAAGTGTTTTCATATTTTTGAACAGCTCTTTCTAATTCAGCTTAGGTTGAAAGAGGAAGAGTTGATTTCTTTGCTAGTTTATTTGAAGAAATAAACAAACGTTGGCTTTTGTCCTGCAGATAGCAGTGGTCTCTGTAGGGAGGCTTTCTTTTGCATTGAATCAGGGTAGCAAGATAGCCCTATGAAGCTATATATTATCTTCCCAGAGAGATGAGCTTTCTTTTTTTTTTTAAATTTTTTTTTTCAACGTTTATTTATTTTGGGGACAGAGAGAGACAGAGCATGAACGGGGGAGGGGCAGAGAGAGAGGGAGACACAGAATCGGAAACAGGCTCCAGGCTCTGAGCCATCAGCCCAGAGCCCGACGCGGGGCTCGAACCCACGGACCGCGAGATCGTGACCTGGCTGAAGTCGGACGCCCAACCGACTGCGCCACCCAGGAGCCCCGAGAGATGAGCTTTCTAACAGAACCATTGTGTTTGCACCAAAATTTAACTGTAAATCCAAAATGGATTGGTAATGCAATCCATCTCCAAATTCAGTGTCCCCTGACCATTTGTAAAGTATCATACCGGTTGTTTTCTAAAAGATGAAAATGTTAACTCGGGAAACAACAGATGTTGGTGAGGATGAGGAGAAATGGGAACCCTCTTGCACTGTTGGTGGGAATGCAAACTGGTGCAGCCGCTCTGGAAAACAGCGTGGAGGTTCCTCAAAAAATTAAAAATAGAATTACCTTACGACCCAGCAACAGCACTACTAGGAATTTATCCAAAGGGTACAGGAGTGCTGATTCATAGGGGCACATGTACCCCAATGTTTACAGCAGCACTATCAACAATAGCCAAAGTATGGAAAGAGCCCACATGTCCATCAACTGGTGAATGGATAAAGAAGATGTGGTTTATATATACAACGGAAGACTACCTGGCAATGAGAAAGCATGAAATCTTTCCATTTGCAGCAACGTGAATGGAACTGGAAGGTATTATGCTAAGTGAAATAAGTCGTTCAGAGAAAGACAGATATCATGTTTTCACTTATATGTGGAATTTGAGAAACTTAACAGAAGACCATGGGGGAAGGGAAAGGGAAAAAAATAGTTTCAGAGAGGGAGGCAAACCATAAGAGACTCTTAAATACAGAGAACAAACTGAGGGTTGATGGAGGGGCAGGGGAGAGGGAAAAATGGATGATGGACATTGAGGAAGGCACTTGTTGGGATGAACAGTGGGTGTTGTATCTAAGTGATGAATCATGTGAATCTAGTCCCGAAACCAAGAGCACACTGTATTTATCAATTTTTTTTTGGGGGGGGGGTAGCAGTTTTATTGAGATCTAATTCACCTCTTGTATAATTCACCTGTTTAAAATGTACACAATTTAGTGAGTTTTAGTACATTCACAGAGTGAAACCATCACCACAGTCATTTTTAGAACATTTTCATCACCCTAGGAAGAAACCTTGTACCCTTTAGACATCACCTCCCCTGCCCCCTATCCTCCAGCTCCCCCCTCCCCCCCCCCCCCCCAGCCCTAAGCAATCACTAATCTGCTTGCTTCTCTATAGATCTGCCTCTTTGGATGTTTCATAGAAATGGAATCCTAGACTATGTGGTCTTTGTGACTGACTTCTTTCACTTAGTTCTTTTTTATTTTTAATTTTTTTAATTTTTTTATTTTTTTTCAACGTTTATTTATTTTTGGGACAGAGAGAGACAGAGCATGAGCGGGCGAGGGGCAGAGAGAGAGGGAGACACAGAATCCGAAACAGGCTCCAGGCTCTGAGCCATCAGCCCAGAGCCCGACGCGGGGCTCGAACTCACGTCCTGCGAGATCGTGACCTGGCTGAAGTCGGACGCTTAATCGACTGCGCCACCCAGGTGCCCCTCACTTAGTTCTTTTAAAGGCTCATCCATATGTATGTATCAGAAGCTCAGTCCATTTTAGGGTTGAATAATATTTCACTGTAGGGATATATCACGTTTTGTTTACCCATTCATCAATTGTTGGACATTTGGGTGGTTTCCACTCTTTGCCTGTGAGGACTAATGATGTCATGAACGTTTGTGTACAAGTTTTTGTACAGCATGAGCTTTTAAGACCTATATTGTCTATGATAGGTAGCATTTATTGAGTACACGCCATGTGCTGTGCTAGGCATTGTACTTGTGAATTGGTTTTTACCCTTAAGGAATTGCAGTCAGACCGAGGTCATGTAATAGTAAATAGGGGATTATTATAAAGTACCACAAGTACTACGTAGAGATAAGCCTTGGGTCCTGTGGAAGCACAGGTGACTCCCTGGTGTGTGCCAGAGGGGATGGGTCAGAATAACTTCCTGGGATGAGCCTGAACTGAATCCTGAAGGACAAGAAGGCATTGGCCAGGTGAAGCATGGAGAGCAGGGTCACCCAGGCGGAGGAAGCGGCTGATGTGAGGGTCCGGAGGTGAGAGGGTGGTGCTTGCTTGGATTTGGAGGGCTGGAGGGAATTCATGATAACAAATTCATCATGGCGGGAATGTTGGGACGGGGTTGGAAGGTGAGAGGCCTAAGATGGACTGTAGAAGTGAGCCAGAGAGAGGTCTTAAGTGATCTTTAATGTCATGCTAAGGGTGTTGTCCTTCATCCTGCGAGCTGTGGGACCCAGCACCAGCCCTGAGGGTGGAGCTGGGCTGGTGGGAGATGGGTGTCTCTTTCCAGGTGAGGACCGACACAGGCCTGAGCTGAGGCAGAGATGGGGAGAAATGGATTGATTAGGAACAGACTAGAAAGGGACGTCCAGAGTTAGGTCCCAGGAGAGAGTCATGTTACGGAAGCCACAGGTCTTAAGGAGAGAGTGATCATTAGTTCTGATACTGCCATGAAATCAACTAAAATAGCTAATAAAAAGTATCTGCTAATTTCAACAACACCAGAGGTCTGTGACAACCTTTGCTGGATCGTTTTCTATTGTACACTTGAGAAGTGGTAAAAGACAGTTTTTAATCCAGTTCTGACCCCAAAGCCCGTGCACACCCTTTCTGCTATGCCAGATGATTTCCATTTTACACATGCAGAAATGCCATGTAGAGTCTTTCTTCCTTTTTATAAACTGTGGTCAGTTTCCTTGGTTTGGTGAAATCAAGCGCTTACAAACACAGCTGGCTTCATGCAGAAATGGCTTTTTAAACGAGAGCAGCATCCATTCGTGTACAGAGGCCTACACAGTCTCTTGGAGTTGATATCTTTCTAGTAGCCTTCAGTTAGCCAGCTTTTTCCAAATTATTAATTACATATTTTCCAGGCCAACAAGAATCAAGTGCCACTGTCAGCGCCATGGTTGTGTTATTTCAGAAAGGTCATACGACTCCTGAAGTGTGTCACAAAAGCTCCCATCCTGCAATTGGAAGAACAAGGGCTATTAAAAACTTTATTCTCTTATGTTTAAAGGTCTCTCTCTCTTTTTTTTTTTAATGTTTATTTTTTAGAGAGAGGGAGAGTACGAGTGGGGGAGGGGCAGAGAGAGAGAGAGAGAGAGAGAGGAAGACACAGAATCTGAAGCAGGCTCCAGGTTCTGAGCTGTCAGCACAGAGCCCTACGCGGGCCTCGAACCCGTGAACCGTGAGATCATGATCTGAGCCAAAGTTGGATGCTTAACTGACCCAGCCACCCAGGTGCTCCTAAAGATAACCTCTTTTGACAGGGAGCAGTTCTGAGCAGTAAGTTTGTTTTCCTGCAGTCAGGAGAGGACTTTTTAGTACCTTAAAAACAAAGGCTGAGAGAAGATATGATTGGAATTTTACATTATAAAGTGTGAGTAAGGTGCACACATTTGGTTCGTCAAATGCTTCTATTCTTGTTGAAGGTTTCACAGAGCAGACAGCAAACTACTAAAGTTTATTATTCTGGAAGGCATTAAAGAAGTGAAGGAACTTTACAGATGTGGATAAATTCATGGATGATAAATTAACCAAGGGGAGCTACTGAAAAAATTCTTTGAGATGTCAAGGAGTGCCTTGGCACATTTTGGAAAGGAAGGACCCAGATTTTGACCTGGTTCTGACCTATCTTCCAAACAGAAGATGTTCACAGAGCACCTGCATGTACAAAGCACCTCGCTGGGTGCTCTGGGAGAAAGAAGATGGGCCCTGCCTTCTGGGGGCTCCCCAATTAGTGGGAGAAGATAAACGTGTGCAGCAGCCGCTACCACATGGCAAGTGACAGCAAGCCCTGTGACGGGGGCAGAGAAGGTGCTTTGGGAGAGGGTGGAATCCCTATGGCAGACTCTGGGTGAGGTTCTTAGGGGACGTATGTCTTGAAACTTAAAAGATGAGTAGAATTTCAACAGCAGAGCAGGCGAGAAGGACCTTCCGGATGGGAAGAGGAGCTTAAGCATCTCTTTAGAATTGGGAGCATCGCTGACCTTGGAGAAAGGTGAGAGCTTTGAATGGGTGTGGCCTGGGCAAGTAGAGAAGGAAGGTCAGACTAAAAAGTTCTGGAAGCATCCAGTTTGGAAGATTTCCACTTGATTGTCTTCAGTCTTCAGTAGAAAACCAAGGAAGGTTTTGGAGCAGTGGAGCGATGTAGTCTGAACTCCGCTTTCAGAAGTTCCGTGTCGGGTGGAACAGAGGAGTGGGGAAGGCACACTGTCTGAGGTTGTGTCCGCCAGGCCGCAGGCGTTGAGGACTGAGGCTAGGACGGAAGCGTGGAAACAGAAGAGGCTTGGGATGCCTTTGAGAAAAAGTTTTGTTTTTTTTTTTTTTAATTATAAAGTCATGTAAATATGTAAGTAGTACAAAAACGTAGGCTCCTGTAGAGGAGTAAGACAAAAACCCTGTGGGAACAACTGCCATTGAAACATTCTGATATATGTTCTTCAGTGTTTTTTAAGGCATAAGTAGCTGATTTAAATTTCAGTTCATAGTAGGTATAAAATACTACTTTACTCCTCTAAGTCTTTAATCTCTCTTTCCTGCAGGCTGCGGGGGAATTCTCCCGCAGGGAATTCTCTCCTAGCCATCACTGGGGCTCCCTTCCTCTCTTGCAGCAGGATCACGGGGTTGCTGTGGTTCTTAACCCCCTGATGCCCAGACTCAGCATCTCCCAGCCAGTCTCTGCCTGGTGCCCTGAGGTGAGGAGGCCTTCCGGGGACTCTTGTCCCCCACAGAGCACCAGCTTCTACCCTGGTTAGGGGATCTTCTCTTTTCTGCTTTCCCTCTTTGCATTCTCCTGACAGCCCAGCATGACCGTCCTTAATGTGCTGCTACGAACATGATGATGTTGGCCCCTTTTTTCTGAGGTAGGAGTAGGGAAACCTCAGTTAGTGTTTTTTGTCTTCCTTTTAAATAATAACTTCCTCTGATGAGGTGATATGGTGAGTTATGATACTCTGTTTGCAGTTTTTGGCTCCTGTATTTTTCCGTGTCATTTTTAAACACTTTCAGGATACTCCCTTATGTAAATATGCATAATTTACTTGTAGATAACATGAAACGAGCAACTCTGTGCATAGAAGTTTTCCTGTGTTTTGGATGGATTCTGGAGGTGGAATTTTTGAGTCAAAGGGCATGACTTTATGATGATGATGATTAATTATTGTTACTGGGTCACTCTTTGTTATCACTGTACCACAAACTAAGCAGCTTGAAACAGTACCTACTGATTAGCTCATAGTTCTGTCTGTCAGAATCCCAGGCGCCGCGTGGCTGGTTTCTCGGTTTAGTCCCCTAAGCTGAAATCCACGAGGCAGCTGGCTGTGTTCTCATCTGGAGGCTCAGTGGCCTGAGGAAGAATCTGCTAAGAGACCCATTCAGGTTGTTGGCAGAATTCAGCTTCTTGGGGTTATAGGACTGAGGTCTCTGTTTTCTTTTCCTTCTTTTTTCAAATTTTGAGTTTTGTCCTTCATGTTTTATGGAATAAGAAGTTTGGCCTTTTTATTGCATGAAACTACAATTGGCACAGGTTGGGGGACTAGCGGAGGAAGGTGGGGGCTGAGGAGGAGGTGGGAGAGACCTCTTCCCCAGCTCCTGGGTAATGACACTCACTTCTTCTTGCATAATTTCTGGTGTCTTCCCACCTGGATGCTGGCTCTCTCAGGGTCTCGGAGAAGAGGAGAGGATCACATGCTCATTGTCATAATTGTCATTCTGGAAGGAGTGGAGGAAGTTCCTTCTAGCTCACCATCATCTCAAGGGGTTCTCTTCTCTTTCATTTTTTTTTTTAAAGTTTATTATTGATTTTGAGAGAGAGAGAGAGAGAGAGAGAATATCCCAAGGAGGCTCAGCGCTGCCAGCACAGAGCCCTACATGGGGCTTGATCCCACAAAGCATGAGATCATGAGATCATGGCCTGAACCGAAATCAAGAGTTGGATGCTTAACAGACTGAGCCACCCAGGTGCCCCTTCTTTCATTTTTAAGTAAGTTCTACACCCAACATGGGGGTTTAACTCATGACCCCAGGATCAAGAGTCACATGCTCTACCAACTGAGCCAGAGCCAGGCGCTTCTTTTAAGAAAATTAAAAAAAAAATTTTTGATGTTTATTTATTTTTGAGACAGAGCATGAGCAGGGGAGGGGCACACACAGAATCCGAAGCAGGTTCCAGGCTCTGAGCTGTCAGCACAGAGCCTGACGTGGGGCTCGAACTCGTCAACACCGAGATCATGGCCCGAGCCGAAGTCGGATGCTCAACCGATTACACCTCCCAGGCGCCCCTTTTTAAACATTTTTTACTGAAGTCTCTGTTTTCTTGCTGGTTGTTATTTAGGGGACACTCAGCTCCTACAGGCCACTTTCAGGGACTTGCCATTGGTCCCACCTCCACAGCCAGCAGCAGTCTTCTTCACATAAATGCCTCGTCCTTAGAATCTCTGAGTGCCTCTGTTTCCGACTTCTAGACCTAGATTTACAGGGCTGACGTGATTAGGTTTCTCTCTCTCCCCCCAGCCCTCAAACAGAATGTACTCACTGAACAGTAACTCCCCATTCCCCACTCCCTGTCCCCTTCCACTTCTTTTCTACTTGCCCTTTTTATGAATTTACCTATATAGGTACCTCATAAGTGGAATCATGCAGTATTCTTTTGTGCTTGGCTTCTTTCACTTAGCATAGTATTTTCAAGGTTCATCCACACGATAGTACGTATGCCGTCGTATGTGTGTGCCATGTTTTGTTTATCCATTCACCTACTGATGGACATTTGGGTTGTTTGAGGTCTCTTAAGGTTGACTGATTTGGGACCTTAACCACATCTGCTAAATCCCTTCACAGCAGCACCTAGGTTCATATTTGAATAACGGGGAGAATGTGTACAGCAAGGGACCAGAATGTTGGGGCCACCTTAGGATTCTGCCTACCACACACCTCCTGGAAGGATCGTACCACCCCTGGTTGGAGGTGCCATCTTGCCTGCTTTCATACTTTTAATCTATAAATTGTTCAGAAGAGTGTGGAAGTCGCATCTCATTTCACTGCCTGCCTTTCCAGCTGGACTTTTCTCTGCTCACGACTCTAGTGGGATGAAGGATGCATAACAACCACTTTTTAGCCTCCAGTGAGAGCGCCCTGGTTTCTTGTCCCCAACATTACCTATGACATATTTCTTGACGGTGTATAAGAGGGAGCACTAATGTCTTGAGAATGCAGGAGAATTTGGACTGGTCCAAATAAGAGAATTTAGGGCTGTAACTGCCATGATTTAAGTCAGCCTCATGCTTCAACCTGAATGCAAATTCATTTGATTCAGTGTGGTCCTGAAAAGATGGTGCTCCCTAGGAACTGGGAGACCTGGGAAATGGAAATCATTAGAATGTGCCAGAAATCTCAGATTAAATGGCAACTGAGCATCTCAATAACGTGACCGTGGATTCAGCACGGGTGGTGTTTGACTATTACCACTTCCCATTTAGCTTGGAGGAGAAGTCCATGCCCTTTGGAAAGGCATGGGGGTGACGGGTGGGGTGGGGTAGGTGTGTTTGTGTGTATGTGTGTGTGATGTCCCAGGTTAGGTTTTGCTTGGAAGGGGCTCTGAGTAGCTCTGTTAGCTCCAAGGTAGTTAGGTTCTCCGAATTCTAAGATGATGTCTCCACAATTTAGAACACACCAGCTTGCTTGTATATAATCCTGGTGTCAGGGAACAGATAGCAACTGCCCTATTAAGGAAGGTGAGTATGAGATCTGGTTGAGGATTAGAAGGGAGTGAAAGCATCCACTGTAGAGAACTAATAATACCTGCCAGCGGGGGACTTACCTGGGCCATGGGAAGAGGAAGCCCTAGATGAGGCTACCCACCTGTCTTCCCCAACCCGAGCTGGCTTTGCTGGCAGAACTGACCCTGTGTTCTCTCTCACAGGCGACTGCAATGTCCGTGGACTGTCTGGGGCAGCATGCTGTGCTCTCCGGGTAAGTGAGCTCTGCTGCAATTTCTGGGGACAAATCGCAAATTGAGAGGTTTCTGGGAAATTGGAAAATACTCTTTATCCTTAAGGATTGTGGTCATAGGGTTTAGTTCCGCTATCCTAGTGACCTCAGGGGTACTTAACAGGGATCACTTGCAGTTTATTTTTGTCTCCGCCCTAATATGCAAGCAATAAAATTCCTTTGAAATTTGCGTGACTGGTAGTTTGGTCTTGGAATTGCAATTTTCTGTTTATTGCACAGACTCTGCAGAAGGGTGCTGTCTGGTGTGGTCTCACAGGTTCAAGGGGATCTGGGTTCTGGTTTGGCAATGCCATTCATGATGAGCCCCTGGACATTTGTCCAGTTGGCCTCCCTGGACTTTGGTTTGCTCGTGAAGGACTTTGATTTCATTATGAAGAACTAGAACTACATGATTTCTCTAGTGTTTTCCAGCCCAACATTTTTAACATTCTGGCAACTAAGGGCCATCCTAGCATTTGCTGGTCACTTTGTCATTGTACCAGTATAATGCCATTTAATGGTCAGAGTCCCCTCCCCTTTCATACTCACTACCTCTCTACGTCTGCAGTGTTTTCTTTAACTTACTTGTTTATGAACTCACTTCTAAATAACGAACTAGTTTGTTTCATTATTTTATTTTGAAATCGTATTTTAATTTACCTTAAAAAAAGCATAGCAAACATTTAAATAATTCAAAAGGCTCTACATTGGGAAGTAAGTTTCCCTCTTCTCTTTGACCCCCATCCCCAGAGAGTTATCAAATCCATTTTTTTGAGTCACACTGGATGCATAGATAAGGAAAAATTGATATGTTTCTTTACTGCCCCCTCTGCACTCACTTAAAAAAAAAAAAGCTTTATTGAGATACAATTCACAGACCATGCAATTTACCCATTTAAAGTGGCAAGCCAGTGGTTTTGGGGATATATTATTCATTTCCTACTCCGTTTTTAAACCTTTTTTTTTTTTTTGAATCAAGGAAATACCTAAACATAGTTGACAAAGTCAGGTAGCATTACAAACACTATATTGTCAGACAGCAGAATCCTAGCTCAGCTTTTCCCCAATCCTGATCCCACTCAATAGAAGCAACTCCTTGAGACTCTTTTAGCTGTTTCTCTGGGGTTGCCTCCATTTTTCCAAATAATACACAAATATTCTGTTATCTTGATTTGTCCAGATATTACCAATTGACTTTTTAAAGTAGATGAGGATTTAGCACTTTTACTTTGCTCTGTGAGTCCCTGACTTCCCTCTCCTTCCAGTATAGTTATATAACAATTGTTGTGTTGAATCAGTATTTGGGGTTCTTTTCTCAGAGTAATTTTGAGAGTTCCTATACCATTCTGATTCTGGACTTCGTATGTGGCCTATTTTTTCTCTTTGGAAGCTTTAAAATGCTGTCTTTGTCTCCGGCGTTCCTTTTATCTCCAGGTGTGTGAAATCTTCACCATGACTGCTTTGGCGTGTGTCTTTTTTTCATTCATTGTGCTGGGCACTTAGAGGGTCCCCTCTTTTTTTTTTTGTTTTAAACATCATTACTTGTTTTATCTAAACAAATAGACATACACTTGACATCATGTAGTCATATTAACAACCCACAAAATACTCAAGTGCTGGGCACCTAGGTAGCTCAGTTGGTTAAGCATCCAGCTTCGGCTCAGGTCGTAATCTCATGGTTCATGGGTTTGAGCCCCGCATTGGGCTCTCTACTGTCAGCACAGGGCCTACTTCAGATCCTCTGCCCCCTTCTCTCTCTGCCCTTCCCTGCTTGCGTTTTCTCCCTCTCTCTCAAAAGTAAATAAACACTAAACAAAATACTCAAGTGCTAAGGAATAACTATGTCTCAAATGTTAGACTTCTCTGTATTCACTCATGTGGGCATTGCCATTTGTAGCATCCAAGGAGGGAATGGGATTATGTCACTGGAAACCAGGCAAGCATTCCTGTTTTGGTGTGTTCTTGGGTACATACATACCTGTTTTATTTTTCAACATAATCTTGAAGGTTCACCATTTTGTTTTCTTATACTGAACTTGAAAATATGTACAGTAAAGAATGTACTTGAGTTAACCGCTTGAGTAAATTTACAAATATATACACCCATGTGATCCCCATTCAGATTAAGACCCAGAGTAATTTTTAGCCCTGTGGGAAGGCCCTTTCAATCTGGAAGGTCTGTGTCTTCTAGTTTGGAGAAGTTTTCCTGCATTGTGTCTTTGGTAATTTCCCCCCTCTATTTCCTGCGCTCCTTCTTTCTGAAGCTGTTCGTCCGTGTTGGATATCCTACGTGGATTCTCTGTTGGTCCTTTTTGTTTTGCATTCTGACAGTTCCCTTCAGCTTTAACTTTCTACTCTTCTATCAGATTTCTTTATTTCAGCTGTGCTTTTCATTTCCAGGAGCTCTTTCCTGTTCTCTGTTCTTTACCTCGTCTTCTTTTACCTCTCTGACAATATTAATTCTAGGTTTCTTCTTGTCTCGGCACTACCCATTTCCTTTTTTTTCTTTTGATTGCATTGGTCCCTGTCTTTCAGGTTTCCTCTGGTGACCGATACTCACCTGGCTCTCTGTTACTGTCAAAGAGTGATCAGTTTACATGTGTGACGGTGGGCTTCTTTGGAAGGAGGTCGTCTGGGAACCAGACCCTTTTTTTGGAGGGTGCCCAGATGTCACTATCTCCTGGGTTCTGTGTTACTTATTTGCTTTTGTTCTTTTCTTGGGCTGGTCATTTTCCCCTGAGAAGAATCCTTTTGTCACTGCGCGAAGACTATACAGATCAGCTGTAGGGGAAGAGGCCTGAGAGTCTCGCATTCCACTTCCTGCCCTGTTTTGAGCACAGCTCCTCATATTCCCACACTGCTCTGCCGTTTGTCCCAGGCCTGGGCTCCTCTGAAGTAGTTTGTCTGAAGCACATCACCCCCACCCCCCAGCCGGGTGAAGGAGAGGTGGCTCTGTGGGGTGTGTGTAAACCGCTCTCCTTAGTCCTCTTTCAAACAGTTCCTGTTCTGTTCCGCTTTTGGTTCTCTAGGCCTCTCTTCCCTTGTGTGCAGGCTGAAGCCTCCAGCTCCCGAGCCGGCCTCGGTTCTGCAACGTGAATCAGCTCGCCTCTCATCCACTTCCCCTCTGCAGGCACTTTGGTGTTTGCCTTCTTTAGATCGATCACCATTTGTCCATCCGCTTTTCATTTCCTCTCTCATTTTCTTTGTGGGTTTCTGTGTTGTACGTTTTTACTCTGACTTTCGTGGGTCTTCAGGGGAGAAAGAAGATATGTCAGGTATGTTTATCCTGAAGTGCCTACTTTTCTTCTGCTGCTCTGCACTTGCTCTGTAACGTCTCTGGGCCCCCCTGTTGATGGCACCCCATGTGTATCGCTCTCAGCCTTTCCCCATTTGTCATGCTTTCCCGTTTTTCTTGCTGAGAGGAAGATGCCAGCCTGCCTGCTCCAGAATCAAGTGATTCCTTCAGAGTAGGTCAGAGATGCTAGATCTTTGTTCTGCACCAGCAGTTCTGAAAGTTCTGTGAATTTGTCTTACCTGTGCTTGCTTTCTTCTCCCCTAACCTTCTCTTCTGGGGTTTCTGCTAGAGTTTTACAGGCCGTGTTAACTTGCATTTCCCATCTCTTCTGAGCAGGGACTGTTAATCTTTTTCTTCACCATTGAGCCCACCTGTCCTCATGGATGCTCTGGGGCTTGAAGTGCTCTCTAACAACAGCTGATTAATGGCTGCTGAGATGTTGATTCACACAATGATTTTTCCCTTAAAACAAAGGGAAAATAGGCGGAACACAGGACATTCCTGTTTTCAGATCCTTTATACGGATTGGCACCGTGAACATTATCAGCCCTTAATGTGTTATTTTCATTATCATTTTATTGGTTATTATTTCCCTCCCAATAGACTTGATTTAGTTGCCTTTCCCAGGTAGTCAACTTGCAAGGGAATTTGAGATTTTCTCCAGGATGTTTGGCAAAGTGATAAGTGATAGGTTTAACACACATTTACTGAATGCCAAGCACTATGCCTGGTGAGGAGGGACATACAGACACTGGAGACTTGGTCCGTGCTCCACTCGGTTGGTTCAGGACCAGAGCCTTACCATGGGTAGTTGTACTACAGAGATCAGTGCTGCTGTCGCACTGCAAACAGCGCGGTGGGAGTTGTGTGGGAACTGGAACTACCCCTAGCTGAGCAGTTGGGAAAGGCTGGAGCGAAGTGGGCTTGGAGCTGAAGCTGGCGGGAAGATGTCAGACTCCCAAGGATCCAGTCGGGAAGACCATCTCTGGAGACAGGCTCTCGCAGGGACGTGGCTTCCACTTGCTTAACTGTCACCTTGAATTCCTCCTGTCCCTTGTATGCCTTTCAGAGTAGATAAACGTCATATAAACCTGGGGATTTTTTGAGCACTCTTTGCAAACCATATGTAATTCCAAATGTGCTTTTCTGTCTTAATGCTAATGCTGTTGTATTGTCATCATGTTGATGTTGTTTTCCTAGCCGCCGATTCTTATACATCGTTAATCTAGATGCCCCTTTCGAAGGTCACCGAAAGATCTCTCGCCAGAGCAAGTGGGACATCGGAGCTGTGCAGTGGAATCCTCATGACAGCTTTGCGCACTATTTTGCAGCTTCGGTGAGCCATTTAAGGAGTACGGGAAAAGGCTGTTAAAAGTGTGAGCTGGGGCTGGTAGGTCTATGTTCTATGGAGAGAAGAGAATATAACTCTCATTTCTCAGGCAGAAAAGAAGTGTGGATGGTTCTAAAAGGAAGAGAGAGGCAAATTAAAGACATATATGTATACATACACATATGGCGTATATCTATATATGAACGGAACTGCTGATCCCATCGGTGTCAGATCTTGTGTTTCTGAAGATACAGATTTTAAAGGGAAATGAATAGATGCCTCCATTTCTGTGTGTGATAAGATCCTGTTTTCACCGGCAGGAATGTAACTGGACATGACTCTGACCTTCACTGTTTTCAGAGGGATCAGAAGACTCCACACATGCTTTCGCTCAAAGGAAGGGATTCTTTCTTTTTCTTAAAGTTTATTTATTTATTTTGAGAGAAAGAGAGAGGGGAAGAGAGCATTATCATCACGGAGCCCAACACAGTGGCTTGTGAGATCGTCACCTGAGCTGAAATCAAGAGTCAGGTGCTTAACTGTCTGAGCCACCCAGGCGCCCCAGGAAGGGATTCTTTCTTGATTGGGATTCATTAGATCGGCTAACCCCCTGAGATTTTATGTGCCTGTTTCTGTGTGAATTCTTCCAGGAAAAGATGCATGCATTTTATTAGGTTTTCCAAGGGATTCGTGACTGAAAGAAAGATCTAGGCTAGATCACCTCTGGTATTTCGTCAGATTCTACACCAGCATTCTACTCTCTTAGAACAATTAGAGATCTAAACCTTTGGCTCCTTTGCACTGGGCTGGAAGAACAGTATTTAAAGAACCCTGCTTATCATCCAAGGGATGCAAGCATTCACAGTGCTGTCTGCGTCTGTTCTTATCAGAAATGACAGTCTGTGAGAGGGAAGCACCTGAGGAAAAGAAAGACGAGCAACGCTGTCAGCTTTAGAAGGAACAAAAAGCCGCTCTTCCCCTCATTTCCAAAATAGCATCTGACTGTCTGGGGCACCTGGGTGGCTCAGTCGGATGAGTGTCTGACTCTCGATCTCAGGTCATGATCTCACGGTTCATGGGTTCAAGCCCTGTGTCGGACTTTGCGCTGACAGCCTGGAGCTTGCCTGGGATCCTCTCTCTCTCCCCCTCTCTGCCCCTACCCTGCTTCTGCTCTCTCTCTAAACAAACAAAGAATCTGAACGTCTGACTCTCACCATGGACATCTGCGGTCGAACTGATGTGGGGGGGCTGTTCTGAAGGAGAAGATAGGGCCAGTCTACTGCTTTCCCATTCCCGACCCCTTTCCTGTGAATTAGAAGAATGCTCTTTTTGTTGGCTTATGCCTTACAACTTCCACTCCCCTCTCATCCTCAGCCCCTGATCATTGGGTCCCGGGATCCTAGACCTTGGAGCTACTGACCTCCCAGGCCACATAATTCTTTGCGGCAGGGTCTGTCCTGTGCATTGTAAGAGATGAAGCAGCATCCCTGGCCCCTACCTACCAAATGCCAGTAGCATCTTCGCCATCCCCGTCACCATGACAACCGAAAATTTCTCTAGACGTTATTAAATGTCCCTGGGAAGCAAAATAGCCCCTGATTGGGAACGACTGGTTTAGGCTAACTGGTCAATACTTGGCCCATGTGGATTAACATTGCATTTGTTTACAAATGGTGAGATAGCTTTTTTTTTTTTTTTTGACAGTCTTTTTAAAGTAGACAATGTAGGGGCGCCTGGGTGGCTCAGTTGGTTACGCGGCTGACTTCGGCTCAGATCATGATCTTGTGGTTCATGAGTTCGAGCCCCACATCCGGCTCTGTGCTGACAGCTCGGAGCCTGGAGCCGGCTTCAGATTCTGTGTCTCCCTCTCTCGAGCTCTGTCTCTCTCTCTCTCTTTCTCTCTCAAAAATAAATAAACATTAAAAAAAATTTTTTTTAAAGTAGACAATGTAATGTCATTTACATTCACATGTTACACAGCCACTGCCCCTCTCTGGTTCCCAAACATTTTCATCCCTCCAGAGTAAAATTTTACCCCTCCCATGAAGCGGTTTCTCCCTGTGCCCCCTCCCCACGGCCCCTGACAGCCACCAGTCTGTGTTCTGTCTTTGTGTTCTGGATATTTCATATAAATGGAAACATACAATATGTGATCTTTTGTGTCTGCTTTCTTAACTATGCTGTGCCATGTATCTGTGCTTTACTCCTTTTTATGGCTCAGTAGTATTCCATTGTATGGCTATAACACGTTTTGTTTAATCGTTCATTCACTGATGGACATTTAGGCTGGCTCTTGTGAATAAGGTGGAAGTGGACGTGTGTGTAAATGTAGTTTTTTGAGTACTTGTTTTCAATTGTTTTGGGTATATACTTTGGAGTGGAATTGCAGGGTCCTATGGTAAGTCTGTGTTTAACTTTTTGAGGAACCGTTAGACTTTTCTACGGTAGCTGAGTCGTTTTATAGTCCTACCAGCAGTGCTCCAGTTTCTCCACATTGTCCCCCAAATTAGTGTTTTTCTATTTGTCGTTTTTTTTTTTTTTAATTTTTAAAGCATAGCCATCCTAGTGGGAGAAAGTGGTATCTTACTGTGGTTTTGATTTGCATTTCCCTAATGACTAATGATGTTGAGCATCTCTTCATGTCCCTGTGGGCAATTTGTGTGTCTTTTTTGGAGAGATATCTATGCACATCCTTTACTTATCTTGGAATTGGGTTGTATGTCTTTCTGCTGCTGAGTTGCCAGAGTTCTTTCTATATTCTTGATACTAGATTCTTATCGGAGATATGATTTGCAAGTATGTCTCTAATTCTGTAGATTGTCTTTCACTTTATAATGTCCTTTGTTGATTTTGATAAAGTTCAATTTATGGATTTTTTTTTTCTTTTGTTGTTCTTGGTTGGGAGAGAGCCTTTTTCAGGAGAAAAAGCTTTGGAGTTAGGCACATCTGAGGTCAAGTCCTAGTTTTGACACTCCTGTTTTATCTTTTGTACTCTCCCAACTTTCTGAGCCTCAGCTGCCTCACCTGTAACGTGGGTGATGATAGCCAGCGTGCAGTGTTGTGTGACAGAACGGAGGGCGGGTCTCTGAAGATTCCTAGTACGTTGGGCGCCTGATGGCTCCGTTGGTTGAGTGTCTGACTCTTGATTTTGGCTTACATCGTGGTCCCAGGGTGGTGGGATCGAGCCCCATGTCAGGCTCTGCTGAGTATGGAGCCTGTTTAAGAATCTCTCCTTCTCTCTCTCTCTCCCCTCTCCTCCTCTCTCTGCCCCTCTCCCCCACTCACGCTTTTTTCTCTCTCTTTAAAGTAAATAACTGAAAAAAATGAATAAAAACAGAATCTGTGTATTAAAAAAAAGATTCCTAGTACATAGACTGGTGTTAGCAGACCCTCTGGAAATGACAGGGGATATTATTATAATATGAGGGGACTTTTCTTTTTACTCCTGTTCCCATTGGAAGCTGTTTTGAATTCTAACCTTTGACCAGAAACCTTACCTATTTAGAATTGGAAACTGGCATTTCTGGATAAACACCTTTGAACTTTATACATCTGTCCATCTCTGAGCTAAAACGAAAATCAGTCTAGTAATATGTAGATATTAATAGATCTGCATCTGTATATCAGTTCAGAAATTATTAGATAGCCTGTGTATTAGTAATCAGTCTGTTGTAGTCTTTATTCACTTTTGGTGTGTTTCATAAGCTCATGATATTTAGATATTTTGCTGGCTTGTTGTTTCTTTCAGTGAAATGTAGCTTTTTCTTTCCTCCTTTCCCTATTGCTGTGTGTTTTTTTCTGGTCAGTCTTTCCTAGTCTTTCCTAGGTCTTTATGCCTAATCCTTTAAGAAATTCAGTATAGGGATGCCTGGATGGCTCAGTTGTTTAGGCGTCTGACTTCAGTTCAGGTCACAGTCTCATGGTTTGTGGGTTTGAATCCCAAGTCGGACTCTATGCTGACAGGGCAGAGCCTGGAGCCTGCTTCACATTCTGTGTATCCCTCTCTCTCTCTCTCTCTCTCTCTCTCTGTCTATCTCCTGTTCGTGCTCTGTCTCTCTCTGTCAAATATAATGAATAAACATTAAAAAAGAAAAGAAAAGAAAAGAAATTCAGTATTAGGGACACCTGGGTGGCTCAGTCGGTTAAGCATCTGACTTCATCTCAGGTCACAATCTCACAGTATGTGAGTTTGAGCCCCACACTGGGCTTTGGGCTTTCATCACAGAGCCTCTGCTTCGGATTCTCTGTCTCCTTCTCGCTCTGCATCTCTCTTTCAAACATTAAGAAAAAAATGTATAAAAAAAGAAATTCAGTATAGGCATATTTCAAGGAGTCTTCTGTAATTTTGTCTTCTAGGATACTCCTTTAATAGTGGTTCTGTTTTCTTTCTTGTGTTTATGTGTTTTTAAAGTGTGATGGATGGACTCTGGGCCTTTGATAAGTGGGAAGAGTGAGCTGAAAGCCTTAGTGTGACAGCAGCTGGAGAGATGGGTGTGTGATGCTTAGAGCTGGGAGGTGGTCCTTTGAGCAGCCTGCGGGGTGGGGGGGAGGCGTGGGGGTGGTGGGGTGGGGGTGGCGCATCTCTTCATTCAGGTGCTCAGTAGCACCTCGGTGGCTTCAATTCAGCTGCAATGACTCAGGGTAGATTCACTTTGAAGACAGCACTGCCCTTCCGTTTGGAAATTTATAGTCCTATGTACTGAGCTGAGGTTGGCTCACATGTTAATTGTACTTGTTTCTTTTTTTAAAAAAATATTTTTAAATCTTTATTGTTTTTGAGAGAGAGAGAGAGACAGACAGACAGGTCATGAGTGGGGGAGGGGTATAGAGAGAGGGAGACACAGAATCCGAAGCAGCTCAGGCTCTCAGCTGTCAGCACAGAACTCGACGTGGGGCTCAAACTCACGAACTGTGAGATCATGACCCAAGCCAAAGTTGGACACTTAACCGACTGAGCCACCCAGGAGCCCCTAATTGTACTCATTTCTGATGGCTCCGTGAGCAAGTCAGTCTGTAGGGTCTCTGCCATGCAAGTTAGTTTCTGCATGGCTTCGTTTTCTCAGCCCTAGGCAGATCGCGGTGAGAGCGTGTGTTCGGGTTTGGGACTGGCTGCCTTCTTCCCCTTGTTTCTTTTCAGAGTAACCAACGGGTTGACCTTTATAAGTGGAAAGATGGCAGCGGGGAAGTTGGCACTACCTTACAAGGCCACACTCGTGTAATCAGGTAGGCACCAGGCCTCCGCAGCTCCCGGCCTGTCTCGCTCTGTCATAGTCCCTCGGGAAGTGACATGAAAGCTCCGTCCCCCTTCCACAACTTGACCCTCTGTGCTGCATTGGCCACGGGTGACTGCTAGGTCCTTGGTGCTCACTGAAGCGGTGGCTCTCATACTGGGGATCAACCAGTATTTAGGAACCAGCATTCCTGTAACTGCTGTCCTCGATTCCAGAAGGCCCTCGGACAGCCCAGTCTGGAGTGAAGGATTAGAGCTGATTTTTGCCATGGGAGGGAGACACAGTTATGCCGGCAGAATCCTCAGCTCACATTTGGCAGTGCGTGGGAGCACAGACAGCAGGATGCAGCCCTTTGCTCTTTCTCCAGTGGCTGTGGGGCACAGCTGCCTCCCACCCATGGCCTTCTGGAGTGTTCCTTGATCCATCCTGTCCTTGGGTCACTATTCCTGGGTAGGGAACACTCATCTTGGGAAGTAGCAGCAGGGAGTACAGGAGTGGGGGAGCTGACCCAGAAGTTATGGGAAAGGCCAGACCCCTGGCCTATGTTAGGGAGGCCTACCCTTCCTGAAAGCTGCATGGCAGTGTTACAGTTTGCCGCTGCTTTGAGAGATGTTGGTTTTACTCAAGGTACTTGTGGTTGAATCTGGTTTAGAAAATTCCAGCTCAAAAATCACTTGATGTTTTTGCTTTGGGGTGTGTGTGTGTGTGTGTGTGTGTGTGTATGTGTGTGGTTGAAGTTGAAATCCTCCATTTCTTTTTTGGGAGCAGGTGATGGAATAGCTGGTGATGACAGGGGAAAGGACCTGAAAGCTTCCTTCAGAGCTCAGTTAAGTCTTACTCATTCCCAGAGAAGTTTGGAGATTTCTAGCCTATATCATGTTAAGGAGGACCGTTAACAGTGACTCTCTGAAGCCGCTAGAAATGAAATCTGCTAGCGCTTTGGAACTGGACTCTGAATTTTCTTCTCTTTGGTGTTGTTCTGTTTATTTCTTGTGTTTCCAGTGACTTGGACTGGGCAGTGTTTGAGCCGGATCTCCTGGTTACCAGCTCTGTGGACACCTACATCTACATTTGGGATATCAAGTAAGAACAATTAAAAGGCCAAACCACTGGGTTGTGGGATGATCTGGGACCTTTGTTTTAGAGATCAGCTGTCTTAGTTTGGTTTCCCCTGGGTGCAGACCCCGAGATGAGGATGCCTTGCAAGGACGTTGTTTAGGAGGCGACAGAAGCACCGGCGGGAGGAGAGACGGGAGCGGGAAGGCTGCACACGGAGGGCGCGCTGTCCACGCGGGAGGCAGCATGAGCACGTGGAGCTTATTCCTGCTGGGGACCGCTAGGTGCTAGTGCAGAACTCCTCAGAGGTGTCCCACCCTTGGGGGCTCAGGAAGCGGGGGCGTCATCCACTGTCGGTCACTGGTCGCAGGCTGCACCCTGGGGCCTCCCTTCCCTGGCACTTCAGGCCTGGCACAGAGATGTGCAGGACAGGCTTCAGCAGTCAGGGAAGTTCCTTTGGCAGAGAAACATAGGTGCTGGCGTTTGAAAGTCAGGCTGAAGTTTAACTGACGTGGCAGGTGACAGTGGGGAGTTGTGGGCACAGACACACGTCTGCTATAGCAGGTGATGCTATGAGACACATCTGCTTTGCTCTTTATGAGGCTTCAGTCCCCCAGGCGGCTGAGGGCCACCTCTCAGGGTTACCCTTCGTGAGGCGAAGAGGGAAGGAGCCCCCAGCCCAGGGCCGGGCATGTTGTCTGTCCCCCTTCTCCCTTTGTAGAGCGAGGCTCCCTTTGCCATAACAATTCGAGGTGACTAACTAGAGGGCTTGGTCTGTAGAGTCCCCCAGACGGGACCCTGTCTCCCCTCAGCGGACTGCTGTGCTCCCAATGGCAGTGGCTCTGTGATGGTTTGCACTGAGAGGTGGACAGATCAGGGAAAGGGAGTCCGAGAGGGTGTGCGCAGCAGACTTCACCTGCATCCGGGACACTGCCTTGGTGGTGATCAGTCTAACGGCAGCGCCGGAGTGGGGACGGAGCGCTAAACCCAGGGGAAATAAATGGGAGGGAGGTGCTTTTAAATAAACAAAACCCCAGGGAGTTAGGAGGCAAGGTTAGAGTATTCCTCACTTACATGAAATCGTTGTTTTCATAATTTAAGGATTAAAAAATGCTGAACAGATGATTCCTTTTCAAGCTTTCTGGATTAGTAAGCCTGAGCCACGGATTGGCCGTCCGAACCCCCTAGCCCTGGGTTGGTGCCCTGTTCTGTCACTTTACTATTTGGTGGAGAAGTTGCCCTCTGGCTTTGTGGTGAACCCAGGAATCTCTCTGTTTCCAGGAGTCTCCCGTTGTATTCAGGAATAGGGTTTTTGTTTTGTTTTTGTTTTGAATTGTGGTTGAAAAACCCAAAACATGAAATAAACCATCTTCACCATTTTTAAGTGTGTGGTTCTGTTAAATATATTCACGTTGTGCAGCGGATCCCTGGAACTTTCTTCTCTTACCAAGCTAACACTCTGCTCATTAAGCACCTTCCCACTTTCTGTTCCTATGGTTTTGGCTACTTTAGATCCTTCAGACAAGTGGGAGTGGAGTCATGCAGTGCTTGTCTTTTCGGCACTGACTTACTTGACTTAACGCCATGACCTCAAGGTTCATCCATGTTGTAGCGTGTGACAGGATTTCCTTCCATCACAAGGCTGGCTAATATTCCGTCGTGTAGCTGGACCACATTTTGTCTATCTGCTCATCTGTCAGCGGACACTTGGGTTTCCACCTCTTAGCAACTGTGATTATCAGAGTAGCTTTTGACTTCACCTTTGAAAGTGCTGCTGGGAAGGTTCTCGCAGAGTTATGCCTCCATGACTGTTCCTTCATTACCACTGGGAGAAATGACGCCAGGAAGGGCTTCTTATGGCTTCCTCCACCCCTACGATCAGGGTCACGCCGGCCACGCTGAATCACATAGTTCGTTTTCTGTGGCTGCAGCTATGTGATTTGAAATTTAGTCTCAGCCTCATTTGAGGCAGATGAGAAAGTTTGTCCCCGAAGGGAGACACTTTACATTTGCTTCTAAGGCCCTCACGTTCCCTACGAGCTCCAAGTACCCACTGAAAGGAGAGTGGAGAAATGCGTGCAGAGGGTGAAAAGTACAGGTGGATGGTGGCCTATGAATCGGGCATTTGATTTCTGACTTTTCTGTTTCAGAGACACAAGGAAGCCTACCGTTGCGCTCTCTGCTGTAGGTGAGTGTATACTTCCCCCACCCCCACGGGGACTGCCCCCTGCCCACACCCTGGCCGGTGGGGCTGTGAGTCTCTCATGGCAAGGGGCTTGCTTTAGGCTGCTCTCGGAAGTTACAGTCAGGACTGCTGAGTGCGCTCAGGAGCTTATTTCGGGATTCAAGGACAGGAGCTGAAATTGTTTTTAAACTTTTTATTTATGTATTAAAAAACTTTTTTTTAATGTTTATTATTTTTTTTAACGTTTGTTTATTTTTGAGACAGAGAGAGACAGAGCATGAACGGGGGAGGGTCAGAGAGAGGGAGACACAGAATCTGAAATAGGCTCCAGGCTCTGAGCTGTCAGCACAGAACCCGACGCGGGGCTCTAACTCACGGACCATGAGATCACGACCTGAGCCGAAGTCGGACGCTTAACCGACTGAGCCACCCAGGCGCCCCTTAATGTTTATTTTTAAGAGAGAGGGACAGAGAGAGTGCGAGTGGGGGTGGGGCAGAGAGAGAGGGAGACACAGAATCTGAAGCAGGTCCAGGCTTTGAGCTGTCAGCACAGAGCCCCGCGCAGGGCTTGAACCCAAGAGCTGTGAGATCCTGACCTGAGCCAAAGTCAGACGCTTAACCGACTGAGCCACCCAGGCACCCCTGGGTGCATATAAAAGTAGAAGAAAACGAACTGCCTTGTGTTCATGATCCAGCTTCCATAGTTGTCCCTGTCTAGCCAGGCTTATTTCATCTTTACTCCTACCTACTGCCCTGCCCCCCACTCCCATCTTCTCTGGAATTATTTTGAAGTATGTCGGTGTCATATCATTTCCTCAACAAATATTTCAGTCAGTAATACTTCTACAAGAGAAGAATCCTCTATGGAAATGTAACCACAATACTATGAACAGACCTCTAAAAATGTTAATGGTGGCTCTTTAATATCAAATATTTAAGCAGTATTCTGATTTCCCTAATAGTCTCAGTTGTTGTTTTGTTGGTTTTTTTGTTTTTGTTTTTACAAATTATTTAAATCAGAATCCAAATAGAGAACATACTTATAATGGTTGATGGAATTCTCATCTTTTGTGATTGGCAGGTTTCTTCCCCTTCTCCTTTTTTGGTTTGTTTTTCTTTTCCTGAGGTTCATTTATTGAAGAAATCAGGTTTGTCCTGCAGTTTCCCCACAATCTAGATTATGCTGATTGTGTCCCCATGTTGTCGTGTAATATGGATGTCCTGAAACTTTGAAACTACTTTCTGGTCTGCCTGTTTTCATTGCTCAGTTGGAATGGATTGTTTTTGAAATTCTGCTTTGGGTCCGTTGTGGGGCATTCCCACTAATTCCTGAGAGTCGAATTTGGGCACAGAACTGGTTATATCACAGCAATGAAGGTCAGTCATCAGTATTGTATTTTGGCACCCTTGTTAAAAACATACATCATCTATCTCTTAAATCCTGCTCCTTTGTATCTGTTCGTTACATTTGAGTTCACATGTGGTATTTGCTCCAAAATGATTATGTGATATTTTTTTCTTCCACATCTCCATGCCTCATCATTTAAAGACATTGAACATCACACCTGTATTAAGCAGGTGGATTATCTGTTTTGTGAAGTTAGGGACCACATCTCTTTTTTTCAGTGCTGTAGCCCAAGGTCAGCATTTGTGCCTGACTCAAGGAGATGCTCCGTAAATGTTTGTTAAGTGGCATGGGAGTCAAGCCCCTGTGCCTCTGTGCTAAGTGCGTAATAAATCTGTTGATTTGGGCCACCCCCACCCCCACCCCCACCCCCGCCACCTTATGGTCTGAGACATATGATGGGGCACAGACATGGTTGCAGAAGACATCCAAATGAATGAAAACACAAATGGTCTATAAATGCCTCAGTTGCTCCCCCGGGATTTTGTTGCTTCTACTTAAAGGTTTCTAAGTTAGGTTGGTTTTAGAGGAGCTCCCAAAAGAAAGTTCTTTTTTTCAACCCACTCCTTCTGATTGCTTTCTTTTCTGTTCTGAGTCCTCTAAAGAATAGAGGTAGGGAGTCTTCTTTCTTTCTTGCAGGGTAGCAAAGATTTCTCAGGGTAGCAAAGAGGAGAAAAGAGGCAAATGAGAAGCTGTGGATTTTTGGAAGCTGCTTGATCTACCATTCCCTGAGAGGTTCAGCCTTGGTTCGTATTGCTTCCCAGAGGCCATGGTTCCTATCTCTCCATGAGCACGTTGTTTATACCTTTGGGGTGGGGAGTAAGCAAGAGCATGTGTGTATTCAAGAGTATTCTCTGTCTGAGGACACCTGTGGTCTGGGACCTCTGTTTGACTCTGTTGTCATGAGCCTAGTAAAACAGGTTGAATTAGGCGGTTCCCAGAGCCCTTTGGAAGGCTTCATGGTCTGATGGACCCCTGCACTGGGGAAAGTCTTCAAGTAATTCTATCATGAGGAAATGGGACAGACCCTTCTTATTCACCTTCTCCTTGAGCTGATACCTTTTCTTGCTAAGAAACTGTGTCTCCAAAAAAAAAAAAAAAAAAAAGAAAGAAACTGTGTCTCCTGAGTAGTGTACTACCTTCCTCCTTTAGGGGTCTCCACCATTCATTCTTCAGTGACTTAAGATGTCCTGTGTCTCAGGCAAAAAACACAACAAACAAATAAAGACTGTCCCCAGAACCAAGCAGAGGTAATTTCTGGACACCAATTCAGTTTCATAGTAGATTCTCAGTCCTTGCTCTGTTGGTGTCACTCTAGACCTCGTGGTTCAGGTTGCTTTCCAAAGCCCTGGATTCGCTATGGTGTCCCCATTAGTAAACAGCACCCTAAAGGAAGAAATACTATGTGTTGTCTGAGCGAGGACAAGAAGAGATGGGAAGCAGAGCTGTCGTGTTGTTCTGGTTTAACTTAATTAACTTGGTTATTTTATTTTTTAAACTTCATTTATCTTGAGACAAAGAGTGAGAGAAAGCAGGGGAGGAGCAGAAAGAGGGAGAGACAGAATCCCAAGTAGGCTCTGCGCTGTCAGCAAATAGTCTGACACAGGGCTTGAACTCATGAACTGTAAGATCATGACCTGAGCCGACATCATGACCTGAGCTGAGATCAAGGGTGGGATGCTTAAGCAACTGAGCTACCCAGGCACCCCAACTTGGTTATTTTTAAGAGTCCACCAGAAGTGCTGATATGTCCCGGTTTTCGACAGACCTCAACCCCTCTGGCATTTTACACTATGCCTCCTCTCTTAAATAGCTCCTTTGTTATTGTTGTTACTTCTTTGTGTTGGCAGAGTGGGGAAAGGACTCAGTTCAGGGTGCCAGGGACGTTCCCTTTCCCTGACCTAATGCAGGGCCAGTGACCACGTGTAGCCGCTGATGGGAGAAGAGAGCGTAGGAGGGGGGTGGTACACATACCCTTCTGAGGGCAGAATTGAGCAACATGGAGGCTTATTCTTCAGCTGAGGAACCTTTGTTTCTCCAAGATTGCCCTCCTAAATAGGCGAGGAGGTGAGCAAGTAAGTGGGAAGGAGCAGGCGTTGAGCTGAGGCTCTTCTGGGTGGGTGCTCCAGGTTGGTCGTCGGGGATGATGAAGAGCCAGGTTGTGTGCTGGGTAGTCAGTTTCCAGCCAACAGAGCCATGTTGAACTGCTGCTCATGAGAAACTATGTTTCCCTGCTGCTTCTGTGCGGAGGTAACCTGTAGAGTTTTTTCCTAAGTCAGATTGTTTCCTCCGTTAGGTGCCTCTGATCCTGTTCCAGTGTGTTAATTCATTTATTTTTTGGCTTCATTTTCTCTTTAATGGTGGAGCTGGTGCAGTCCTAGAAACTTGAAGGGTTCTGTTCTCATTCAGCCAGAACTCGTTATCCAGCCCCCCTGGACACACTCCACTCTGGTTCCAGAGGAGTTGACGGCAGCAGCTTTCTTCCCCTGATTTTTCTTTCCAGCGGGTGCCTCACAGGTCAAATGGAATAAAAAAAATGCTAATTGCCTCGCCACCAGTCATGATGGGGACGTGCGGATATGGGACAAGCGGGTGAGTAATCTCTTCCCTCCCACCCCAGGTGGTCTTTAGTCCCTCGCAGCGGGAATGAAGAGGATGTTGTGAGTAGCAGGACTTGTGTTGAGAAGCCAGGGTGTCCTCTGCAGTGTGGCAAATTGCCATTTGAAGATCACAGTGCCAGATGACATTTGCTTCGTGATCAAACTGATGTTGAAGGAAGATAGAGAATATTCCGATCAGTGGTTAAGCAAATGAACTAGGCCTGACCTAAGTGAGGGCCCCATTTTGCTGCCTCCTTCCTAATTATGATGTCAGGTGAGCCACTCCACTACTCCAAGCCTCAGTTACCTCATCTTCAAAATGAAGATAATCATAGCGAATGGGTCACTGAGGAGGTCGAGCCTGGGAACCAGACACTGTTCTAGAATGGTCAGCAGGCTTCTTATCCCTGCCCCAGATTGCGAAGTGCAAACTAGCTGTTCTAGGACATATTCCATCCTGAGTATTTCTGGCATAAATCACTGAGGCGAGGTATGTAGCGTGTTCAGATCCTCCCTTAGACGTCTAGCTGTCCTTTCAGCCTCCAAAGAGCCGGCAGAGCCCAGATTCTCCCCGCACAGCCCATGTAACTGACGGGCAGGGAAGAGGGGCAGGGTCCCTGGCAGCTGCCGCCACGGAGAGTCTGTTCGGAGTTTGATTTGTTGGTATCGGAGAGGACAATGACTCGGGGAAAGGCCCCCCGAACTTACCTGCCGGATGATTGGGTAGTAACGCACAGAGCAGTCGACTTCTTTCTGTAAGATCTGGGGTGTCCTACTGCTTTCTGCTTTCTGGAACTGGAGGCTAGAGCTCCTCAGCCTCCGGGGAGCACCCACTTGTCATTTGCCCAAAACCGTCAGCCTGGGTGCTGATTGTCCAGTCTCAGCGTGGCCCTGGCAGCCTCGCCCCTTCCCTCGTGGCAGGGAGTTGGTCGTGTGGTTGGGGAGAGGGGAAGGAGATGAAGCGGAGACACGGAGTCTGCCGCGTTCGGTGCCAGGACCTGCTGGGGCAGCGTGTGCCGCCGAAGCCCTCTGCCTTAGGTGGCTCTCAGGTGAGCAGGTGAGTCCGTAAGTAGAGGTGGCCAGGTGCACCTTCTATGTGTTAGTTTTTGTCTGTGTCCCTTCGTCCGGTCTGGTGAGAGCCATTCGCCCCTCTCTTTATTTCTTAAATTGGCGACTGGTTTTATTCCTTTCATCATTAGCATAGCACTTAAACATAGTAAATGATTTATTTATTTATTTATTTATTTTTCAACGTTTATTTATTTTTGGGACAGAGAGAGACAGAGCATGAACGGGGGAGGGGCAGAGAGAGAGGGAGAGACAGAATCGGAAACAGGCTCCAGGCTCCGAGCCATCAGCCCAGAGCCCGACGCGGGGCTCGAACTCACGGACCGCGAGATCGTGACCTGGCTGAAGTCGGACGCTTAACCGACTGCGCCACCCAGGCGCCCCTAGTAAATGATTTAAATAAAATATTTGGTTAATTTGTAGAGCATATATATTTGCTTTAGAATGTTTTCAGGCCCTAGGCAAGGTAAACCATTTGGTATTCAGCCATCAACCCTGTCAGTACTTGTTTTCCAGACTAGCATTGGAAAACTAGCTTGTTTTCCAGACTAGCATTGTTCTTTGTCTTTCAGAGATCGACTGCCGAACTGTTCCTTTCTAGCCTTCTGACTGTTGCGCTAACAATCCTGACTTCCCTCGCCAATTTTATCTATTTTGTTTAAAGGGTTTTAACCTTGTTTTGTTCCATTAATACTTAAGACTTTTGCTCACATGGATTGTAAAACTTGTAGGTCATATTCTTACTTCTCTGGCACTTTCCCATGTCAAAGCAGCACTGGTGGTACCAGGCATCAGAGCCTTAAAAAAGTGCAGTATCAGTGGGAATGTTGGATTTCGTTCACACACCCAGATGACTGATAATAGTAACATTTACTAATCGTTCATTATGCACAGCATTGTTCTAAGAACTCTCGATATGACTAGCCTTTAAAATAAGTGGTTTTTATCCCCATTTTACAGACGGGTAAACTGAAGCATGGTATGTTGTCAAGATTTAAACTCAGGGAGGCCTGATTCTGGAGACTGCTCTTAACCTCATAGACCAACACTAATTATAGAAGTAATAGATGCTCTTTGTAGGAAATCTAAAAGGAAAAATAAAAATCATTTATAGACCTATTACTCAGAGACAAGTGCTAACATTTTGGTGTTTTCTTCTGCCTTTTTTTTTTCAGTATATGAAATTTATTGTCCAGTTGGTTTCCATACAACACCCAGTGCTCATCCCAAAAGGTGCCCTCCTCAGTACCCATAACCCACCCTCCCCTCCCTCCCACCCCCCCATCAACCCTCAGTTCTCAGTTTTTAAGAGTCTCTTATGCTTTGGCTCTCTCCCACTCACGCTTTTTTTTTTTTTTTTAATGTTTTTTTATCTTGAGAGAGAGCAAGCGTGAGCAGGAGGAAGGGCAAAGAAAGGAGAGACAGAATCCGAAGCGGGCCCGACAGTGTCACTGTGGAGCCTGACGTGGGGTTCAACCCCACAAAACGTGAGATCATGACCAGAGCTGAAACCAAAAGTCAGACGCTCAACCGACCGAGCCACCCAAGTGCCCCTGTACTTTTTTCATTTAACGTTACAACACATGCATTTTGCCTGTGCTATAATCCCTAAGTAGAACATTTAGTGGCTATATCATATTGGATCAGATAGCTAGTCCATAATCGACTCTAAAATTTAATTATTCCCCATTTACTATTTGTGTTGTTTCTGGTTTTCTGGTAGCCCAGATAATACCAAGATGAACATCTTTTGTTATCTAAAGCTTTTTGTGAAATGAAATACTCTCTTAAGAAAGGAAAATTTGAAGTTGGTTGATAAAAATTGTCAGTTTTTTGCCAAAAGGTTGTGCTATTTGGTATAAATAGCAGCAGTGACAAATGCAGCCTTGTCAGCATTGAGTGTTATTTACATATGTCTTCTAATTTGATAGGTTAGTAATATTTTATTTTCTTTAAAAAAATTTTTTTTAATTTTTTTTTAATGTTTATTTATTTTTGAGACAGAGAGAGACAGAGCATGAACGGGGAAGGTTCAGAGAGAGGGGGAGACACAGAATCCGAAGAAGGCTCCAGGCTCTGAGCTGTCAGCACAGAGCCCGACGCGGGGCTCGAACTCACAGACTGTGAGATCGTGACCTGAGCTGAAGTCGGACGCTTCACCAACTGAGCCACCCAGGCGCCCCTTATTTAAAAAATTTTTAATGTTTTATTTATTTTTGAGTGAGAGACAGACAAAGCATGAGCAGGGGAGGGGTTGAGAGAGAGCGAGAGAGAAAGAAAGGGAGACACAGAGTCTGAAGCAGGCTCCAGGCTCTGAGCTATCAACACAGAGCCTGACGAGGGGCTCAAACTTATGAACTCGGAGATGATGACCTGAGCTGACATCAGACACTTCACCGACTAAGCCACCCAGGCGCCCTGTAAAGTCTTACTTTAATGTATATTTCTGAGGTTTCCTTCTGCCTTTGTCTTATATAAGCTTATTAATCATGTATTGTTTTCTTTTGCAATGTGTGTTTGTTCTCTTGGGTCTTGGTGCTCGATTACTTAAATTTGGTGGTTTTACCTCCAGGATCGTGGGGTGGGGTGGTCTGTTTGCATGTCACAGCCCTTCTCCTTGAGTGATAGTGAGGAAGGGGGGCCGACACTGCAGTCTGTCCTATTTGGGGGAAGAGCACACACCGCCTTGTGTCCTTCATTAAAACTACGCGTGGCGACGGAGCAGAAAGAAATCTGGCTCACAGGCCCATATGCCAAGCATGCGTGAAGGAGAGCTGGATAAGTCTTTTTCTGTTTGTTTGTTTGTTTGTTGTTTGTTTGTTTGTTTTAAGCAAAACAAAGTGGAGTTTCTTAAGGATAGAGAGAGGATCTGGTAATACTCTTGTGTCCCCCTGCTGCCCACGTAACAGTCCGTTACATGGTAGACCCTCAACGAGTGATTTGTAAATCGACAACACTCGGTGCTGATCCTGTTGTAGAAACCCAGCACCGCAGTGGAGTACCTCGCAGCCCACCTCTCCAAAATCCATGGCCTGGACTGGCACCCAGACATCGAGCACATTCTTGCTACCTCCAGCCAAGACAACTCTGTCAAGGTGAGTGATCCACTGGGACAGTTGGGGTTCCGTGTGTGGGAGGCACCAGATTTGGTAACAGCACTTTCTTTGGAAAGAAAGCTACAATAAGTGAGCACAGTGTGTATGTTTTAGGGGTGCACGGGCACGTAAACCTGGTTACGTAGGCCAGTAGGAATGATGGGGTAGCGTATCTCCGTTGTGGCTCCTGGGATTTGTTTAGACGGTTTCTTCTTTCCCTTTGTGAAAGGGAGTCAGAGACTAAAGCATTTAGAAAGGAAAAGCTTATTTGCAAAGTTGTCAAGAAGTCAGCTTTCAGAAAAAAAACAAACCGAAAGCAAACCAAACCAAAAAACCACACCAGATGTATGTAAGTGAAGGAGAAAAGCCCCCAACGTTGTTAAGGTTACCGAGTTTGTGGTTCGTCTCCCTGGGGTGGAAAAATAGCAATTTTCTCACAAGATGATCATGTCTGCAAAAGTTAGGACATCTTCAGTCATCAGCACCGCAAAAAGTCGGGGGCAGAGTTGCTCTACTAGTTTCTGTAACTTGCTGGAAATGCTCGAGGGTTTATTGTTTCAGTGACCCTCGTGTTTGTGGTTTATCGTGGAGTGTGACGTTTTGTGTTGTTTGCTCCTCTCCCGACTGTGGGATGTGCTGTGTTTAGGAAGTTGCAGGGCACAGAGTCAGCCTCGTTCCACACGTCCTCCTTGAGGTCAGGTCCCTGTCTGGCAGGACAGAGATTTGACCACAGAAGTTTACTTAGCAGTTTTGCGATTCAGCATCGTTGATTTAACGCTCTGTTTACATAGGCTCCCGTACCACGTCTTCCTGCGGTGTGGTCAGCAAAACTAGATTCAGACACTACGGCCTAAAAAGTTAACTTCTGCCTTGAGGATTGTCAATCCCTTTGGGTTGGAATTTACTTTTATGTGCCACAGCGGGGTTTTGTGGGTTTGCTTGTTTTGGATTTGGGTTTTTGTCACCTTGTCGCCCAAGTTCAGAACTCAGAAACCATCCAGTTCACCCCCTCCTCTTTCCTCAAGTTTGTCACCGTTCAGTGACGTCTTTCCCACCTGTGAGGCTGGGATTCCATAGGTATTAAAGCAGGTGACTGGCCAGTTTCCACCTGTGAGATTCAGCCCCTGTTCCTTACTTGTAGGCTTAGCCTACGTATTAAATGAGATTTTTTGACATGGTATTTGATGTGTTCCACTATATCCTGGTGGGTGGAAAGCAGTCTTTACTGAATGTAAATAAATAGCATAATTGTAGAAAGTGTAGGAGTTTAGAGGCACTTTGCATAATATTCAACCGTTATTTTTAATAATTTGTAGATAAGGGTCAGTATGTCTTTTTTTTCCCTACATAATCATTTTCTTAAGTTTACCTTAAGAAATATTAGCTTATAATTATAGTGATTTTTATTATATTTTTATTTTCTGAATTCTAAGGGGTGCACTGGAACAAGGTGCCATTGAATGAATGTTTCACTCGAGTTAGGAAATTGTTAAACTGTAAAACTGTTGAATTGAGGCTTAGAACTAGATCGAAAAGAAAGAAAAGGATTTTTCTTTTATGGCTATTAAAATTAGAACATTAAGGAAATAAAAATAAAAATAGAACATGACCACAATGAAATGACTTCATACCAGGTTAGGTGGTTGCTTTTTTTCCTGAACTTGAGTTAAGCAGCCTATTTTACGACATTGCCTTCTTTAGACAAAGTGTCCTGGAAATCCAGACACGGTTCCTCGGTACATCCCGACAGGTGTGTGTCTGCCCATGGGTCAGGGTCACCTTACTGAGAGAGTCTTGTACCCATGACGCTGTTCAAGAGTGTGATTCTTTCTTGCCTGAGGCTCTTCTGATATTTCTTCAGAAGCCTTCCTTTCTGATCTGTAGCTCGTAGCAAAGGCCCTTTGGCAAGTAAGAGAAAAGCAGAAATCACCTATGAAGGGGAGGATGGCATGGCTCTGGTTCTTATAGTGACCAGTCAGATTGAAACAGACCAAAGTCCTCCACTCACATGCAATATGTAATCGTTCCATAAGACTCTTAGTGGTTGCCTTGAGAATAAGATCATGTTCTGGTGAGTGAGGACTTGGTCAAATCCCCAGGGTCCTCTACCTTGTCTCCTAAGTTATATAATCCTTTTTAAAAAAAGGATTACTTTTGTTAACAGTTACCGTGACAGTCTGTAAATGCGCATGAATATGCTTCTGTCCGACATGACAAGTAACCAGTTGCCAAAATGTATTCATAATACTAATGTTTTACTTGTATGTAATTAGCTTAGGGAGACTGAATTTTTTTATTTGCTCGTTTTTCACATATGGGAGACTTGGTAACAGGAAAGCATTCATAAAGTGTTGGGCTAATTAAAAATCCGGAGAATGCCAAGCAGACCTAATGATGTCTAGCTTCCCTTCTTTTACAAGTTGAGGGAGCAAGTTGTAGTTTTCCCTGTGGCCATCTGGGAAATGCTGAGGCAGTTTAGCTGGAAAAGACATCTTAAAAATTTTATTATTTTGAATATGGAGCCCGAATTTGACAAAAATAGAGTGTTGTCAGAAGGAACAAGAATTGCTTTATGTGATTCCTTTAGAGCCACACTCTCCCCGAACCCTTGATTTCTAGCAGCCGTTGTTGTGTTCTCTATCCCTGTAGTTTAGTCTTTTTGAGAATGTCATTTAAATGGATACATTCAGTATCTTACTTTCTGAGTTGGCTTCTTTCGCTCAGCTTAGTGCCTTCAAGATTCATCCAAGTTGTTTTCAAAATCGATAGATCATATACTTTTTATTGGCGAGCAGTAATCCACTATATGGATATACTGCTACAGTTTATTTTCTGTTGACCCATTGAAGGACATTGATGGGGCTGTTTCCAGCCTTTGGTGATTATGAATAGAGCTTCTGTAAACATTCATGTATCGATTTTTCTGGGAATGGACCGTTTCCATTTTCCAGGACAAATACACAGGAGTTGAGATCACTGGGTCAGTGGTATGTGCTCATTTACTTTTTAAGAAACTGCCAAACTGTTTTCCAGAATGGCTTCTGTCATCTATTTTTTTTTTTTTAGTGTTTTATTTATTTTTGAGAGAGACCAAGCAGGGGAGGTGCAGAGAGAGAGGGAGTCATCTATTTTTAAAAATAATTTCTTAGTGGGGCGTCTGGGTGGCTCAGTTGGTTAAGCGTCCGACTTCAGCTCAGGTCACGATCTCACTGTTCTTGAGTTTGAGCCCCACATCAGGCTCTGTGCTGACAGCTCAGAGCCTGGAGCCTGCTTCGGATTCTGTGTCTCCCTCTCTCCGTGCCCCTTCCCCGCTTACGTTCTGTCTCTCTCTCTCTCAAAAATAAATACACATTAAAAAAAAAATTTTTTTTAAGAGAAAATAATTTCTTAGTACTTGAGTAATTCAGAGTCTCACTCTCGGTCCTCCTGCCTTTGTGCTCTGCCATTTTCTGCTTTCATGACAAATGTTCAAGCTCTAAGTGTAGTTGTCCCATCATGGAAAACACAGGCAGCTCAGGCAGAGTGTGTCTGGCTTACCTTCATATGTTCTGCGGCCTCAAGTTCCGCGTGTTTGGGGGCAGTGGCGGAGCGGGTGTGACCTTGCACAAGTTAGACTGTTCAGTAATTTAGCTTCTTCATTTGAAAAAGAGATGAATAACACCCGTTATTTGGTTGTAAAGATTAAGCGGGCTACAGAGCTGAAAGCTCTAAACTCTGGAATGCAGTGAGTAGTCAGTACATCAGCCTAGTTCCTAGTTACGTTACCCTACACGGTGTAAACGCGATGTGGCGTGAAAACATGTCATTCTTAACTTTCAATTACAAGGCTGTTTAGTAGGCAGGCTGATGATGGTGATCTGCCCCCCAGGGCCAGTCCTCGTGGAGTCTGGAAATTCCCCGGGAATGTTTGTAAATGGGAGAGGGAGGGTTGTGTCTCTGCCACGGTCCCAGGGCCAGGGGGCTGCGTGGAACACACCGAGGACAGAGCGCAGCTGGGCTCATTTCGGTTGTCGAGTCTTTCGATGGCGTTTAGTTCACACATTATCCTGCTCTCTTTCTTCTAGTTCTGGGACTACCGCCAGCCTCGGAAATACCTCAGTATTCTCCCTTGCCAGGTGCCCGTCTGGAAGGCCAGATACACGGTGAGTGGGACACCCCACCTCCTGCTGGGGAGCTTCACCTTGGTGTTCCAGATGCCGGGGGTGGGGTGGGGCGAGGGCCACGAGGGCCATTTTCTCTTACTTTCTCTGTGAGGCAGTTTTCACTTCCTGTCCTGGTTGAGGGGTGGGGGCACAGGCAGTCATGATGGCATAAAAGCTGCCAGGTATTTAAAACCTGGCACTTCGAGTGTTGGGGAAGAATCTGCACTAGGATTGCTGGCCACCACCTGGGAAGCCGGGCAGCACGAAGGTCGTCACTAAGGGCAGGGGAAGTGGGGAGATGGAGCCACAGGGTTGAAGCACTTTCAGTCAGTGGATTTCTTCCCGATGGTGGGAAGAATTCTGGCTTTAGATTCTGAAGACCTGGGTTTGGGATCCATCGATGCCATTTAATTTTTCCCCAAGATTTATTGAGATGTAACTGACATATAACACTGTGTCTGATACACTTATATATTGCAAGACTACTGGTACCATAGCTAATACCTCTGTCACATCACATAATTACCATTTCTTTTTTGGCTTGAGAACATGTGATATTACTCTCTTAGCAACTTTTATGAGTGTAATATGGTATTGTTCACTCCCGTCACCATGCTGTATATTAGATCCAAAACTTACTCGTCTTCTAACTAGAAGTTTCAACTGGAAATCTGACCAGCATGTCCCCATTTCCCCCACCCATCAGCCCTTGGCAAACACCATCCTGCTCTCTGTTTCTGTGAATTCAGCCGTCTTAGAGTCCACATGTAAGTGACCTCACCCACTATTTGTCTTTCTCGGACTTATTTCACTTAGCGTAGTGCCCTCAAGTCCACCCATGTTGTGGCAGATGGCAGATTTCCTTCTTTCTCCTGGCTGAATAGCATTCCGTAGAATATATCTAATACGTCTTCTTCATCTTTCCGTTGATGGACACTTAGGTCGTTTCCATATCTGGGCTGTTGTGAATAATGTTGCAATGAGCCATTTAATGTTTGTGTGGCCTTGGGCAGGCTACTGGATGCTTTTGAGCAATAGTTTCCTCCTCTGTAGAATATGAATAATAATTTTTACTAGGTCTTCCTTTTTATTATTGTGATAAAATTTACCATTGTAAGATGTTCAATTCAGTGGCATTTAGCACATGCACAATATGCCTTTCCTTTTGAAAAATTGTGTGTGAAATGCTTTGTAAACCATAAAATGCCACAGATGGGGGGGGGCAGGCTGTTATCAGCCTTCCCACAATTTTTCCCATTGCCACATTGATAGCTGCTGATCAGATATAATCTGTTGTCCTCAGTGTCAATTTGAAAGGGAGCACAGAGGTGAATAAAGCTGCATTTCTGCATTAGGTTGTCACCCCGAGACTCTGGAGCGTAGAAGATAATTTAGGGATTAAGTGGCTTTTGCATCTAGGAGTGCTTGTCAAGAAATCAGACATTGTTCTTATGCATTGAAATACTTCTCTGGATTAATATGTTTACTTTAAAAAATAAACAGAAGTCCAGGAGTGCTGCCAGGAGGGCAAGTGAAGATAAATGTGCTTTTAGATGACTGTGGTTTATTCCTTAAAGAACAGAGGCCAATTATCTACCAAATGGGCCCCTCAGCTCCCTAGCAGATGAGGTGTGGATAAGTAAAACATGTCAGTCCTGAAATTGGAGGGTTTTCCTCTGAAGAGCTGCAGTTTTGGGGTCAGGGAGGTGCTGCCTGATGTGGATGTGTGCTTCCGGTGTGTGTCCACATGGCAAGAATTCTGCTTGCTGCTCTGGGGTTTTCCCCAGGGTGTCTTGCACACTCGTTCTGGGAAAGCGCTAGAATGCGACACATTGTTTCATGGTACGCAGCGGTCAGAGCCATTTGCTTGTTTCAGAATTTAAAGTTCTCCAAGGATTTGGCTTAGCTTTATTTTTTACCGGCTGTGGTCCTTTCCACGCGAAGAAGTAGTAAAATAAATGCAGAAGGAAAGTAGATGTGATGGTTAACTTACGGTATTGGAAAAAAATCTCCCCCGAGTGGTTGGGATCCCCCCATCGTGTAATTTATTTTAGTTAGGAAAGCATCCCAACTTGGGTAATTCAAGATTCAGCGGAGTCTCCCTGGAATAATCACCTTCTTTTCCCTTTCCTGCCGTAGCCTTTCAGCAATGGACTGGTGACTGTGATGGTTCCCCAGCTGCGGAGGGAAAATAGTCTTCTCTTGTGGAACGTCTTTGACTTGAACACGCCAGTGCATACCTTTGTGGGGCACGATGATGTGGTGCTGGAGTTCCAGTGGAGAAGACAGAAGGAGGGTGAGGGGGAGCCTGATTTCCTCCTGAGCCATGGTCCACGGCATCTCCAGTCAGGGTTGGCCGTGTGGCCCAGCATGGGCACCTCAGGGCTGGGCTTTAGAAACGAGAGAGTCAGGGGGGTCGCCACCTTTCACGGTAGATGGGTAAGGGGGTGTACGGCTGTGGTTTCTCTCCCAGGTTTCCTCCTCTTCTCTTATGTTCAGTGTCATCTCTCACCTGTGTGGAAGAGATCTGGAAGAGATTGATTAGACTTCCTGTCGGATCATCTCTGGGGCTGAAAAACTCTGGGGTCAGAACCCTCAGAAGTCTGGCATTCGCCCCTTTCCACTCTGTTGAGGAAGGAGACCTGAGGCCGTCATCAGCGCTGCCCACCAAATAACCCTAGTTCTCTTCACGGCACGTGGTGGTGTTTTATCTCCCACCTCCCTTAAGATGGGTTTGGCCAAACATCTTGCTTTGGTCGTGAAACGTGAACAAAGAGATGCCGTCTCTTCTGGGCTGAAGCATTAACAGCCATTGTGCAATTAACACACTCTCTTTGTTTCTGCCACAGCAGCTGGCAAGACTCCAGCTGGAGCTGTGCCCGTCGGCAGCAAGGATGAGGTGGGGGTGTAGAGGGAGCAAGATGTCCTTGCTTTAGGCCGCTGAGTTTCGGGGATGGTTCTTGAAGCTCCATCTAGCCAGCCCTCACTAATGCAAGGTCGAGTGTAATGGGAATCACAAGCCCTCGGCCTCCGCTTCTCCACCAGCTCAGTGTGCAAATTTAGTTGCAGCCTCTCTTTTCTTGAGACCTTACTGTCGTGATCTCTAAAGGTTTTATGCAACGGAAGTGGATTTCAAGGTCTTTCCATATGATAGACGGAAAACCAGGCAGTGGAGTGGTGTGGACTGTCCAGAGTCCCGGGAAAGGTCTCTGTAATCCTGAGATCAGAGCAGTCCTCTTATCCTGGCTTGTTTGTGACTTCACAAGCCTCTTCCAGGATAGTTTTTGAAGGGACTCTTTTGATCACCCCCTGAATTTTCCCATCTTTATTTCCCAAATCTCCCTGCTTCTAGAAACATGAGGCTGCTTGGTTTTTATCCCATTAATTTGCATGCATGACTTTGGCTCTCAACTTCCTCTCTTGCATTTTGCCATCGTAAATAGAAGATGTAGTTTCCTCATGGTTTGGCAGGGAGAGGTTGGCCTGTAGTTTTGGATTGGAATGAAAAGGTTTTAGCAACCCATTTTCAGCTATCTGTGTTGTCTGTAAGCCGGCAGGGTGAATTGTGTGTGTTGGGACCGTCTAGTCAGTAACGAGATTTTTGAGTACCGGTTACAGGTGCTTTTTTTTTTCAAATTCCTTTTTATTGTAAAGTATATCATCTGTCTAGAAAATTGCATGAAACGTGTACATTCTAACAAATTATGAAGTGAAAATGTACATAACTACCACCACGGTCTAGAAAGAGAACATTGCTAGAGCCCCAGAAACTTCTCGATCACAGTGCCCTCCCTTCCCCAGAAGGACACGCTGTCCTAACACTCATGAGAATGAT